>NC_092336.1:239015000-239347500 GCF_046630445.1 Rutidosis leptorrhynchoides
CCCTTTTAGCTTGGTATCCTAAGAATTAGGGAACAGACCCCCTAATTGACGCGAATCCTAAAGATAGATCTATCGGGCCCAACAAGCCCCATTCTGGAATTTGAAATGCTTTAGTACTTCGAAATTATCATGTCCGATGGGTGTCCCGGAATGATGGAGATATTCTATATGCATTTTGTGATATTCTATATGCATTTTGTTAATGTCGGTTACCAGGTGTTCAATCCATATGAATGATATTTTTGTCTCTATGCATGGGACGTATATTCATGAGAACTGAAAATGAAAATCTTGTGGTCTATTAAAATTATGAAATGATTATTTATGATAAACTAATGAACTCACCAACCTTTTTGTTGACACTTGAAAGCATGTTTATTCTCAGGTATGAAAGAAATCTTCCGCTGTGCATTTGCTCATTTTAAAGATATTACTTGGAGTCATTCATGACATATTTCAAAAGACGTTGCATTCGAGTCGTTGAGTTCATCAAGATTATTATTAAGTCAATTATAGTTGGATATATTATGAAATGGTATGCATGCCGTCAACTTTCGATGTAATGAAAGTTTGTCTTTTAAAAACGAATACAATGTTTGTAAAATGTATCATATAGAGGTCAAGTAGCTCGCGATGTAATCAACTATTGTGAATCATTTGTAATCGATATGGACTTCGTCCGGATGGATTAGGACGGGTCGCTTCATAAAAAATAGGGAACAAATTAGTTAAATCTAATCCCTAGCTTAATAAAAGCCATATATAATCAAAACATATTTATGATAACCTAATTCCTAAATAGATATACTGATACAAGTAATTAGCGTATATCAAATATCATCAAAACTTAGCTCCGCACAATAATCAACGTAAATCGAATGTCATGAAAACCTAATTCCTATATAGATACTCCGTATATTTATGATATTCATATCATATTGTAATTAGAGTAGACTTGTATGTAAATAAAATACGAACCTAATTACGTGTGGTCTCAATCTCAGCACAACGGAGGAGAAGAAATGAACAGAAGATTGAATGGCGTTTGTGATGAATTAAACATAGAATTGAAATCACGTTTAATCGGCGGTTAGTTTCAGCAAATTTAGTGTATAATTTGGGGAAGGTATGATTAGCGGATGGAGTTAGGGCTCGATAAAGAACTTGCGTTGCGATAGGGGATGGTTAGGATATGAAATCTGCATATATTGAAAGAGTAAAGGTCCTAGTCAATTTTATTTATTTGGGCTCCAAAAAAGTCAATTTTGATAGGCGCTTTTCTTGCTCTAGAACATCAGGGTTAGTTGTTAAGTGTACGGCCACATTTGTACTCCTCAATTATATACGAAGTAAGATATAAAGATACGTGCAATATTTTTTTTTTTTTTTTGAAAAGCAAATTATCTACTATTATAAATGAAGTATGTACAAGATGGCGGGGTAGCCGAAATAGCTACCACCTCCGGACACGAGATTTACAAAGCAAGATACACGAGGAAAAACAAATACACGATACACGAAACATTACTACGAAAAGTAAGCTTTTCAACCCGGATCAAAAGTTGAATCTAATGCGTTTGTACCCATGAGCCATTGTTGCCACGTTGAAGCTGGTTTTCTCGAACGATTTTGTATCCACTCGAATGATTTCACTTGTATTTCGCAAATGATCTTCGGAGTCGCCCAAGAATCGTTTTTAAAAACTTTGAGGTTCCTATTTTTCCATATCATGTAGCATGTTACCCACATAATCGCTTGCCAAACTTTCCGCTTATTTGTATTCGATGTTGTAAAGCACGTTCCATTGATCAATTCGTCGATAGTGGCTCCCGAAGGGAAGGGAAGATTCCACCATTTAAAGATGCCAATCCATATATCTTTAGCGGATTTGCATGAGTAAATGGCGTGATCTACCGATTCAACCACATCATTACAAATGGGGCATAATAATGTGTCTAAATCGATCCCCCTCCGATCAAGTTCCACCCTAACCGCGATTCGTTTCCTAAGGACTCTCCAAACGAAGATTCCAACTTTAAGTGGAACCAGGTTATTCTTGATAGTTGTCGTAGGATTATTTTCTCTTGAAATTAATTTATCATCTATTGTTTTTGCCATCGATTTTGTAACGAACCACCCGCTCTTGTCACCCGAAAATTTCCATTTGTTTGTGCCGCTCCCTGATAACGAAACTGTTTTGATGATGTCTATCATGTTATTGATTTCTCCGTGTAACCTACCTGTAAGAGCTCGTGTCCAATCCCAATTGAAACTCCACGTGTTATTATCGAATGAAACTCTACTCCTGACGTCGATTGTTGGTTGCTTTTCTAGCCGAAACAGTCGATGGAATCTGTCCTTGAGAGGCCCAACCGAGGCCCACTGATCGAACCAGAAACTAATGCCCCTGCCGTCGCCTATCTGCCTTATAAATAATTCATTCACGTTGATGTCGAGTTTAGCCAGGTCATCTCCAACTTTGATGATATTCCGCCATACGGTGAGCTGCTTAGTGAAATCATTAATACGATTAGTACCTAACCCCCCGTCCCGCCCATATATGCTCTTGATCGTTTTGACCCATAATGAATCGGGTTCGGTATAAAAACGCCACCACCATTTGATAAGTAGCGACCAATTTTTTGCTTTAAGACTCCCAATGTTCAACCCGCCCTCTTTGTATGGTAGGAGAATTGTGTCCCATTTTACCCAAGAAAGTTTATTTTCAATTCCCGACCTCATCTTTATTTCAGTGACAAACAAAAACAAAAACAAAAACAAAATTAATGTTTGGCCGTCCTCATCTTTATTGAAATAGATACACTAATTTAAAAATGTGATATATAGTTTTGAATATTTTACATATCATCTAAAAAGATAATATGTATGAATATATGCAAAAATAAGACAATTAGAAAGAAAAAAACACTAGCAACATTCTTTTAATCACCAACTATTTTACCAAATTAGTGACCATTTTTTGGTCTCTATATGCATATTTCAGTGACAACTATTTTTCAAGTCACTAATATCGTATGATGACCAAAATTTAGTGACGACTTTTTTTTTTTTTTTTTTTTTTTTTCGAACAGCAACAATATATTAAGAGGCTAGCAAGATGCTAAAGCCAAAAACAAAGAAACAATACAAATAATGCGAATGTAAATGCAACGAAACAAGAAAAAACAAAAGAATTACAAAGAAGAAACAAAAGAAGATTATAACGGATTACAAAGCCAAGAGGTCCACGCGGGAGCAAATTTGGATCTAGCTTGAAGCCATGCGAAGGACGATAATCTTATGTTGTCAAATAAGTCTCTTTCTTTAATATTGCCGTTTTCATGAAGTGTATCGTTTCTAAATCTCCATAACCACCAAAAAGTAGCAGCTACAATGCTATAAATGCGAGTCTTTTTAGACAAGGAACCATTTAACGAGTCCATCCAGATAAAGAAATCTTCAACAGTGATGAATGGATCAGGCTAAGGAATGGCCGTCCAAAGTCTGATTTGTCTCCAAATTGAGTTGGCAACATAACAAAAGATAAAAGTATGATCCCTTGAATCTCCACCAACACTACATATGGGGCAAATAATAGTATTGATATCGAATCCTTTAAAGGCAAGATTTATTCTAGAAGGAAGACGATCCAAAATTAAACGCCATATGAAAATATTAATCTTCAAGGGAATAAATTTGGACCAACGAGTATGATAGCTAGATGTCGGGAGATCAAGGTCGTCTAGCAGCTTGCGGGCATCCGAAACGTGAAAATTTCCATCATTTCCTAGATTCCAGAACCATGTGTCATCAGTGTTGCTAAGAGAGACCGAACTCAGATCTGTTAATAAGTCATGAAGTTTTGCCGAAGTTGGAGGGTTTCGAGACCAGTCCCAGTTCCATCCGTTATCCACGCTTAGTCTTTCGCATATCAAGCAATCCGGATTGTTGTCAAGACGGTATAAACGATTAAACTTACTTTCAAGAGTGAAGTTTCCCAACCATTTGTCCTTCCAAAATTTGGTATTGCGACCATTTCCGAGCTTTAGATGAAGAGTATCTTCTGGAATATTTCCTGAATCATGAAGAGATTTAATAGAAGCAACAATGTTACTCCAGACCCCTGAAGTTTTACAACCACGATTTCCAAAACCCGCCTTAATACCATGGATAGCAACAAGCGTACGAGCCCAAAGAGAGCTAGTACAACGAACCAGATGCCATTTCCATTTCAAAAGAAGCGAAAGGTTAAAGGATAGGATACTACCAATGCCGAGACCTCCGTTTTCAAGAGAAGCTATCGTTTGCTCCCATTTTATCCACGCCATCTTTCTCTTTTCTTTACAGCCTCCCCAAAAGAATCGTGCACGCTTTTTTTCAAGAGATTTGATGATGGAAATAGGAGCACGAAACAAAGATAAGTAGTAAATACCAAGGCTACCCAAAACAGATTTGATCAATGTATATCTACCTCCAATCGAAAGAAGGTTAGCAGCCCATAAAGAGAGTTTGGAGTCAAATTTATCAGTCAGGTGTTGCCAATGAGCCCTTCGATTAGGGTTGGAGCCAATCAGAAGACCAAGAAATTTGAATGGTGTATTACCAGCTTCACATCCACATCTAGACGCCATGAGATCGACTTGGTCCATCTCAACACCTATCCCATACAGTTTTGATTTTTGTAAATTAATTCTCATGCCCGAGACAAGGTGGAAATATTCGAGCACCATTAGAATATTATCTAAGTCTTGGGAATTCCATTCAGAAACAATGGCAACATCATCTGCAAAAAGAAAATGAGAAATATTAAAATTACCGATGGTAACCCCCTTTATCAGGTTGTTCGAGGCCGCACTTTTCATGGTTAGATGTAAGCCTTCCATGACAATAATAAAGAGAAATGGCGATAACGGGTCACCCTGCCTTAAACCGCTTGTAATCGAAAATTCCGAAGTAGGACTTCCATTAACCAAGATAGAAGTTCTAGCGGAGGATAAACACGCCTTAATCCAAGATCTCCACTTAACTCCAAAACCAAGTTGACCAAGCATGAAATCAAGATATCTCCAATCAACCGAATCAAAAGCCTTTTCAAAGTCAACTTTAAAAACCAATAGCTTTTTTTTTTTTTTTTAATCCAATCAATGACTTCACTAAGAATTAGAGGGCCATCGAGGATTTGTCTGCCCTTAATGAACGCAGTTTGCTCACTACTAATAACATGGTCGATAACCTTAGCGAGCCTATTTGCAAGAATCTTTGCCACAATCTTGTACGTGGCGCTTATTAATGAGATGGGACGATAATCTTTGACATTTACCGGGTTATCAACCTTTGGGATTAACGTAATAAACGAGGAGTTAGAACCGTGAGGTAAATGACCAGAATTCATGAAATCATCTACAAAATTGAAGATATCATTCTTGAGAATTTCCCAAAAATGTTTGATGAAAGAGAAAGAATAACCATCCGGCCCTGGAGATTTATCACTACCACAATTCCAGACGGCCTCTTTAATTTCTTCGAGAGTGATCAGGGTCTCTAACCCATCGCGCTCTGATTCAGATAGGACCGAAGCTCCTTCTAGATTGTGCAAAGGAACATGAGTAATTTTGGATTGAAACTTTGATTTGAAAAACAAGAGAAAAGCGTTTTTAATGTCGTTTGGATCAGTAATCCAGATTCCATTAACCATGATACCCTGGACGGAATGAGTATGTCTTTTACGTTTAAGAATCGAGTGAAAGAAGCCTGAATTCTCATCACCTTCAAGATCCCACTTAGTACGCGCTTTCTGAGAAATGTCCAAGTCTCTAGCTTTTAATATTACATGCCTTTCTTTTACAAGAGACAAGCGATTTAGCCTCTCCTCTTCAGTAACCGAATGATTGTCAAGTTTATCCTCAATCTCTTTTATAAGCAAATCAATCTCCTTTAGCCTTGAGAGATCATTAGATCGACAACCTGCAACCCATTCTTTGATGTTATTTTTTAGATTCTTCAGTTTCAAGTGAATTGGTAAACCTGCGTAAGAGTCTAAAGCCTCAATTATGACATTATCCGCATTAGGTTTAAGTAACCAAGATTTAAAAAACTTGAAAGGAGTCGGTCCGAAATCTGTTTTCAAAACATGAAGCAATAAAGGACAGTGATCTGACAAACGTCTATCAAGGACAGTAACACGAACGTCCGGATGATCATCCAAGACATTTGGAGACAATAGAAAGCGGTCTAGTTTACTCATCTTTGTACCAGGAGTGTTCATATATGTGAAAGATCGACCACAAAGAGGAAGGTCGATCAGGGATGTATTATTCAAAAAAGTGTTGAAAGTATCCGCATCATTTCTGTTGAAGATAGAACCATATCTTTCAGCTTCACATCTAACCTCATTTAGATCACCAAAAAGAATAAATCTACCAACATGGTTTCGAATAAAATCATGAAGAGAGCACCAAAGCAACGACTTATCTTCCGAGTTTTGAGGACCATAAATGTTTACCATAAAATAAGGTTCAGTATACTTTTTCCAGAAACCTTTGACAATAATGTAACTATGATGACACCAAATTTGTTCTTTGCGAAAAGAGTTGCGATCCCAAACGGAAAGTAACCCGCCCGATCTACCACGAGCAAGACTACACGCGAAATCAAATTGGTAATTACCCCACATAGACTTGATACGGAAAATTTCAAGTCTAATCATTTTCGTTTCTTGAAGTGCAAAAAAAGAGACATTATTCTTAAAACAAATTTCTTTCACCCACTCGCATTTTCCTCTAGTCTTCGTTCCGCGAATGTTCAAAGAGAGAACATTCATTGATTCACAATATCTTCACCAATACGATTAATGAATCTTGAAATATTTCTTTCACAACCTTTAACATCGTAACCCAAGGTATCGCCGATTGCTACTAATCTGGACATTTCATGTAAGATGGAGATACCATGGTAATCCTTTTTAATGTAAGAAGCAGGGGAAATAGTACCAGTAGATGAAGAGTGTGGTGCAAGGGGTGATTGCACGTCACAACGATCCGATTGACTATTATTCAAAGGAGATTCTGGAACAAAAGGGGCTTCATCAACATTACGATCTGAAGAGTTTTCCTTCGACTCCTTAAAAGAATCTTGCACTGAAGGATCAGAATGATTGACCTCTACCTCTACGTTACGAATTACCTCGTCATCAAAGATATTCACATCAACACTTTCATCATCATCAGATGCTGTTTCAGAAATGTCGTCTGAGATGTTTAAAGACCAGGAGGCAACCTCATTCACATGAGCTAAAAAAGTGGTTCCTCTTAAGCTAACTTCAACATCTTCCACAAGCGTATCTCGGCTCGTAGTAGCAATACAAACACGTCCAATACTCATGGGTCTAGAAGGATTAATATCCGCATAAATGAACTTACCAAAGACAGAAGCAATCTTTTTATATGCACATGGTCCCCAAGCAACAGCAGGAAGACCTTGAATTTGTATCCAAATAACTCGTTCATCGATGACAAAGTTACTACAGGGAGTCTTTATGCAGCTAAACAAAGGCTTAAGATTATCATTGTTTTCAAAAGAGGAACACGTTTCAGCATCATTAAACTGTAACCAAGCCCAGAAACCTCCAACGTGATTGATGGCAATGTCATAGAACCCTTCACTTTTACAAATTCTATACAGGCTACCAAGAGTATCAAGAGATCGTACCTTTACTAACAAAGCTTTTGAACCGTCATCAAAAGAAACAAGATCCTCTTCCTGTAAAGAGATCTTCTTATTTGAGGATGAAGAATGTGAAGTGTGTGCTACGGGATTGGCCTTCGCTTCAGATGACTCGGAGTTGATCTTCATAGATTCGGCCGGAGTAGGGAAAAAAGCTGCTTGGGAAACATTTACTCTAGCTATATGGTTTGCGGAGACTTGCTGTTTCACGTTACGATTAGTGACTGAATTAACCCGATTAGATCTAGCAGGTGTCACATAGACGTGGTAGTTACCGATCCAAATGTTTGATAATGATCTTGCAAAAGTATCCACGTCTTTGATTCCAAGGAATCGCACAAAACCAAACCGCTTGCCAGTTTTTGCAAGCTTTGAAGGTATGAAAGCATCAGCTATTTTTCCCATAGGTTCAAAGATCTTCCAAAGGGCTTTGCTGTCAACATGATTTGGAAAGTTTGTAACAAAAAAAGAGGCTGTTATCTTCTCTAAATCGATGATGGGGTTTGATTTCTGTGATTGATTAAGGTTGCCAATCTTCCACACAAAGTTATGATTAGGTTGCATATTGAGCGATTGAGTGTCGAATTGGGGAGAAAAAAGCGTTTGGTCCCGCCGGTAGAGAAACGCCCTTCGTCGCCGGTCTTCTAGGGCTCACATGAGCATTTGGGGGTTAGGTGTTTTTGTAGCAGTTAGTGACGACTTTTATTGATGGAAACCTACCACAACAATCGAAATAAGATAAATATAATTTGTTGAAACTGCTTATCAGTTCACGGTGCACAATTAAAGTAGTAGAATCCAACTATCACTACAAGAAAAATAGGGATTTGTGACCATTTTTTAGTGACCACTTATTATTTGGTCACTAATAATACAATTTAGTTACCATCAATAGTGACGACTTTTATTGATGGTAACTAAATTGTATTATTAGTGACCAAATAATAAGTGGTCACTAAAAAATGGTCACAAATCCCTATTTTTCTTGTAGTGATAGTTGGATTCTACTACTTTAATTGTGCACCGTGAACTGATAAGCAGTTTCAACAAATTATATTTATCTTATTTCGATTGTTGTGGTAGGTTTCCAGCATAAAGTTAATGTGGTGTACTTTAGCTAGGTTTATTCTAGAATCATCAAAGATAAAATTTGCTATCGAAGTGAGTTATATATACAATAATTCTTGAAGTTAGAAAGGTAGTTTGCCAATCTCATATAACAAAGCCTGTATCAACTTTAGGATAGTAATATGAAAGGAAATATCTCTGGTGGTAACCCTAAGAAACTAACATGCTTGAACTAATTATCGAAACTTAAAGCAAGTAATGCTTTGAATCTGGTTTTAATTGCCTAAAGTTTTGGTTTTTAATTTGTTACTATTTGATTGTAGGAAATCAGAGTATTTGGATATATTGATGAAGAAGAAGATACATTTTGGATGGAAAAGGTTTGTATTCTATTTTGGTTAATTAAAAGTGTTTGTTTCTTTTATGGTCAATCATTATATCTACCAAATTGTGGTTTGTATTTGCTTCTACTACATCTATCATGTATCCATATTAGTGGATATTGTGTTGTCATGTGTGAGGACATGTCCTAATCCATCCGGACGAAGTATTACATCGCGAGGTAATTGACCTCTATATGATAAATTTTACAAACATTGCATTCGTTTTTAAAAGACAAACTTTCGTTACATCGACAGTTGACAGGCATGTAAAGCATTTCACAATATATCCAAATATAATTGACTTAATAATAATCTTGATGAACTCAACGACTCGAATGCAACATCTTTTGAAATATGTCATGAATGACTCCAAGTAATATCTCTAATATGAGCAAATGCACAGCGGAAGATTTCTTTCGTACCTGAGAATAAACATGCTTTAAAGTGTCAACCAAAAGGTTTGTGAGTTCATTAGTTTATCATAAAGAATCATTTCATAATTTTAATAGACCACAAGATTTCATACTTCCATTTCTCATAATCATACGTCCCATACATAGAGACAAAAATATCATTCATATGGATTGAACACCTGGTAACCGACATTCACAATATGCGTATAAGAATATCCCCATCATTCCGGGATCCTCCTTCGGACATGATATAATTTCGAAGTACGAAAGCATCCGGTACTTTGGATGGGGCTTGTTGGGCCCGATAGATCTATCTTTAGAGTTCGCGTCAATTAGGGTGTCTGTTCCCTAATTCTTAGATTACCAGACTTAATAAAAAGGGCATATTCGATTTCGATAATTCAACCATAGAATGTAATTTCACGTACTTGTGTCTATTTCGTAAAACAGTTATAAAAGTAGCGCATGTATTCTCAGTCCCCAAAATATATATTGCAAAAGCATTTAAAAAGGGAGTAATGAAACTCACACATATAAATATTGTAAAACAGTTAATAAAGCATTTGCATGTATTCTCAGCCCAAAAACGTAAAGAGTAAAAGGGAGCAAATGAAACTCACCTAATGTATTTTGTAGTAAAAATACATATAACGACATTGAACAAAAGTAAGGTTGGCCTCGGATTCACGAACCTATAATATTTATATATATATTAACACATATAATGGTAATCGAACAAATTATGTATAATAAGTTTATTAATTGTTATTTTAGTTATTTTTTTCATTAATAATCTGATTAGTTACATTTATTAATATTTATTGTAAAAAGTATTAATATAGTTAAGTTATATGTAGTAAATATGATTTTATATAACTAATAGTTATTCGCTAAAATAATATTGATAATAGTAGATAAAAAGTGTTTCATTCTATAATAATAATAATAATAATAATAATAATAATAATAATAATAATAATAATAATAATAATAATAATAATAATAATAATAATAATAATAATAGTTATGATAATAATAATAAAAATGATACTTTTAATAATAATGATAGAAAAATGATAATTTAAATAATACCTTGAATAATAATAATAATAATAATAATAATAATAATAATAATAATAAATACCTTACTGAAATGATAATTTTTAATATTTTTTTTTGTAATAAAAATAATAATAACATACAATATTAGTAATAATAAAACTATAATATCTATAATAACAATACTTTTACTAATAATGATGTTAATAATGATTTTACTAATAATAATACTTCTAATAATAATAATAATAATAATAATAGTGATAATATCTAATTTGGATCATGACTTAATTATAGTTTTACTCATTTTCATAATTGTATTCATAATTTATATGTATATATAATTATAATCCTTACAATAACTCTTATCATAATACTAACAATAATAATACTTATAACACCAATAATAACACAATTAATAATAATCTTAATAATAACAATAATAAAATTAATAAGAATAATACTAATAACAATAAACAATAATAAAAATTAATAATGAGAGTTATACCCTCCTAAACGTCATCGATCATAATCGTCATTCATCATCACCATCGTCCATGATCATCATGATCTTCATTATCGTCATCATCATACTCAATTCATAATCATAAAAAAAAAAATTAATAATAGTTATGATAAAATAATAATAATAATAATAATAATAATAATAATAATAATAATAATAATAATGATAAAAGGTATACCATTATCATTATCATTTCCATGTTTTATTATCATTAATAACACATACACCACGGCATCATCATCATCATCATGTCTCAGCATCATCATCATCATCTCTCGGCATCATCATCATCATCATCATCATATCTCGGTATAATCATCATCATCTCTCGGCATCATCATCCTCATCTCTCGGCATCATCATCATCATCATATCTCGGCATAATCATCATCATCTCTCGGCATCATCATCATCATCTCTCGGCATCATCATCATCATCATATCTCGGCATAATCACCATCATCTACATAAAATCACGATTTCATGGTGACCCATTACTATTCATCACCTTCAACATTATCATCGTTCATCATCCCGTATCATCATCATCATCATCATCATATTTCGGCATCATCATCATCTTTATATCTCGGCATCATCATCATCTTTATATCTCGGTATCATCATCATCATCACCTTCATTATTCGCGATCATCATCCTCACCACTGAATGATCATCATATCCCATTCATCGTCATTACGACATCATCAGTATCATTAAGCATCATGATTTCATTATTCAGATCATTATTCCACCATGAACACGAATTTTCACCATAATACTCGTTTCACTATTCATCGTCTCTTTCACCCGTCATCGCCATATACCCTGCTCCACTAACTACCATGATCATCGAATCATCAACCTCATCATCATCGTCTTCACGTGTCTTCCACCATATTAGCATATCGTAACATCCTCATAACCTTGCCATCACCATCTTCGACTTCTAATCATCATCAAACATCACGTTATTTTGTATTACTTCACAACCTTATCATACGATATCATCTTTATCATAAACACAGAACAAGTTCCGAGTAACATTAATAGTCGGGGTTGAATGAAAATGAAAGAGAAAGAAGAAGGAAAAAAAAATGGGTGTTGTGTTTAAGGTGGCGACCGGCGGTAGTTTACGGGGGTGAGGGTGACGGGTATGGTGATTTAAGGTGGTGGTGTTCTGGTGGCGGCGAGACTGGTGGTGGTGAGTCTGGTGGCTGCGAGTGCCTCTCTCCCTCTCATACGATATACAGGTAAATATATTACCTACATATAGATATAGAAGATATATATTATGTATAATATAATATTTAATATTAATATTAATATTAATAATAATAATAAAAAAAACATAAAACACTAACAAGTGAATGATTGAAGTAACATACAGTGTGCATAACAGTTTCCTTCTGCCGACAATTGATCTAGGATAGGTATATCGTGTTCATTGCTAAACAGTTAACGGACAAAAGTGTTCCTAAAAATCTCAAATTTTTAGATTAAACATATTTAATTATTTCACTCATTACCTGTTTGAAACCTGATCAAAAAGGGTCAAAAATTATTTATTTTCTGTTCCGATCTAGATGTACGGAGTACTAATATTTAAACTTAAAAAGGTAAAAATACTTTTAACAAATATAAAATCTTCGTAATTGATTTACAGTTCAACTTTTATTTTAATCCATCATAAACTTATATTAAATCTATATGAACGCTAACGAAATATCAACCGAGTATTACTGACGTTTACTAATTAAGCTCGAAATCATTTATATTCCCTTTATATATAAACAGTTTTTTTTTTAAATAGCAAAGTTAATTACTAAAACAAATATATTATATGTTTTTAAACAAATAAATTTAATATAACTTAATATATTTACAAGTAATATTTATATACATATTTATATATATCTATATATTCTGTAGTTTCCATTAATCGCCTTTTTATTTTATTTATTTTACAACATAGATCCTGATAATCATATTATATAATATTCTAAATTATTTTTCAAATTATAAATACCTATATAAATATCTATGTTATTTATTTACAAATAGTTGTTCGTGAATCGTCGGGAATGGTCGAAAGTCAAACGACTATATGAAACAGTTTTGAAATATTTGTGACTCAACATTACAAACTTTGCTTATCGTGTCAGAATCATATAAAGATGAAGTTTAAATTTGATCGGAAATTCCCGGGTCATCACATCATGGGTAGTAGGTTATATCAGTAATAGTATTGCTTTTTGTTAATGTTTTTTTTTTCCTGTTTTCATTAGGAAGTTAAATCTATGATGTTAGACATACTCATTGATATTAGTGTTAGTATTGGTTTTTGTTAGTATATTTTGGTTTGATCTAACAACAAAAAACATGTGTATTTAGTGTTAGTGAGTTTTGTTAGTGTAGAATGAGTTATATGTGATAATTTTGACCCATTTACTAATCTTACATGTGCAAATACTATGATAGAGATTTGAGATTTGGATCAATTTACCTTTTGTTATGGTAATAGTTAAAATAGTTTTGCTGTAGATATGGTTGGCAAATTTAGTTGATACAACATGAAGATGTACATAGTTTGATTAGAAATGAGAAATATATGGTTTAAATGTAGAAGATTTGTAGAAAATGATGAAAAATGGAATGAAGAGTGAAGACTGAAGTTATTTTTTAATGCAGTTTTAATTGCTATCTGTTTTCTTACTTTATTTGTGCTACGCTACGTTTTTTTGCTTTTGCGATTAGAAATAGTAATGGTTAATTGCGTTCGCATTTAAGATGGTCATCACATCCCTTCATACTGTATATACTTGAAAGTTTATCTGTACCAAAAAAGGTCTTATTTGACATTCTTACCATGTTATGAATGTATTATTATAAATATAAATATTTAAATTCAGTTAATTTTACGAAATGAGTATTAAATATGTTAAATTACAATGCAAATTTAGAATAATATGGAATTAGTAAATGTATATGGGTAAAATATCTAGATATTAATATGTATATGAAAAATATCTAGATATTAAAATGTAAAGAAAAATCTAGATATTTATATGTGTAAGAAATATCTAGGTATTTATATGTATAAAAATATCTAGATATTTATATATCCATGGAAATATCTAGTTTCTAGAAACTTCCATGGAGTAGTATAAATATAGGTGGTGGGTTCATTTGTGTAAGGTGTGAGAGTTGTGAGGAAGTTGTGAAAAGAGTGAGTTGAGAAGTAGAGAAGAAGTAAGAAGTGAGAAGAGTGTGAGTAGAGAAGAAAAGCTTGTAAGTAAGTAATATTGTAATTGTATTTTGTATTAATAAAAGTGTTCTTTGTTAAGTTTACCGGTTAAGCCTTAGTTTGTGTTTAAGTTCTTAGTGCACTTGTGTTGTTCTTATTATATGGTCGGCTCCGCCGCCTAAGTGATACATGGTCGGTTATACCGCCTAAATGATATATGGTCGACACTGTCTCCTAAGTACTATCGTGCACTAAGAATTCATAAAATTAAAGGCTAATCAACGCCAAAGTGTTGGTGTTGTGAGTCTTGTATAGTCTAGATCCTCTATAGTGGGTGTGTTGGGCTCGTCGAAGCTTCCAACAAAATATTAGTCGGTTTTCATCAATCTTTTTCATCAAATCTCTATTTGCAGGGGCTGAAAGCCAAAGCGAAGAAGCCACTATCGTAGCTGCTTCTTATCATTATACAATGTCGGGACTGTCTTTGTTATATGTGGTCGTGTTTTGATGTCTCAAAACTTGCAAATAGTACTATTGTGGTTAAGGAGACAAAATCTTTGTAATCTTCTCAAGTATATATTAAACGAGAAGGTATCCAGACACGTGATTCGTACGACCTCGACTTAGTATGTACAAACTGCATTCATATCATTTTTCCAATTAAGATTTGCAAGTTGATAAGAATATATGGATGAAAAGGTATTGGTTTGAACTTCTCATTATATATTTTAATATATATACAGAATTATAAACACATTTCATATTAAATGAATATAGAAATCATCCTTCTCATTTTCGACTTACTATTATAATCTGCATTCATATCATTTTTCCACCAGATATGTAAAATTATGAAGGATGATAACATAGCCCTAAAGATCTTAAATATTTAAATTATTTTTTAACAAAACCCGTGATTTCACGGGTCTTATAACTAGTTGCTTTATTATATATATATATATATATATATATATATATATATATATATATATATATATATATATATATATATATATATATATATATATATATATATATATATATATGGGCAGGATCAATGGGGAAGTAACCAATCGGGGGGAAGCGGGGGGAAGCAAATTTTTTTGTTTCGTTTTTTTGAAATTTTTTTTTCCGGCATCAAGATCACACGAAAATATGAACATTTAGAAGAGACACTTCGTGATGAATGTTATTATTTAGACGGGAAAACGATCGACAAAAATAATATTCAAGATAATATTGTTCGTGAAGAATATGAACGTTTTTTTTTTCCATGTTTTGTGAAGTAAAATTTAGCCCGATTTAGAGTTTAGGGTTTAGGGATTAGGGTTTAGGGTTTGGTGTTTTGGGTTTATTCCATAAACCCAAAACACCAAACCCTAAACCCTAAACCCTAAACCCTAAACTCTAAACCGTTCGTGTTAAAAACTCAATCTAAATCCTAAATCTAAACCCTAAACCCTAAATTTCTAAACCCTAATATCTAAACCCTATAAACCATAATATCTAAACCCTAATATCTAAACCCCAATAGCTAAAACCTCAAAATACGCTCGAAAAACACGATAATTGTTATATATTACTTCTTCGAGCGTTTTCCCGCCAAAATAAAAACATTTATCACAAAGTGTCTCTATTAAATGTTCATATTTTCATCTCATCTATAATGTTCGTGAACAAAATTTTTTCAAAAAACGAAAAAAAAAAAAAATTTTGCTTCCCCCCTTGCCCCCGAATTGTTACTTCCCTCTTGATCCTATATATATATATATATATATATATATATATATATATATATATATATATATATATATATATATATAGTTTTTATTAAAATGCTAAAATGATGATTTCATTATTAGGTTAATTCCTTAGTTAAGAAAAAAATCAAAAATTAAACGAAAAAAATCTAGATCACTTAGATGATGTCATTAATCCTAAATATTTTATAATTAAAAAAAATTATATTTATAGTAACTAACTTGATGATATCATTAAAATAATTAATTATTTTAAATAAAATTATTAACATATTAATTGTATAATATATGAAACATTATGTAAAACTTTATGATATAATACCCTCACGACCATATGTACAATATTTGAAGCAATATCTACAACTTTATAATAAAACACCCCCATGACCATATGTACAATATTTGAAACATTATATACAACTTTATGATAAAACACTCCATGAACACATGTACAAACTTTAAAGCATATTGTACAGCCTTCATATAATAATTGTATTTTAGTTTTCTAAAAATAAAATTAAAGAGACATTTTTTATTACTAATAATTATTATTATAAATATAAATACTCAATTGTAGAGCAAACTTTATTATTATTATTATTATTATTATTATATTATTATTATTCAAAACTAGGTCATCTTTACAGGTTACATATGTATGCGAAATACATGTCTTAATAAAAATGTTGTAATGTAGCTTTTATGACAAAAAAGTAATAATTGTGATGAAAATTGGAACAAGGTGGTGAGAGAATATATGTAGTTCATTTATTCTGACCAAATTTCTTAGTCGGAATATGTGGATCCACGGGTTATTAAACTAAATGACTTTATCATTTACATTCACTTAATATCTAAAACATATCATTAAACTGTTTCGTTTAAACAAACCCGTAATTTCACGGGTCATTTCACTAGTATATATATATATATATATATATATATATATATATATATGTCCTTGTCACACACGTAAAAACACCGACTTACAAAGTCGGGGATATAATTTCCATCTCCGCCCTCAAATAGTACCGCAACACTTTCTTCCACTTTTCGATCAATATTAGATTAACAGGATCTCCGGTTAAGAATATTGTAATCGACATTCTAGGGTTACACATACACACAATTGTTGTAAGTTTTTTCATCTACAGTTACAAATATCTAAATAATCTTTTATTTTAATATAATCTAGGGATTCATTTATCGATATCGACATATCGTTTATTCACACAACATTTGAGCCCTAGTTTTTTTTTCTTCGTATTATTAAGAATCATGCAAGCTCTCGTTGCACCGAAAAATCGATTGGAGTTTTTCAACACCAGGCCTCCACCGAATTATGTAGCGGGTTTAGGTCGTGGTGCAATCGGTTTCACCACTCGTTCCTGTTAAAATACAATGCAAATTTGGTATTAGTAGATATATATATATGTAAAATATCTAGATATTAATATGTATAAGAAAATATCTAGAATTTAGAATATGGTAGGAAAAATCTAGAAATATTTGATAGGAAAAATCTAGATATTTGTATGTATAGAAAATATCTAGATATTTATCCATGAAAATATCCAGTTTCTAGAATGTTCCATGGGATAGTATAAATATGGGTGATGAGTAGTTCATTTGTTTAAGTTGTGAGAGTGAAATAAGAAGTGAGTTGTGAAGAAGAGAAGAAGAGTGTGAGTTAGCGAAAGCAGAGAAGAGAAAGTTTGTAAGTAATATTGTAATTGTAATTTAATATAAGTGTTTTTGTTAAGTTTCCCGATCAAGCCTTAGTTTGTGTTTAAGTTCTTAGTGCACTTTTGTTGTTCTTATTATATGGTCGGCTCTGTCGCCTAAGTAATACATGGTCGGTTATACCGCCTAAAGATATATGGTCGACACTGTCGCCTAAGTACATTGTGCACTAAGGATTTATAAAATTAAAGGCTAACCAACGTCAAAGTGTTGGTGTAGTGAGTCTAGTATAGTCTAGGTCCTCTATAGTGAGTGTGTTGGGCTCGTCGAAGCTTCCAACAATTGGTATCAGAGCGGATCGTTCGGGACCATCTCTAGTGGAGGAAATCATCGGTAAACGTTGGACGTTTACATTGACTTGTTTTCACCAAGGCTCTAAGGGAGATTCTGTCGGAGCACAGTTAGGAACTGTGAAAGCTCATCGGTCAGGGACCAAGCTTATTAGACGTTGGACGTCATGATGGCAGATCTTGCAAGTACGAGCAGTGGAATCAAGAGTCTCAATAACCACAACTATGGTTATTGGCGGACTTGTATAGAATCCTACTTACAAGGACAGGATTTATGGGAAATAGTTGCTGGCAGTGACACAACGCCTCCTACGAAAGAAAATGCCGAAGCCTTGAGAAAATGGAACATCAAGGCTGGGAAGGCTTTATTTATACTGAAGACTACAATCGAAGAGGATCTATTGGAGCACATTCGTGATGAGAAAACACCAAAGGCAGCTTGAGAAACTTTTGAAAAATTATTTTCAAAGAAGAATGAAGCACGCCTCCAGCTCTTGAAAAATGAGCTCGCAGGTATCTCACAAGGAAGTCTGTCTATTTCTCAGTATTTCTCCAAGGTGAAATCTATCTACCGTGAGATATCTCAACTTGCTCCTGAAGAGAAAGTGAGTGAAGCAAGGATGAAGAGAATTATCATCCACGGCCTAAGATCCGAATATAATGGATTTATAGCCGCTGTGAGAGGATGGCCTACTCAACCATCATTAATAGAGCTGGAGAATTTATTGGCTAACCAAGAGGCATTAGCCAAGCAAATGAATGAAGTGAGCATAAAAGGCAAAGAAGAAGCACTCTTCACCAATAAGAAGAAAACTATGTCTCGAAGACAAGAAGTGACGAAAGAAAGACATACATATGGAGGCAAAAGTCATCTAAAACCAAAAAGCAATGCTTCAGGGGGAGCTCAACAAGGAAGAAGAGATCATCGCCAACAATACGGGGAAAATGATAAGAGAAAGGATGGTGAATGCTTCAATTGTGGCAATAAGGGTCATTTTGCTCGAGATTGTAGATTCCCCAGAAGGCGAACTTTCGAAGGAAATGTGACCGCCGCAAGAGATGAGAAGAAAGAGGTCACATTTGAAGAATCCATTAATGAGGAAACATGGGATGCAGAAGCTGGACTCTCTGTTGAAGCTGACATAGATGATCAAGCTCTTACAACAACTTTAAAGTCAAAAATAAACTACAAAGATGATTGGATCATCGATTCTGGGTGCTCAAATCATATGACCAACGATGGGACAAATCTGCAAGAAATGGAGGATTACAAAGGAAAGAGAGTTGTGTTGACAGCCAACAATTCAAGGTTGTCTATTTCTCACATTGAAAAGACAATAATTCCAAATGAAGGCGACTCTCAAAAGCTCCAACTCGAGAAGGTGTATCTTGTCCCTGGTCTAAAGAAGAATTTACTGTCAGTACCACAATTAACAGCAGAAGGGAACTATGTGCTCTTTGGACCAGAAGATGTGTCCGTATTCAAGAGAGTGAAGGTGGTTGGCAATCCAATTATGCAAGGAAGAAGAGTATAGTCGGTCTATGTACTAGCTGCTAAAACAGCATATGTAGACAAGACTCGAAAGAATGAGACGGCTGATCTGTGGCATGAACGTCTTGGGCATGTGGGATACAATAAGTTAAAGGAGATGATGGTGAAACGCATAGTAAATGGGCTTCCTCAAATTGATATCCGAACAGATACAATTTGTGCTGGATGTCAATTTGGTAAAGCTCACCAATTGCCATTCAAGGGGTCAGCACATCAGTCCAAGACACCACTAGAGCTCATACACTCAGATGTCTTTGGCCCAGTGAAACAAACATCACTTGGAGGAATGAAATATATGGTGACATTCATTGATGACTTCTCAAGATATGTGTGGGTTTACTTTATGAAGGAGAAGTCGGAGACTTTTCTGAAGTTTAAAGAGTTCAAGAAGAAGGTAGAAAGTGAGCTCAATACTAAGATCCGGTGCTTACGCACAGATAATGGAAGAAAATATTTATCGACTGAGTTCAATATCTATCTTGAGAAGCACAAGATCAAAAGGCAATTAACTTGCCCCAATACTCCACAACAGAATGGAGTGGCAGAACGCAAGAATCGTCATCTTGCTGAAACTTGTCGAAGTATGCTTCATGGTAAGAATGTACCAGGAAGATTTTGGGCCGAATGTATGAGGACGGCATCATACGTGATTAATAGGCTTCCACAAACCAAGTTGGGGTATATTTCACCATATTAAAAATTATGGAAGATCAAGCCAACCGTCAACCAATCCAAGGTTTTTGGATGTGTATGCTACGTCTTCGTGCCAGATCATCTAAGAAGCAAATTTGATAAAAAGGCAATTCGGTGCATTTTTGTGGGTTATGATGAATCAAGAAAAGGATGGAGATGTTGTGATCCAAATACCGGAAAGTGTCATACTTCAAGAAATGTGGTATTTGATGAAGCTTCTTCATGGTGGTCACCTCAAAAGATAGAGCTTCCAGAATCTCATGGATTAGAAGAAGGTCCAGAAGAAAAAGAAGAGCCTAAAGAGCAGATATTGGATCCAATAAAAGAAGGAGAAGGGTCGTACTCTAAGGAAAAGAGTCCATGAAAAACTGGTGTACATCAATCTATATCCGAGGAGGTTCGTCCAAGCCAAAAGGAAGTCGAGGAGCATGCACAAGAATTAAGGAGATCAACAAGACCGAGACAACCTAATCCAAGGTATGCCAATGCTGCTCATGTAGATGAATCAATACCTATTGAGCCTTTTACTTATGAAGAAGCAGCACAAAGTCAAGAATGGCAGAAAGCGATGGAAGAAGAAATTAATGCACTAAAAGAAAACCAGACATGGAGTTTAGTTCCAAAGCCAAAAGTTGTAAAACCAATATCTTGTAAATGGGTTTACAAGGTGAAGACTCGATCAGATGGCTCCATTGAAAAGTATAAAGCTCGACTTGTTGCTCGAGGTTTTTCTCAACAATATGGGCTGGATTATGAAGAAACATTTAGTCCGGTGGCAAAGATCACAACAATTCGAGCTCTACTAGCTTTAGCCGCTAGCAAATATTGGAAGCTGTGGCAGATGGATGTCAAGAACGCTTTCTTACATGGAGAACTTGACAAAGACATTTATATGGATCAACCAAGAGGCTTTGAGAACAAAATCCATCCCGAGCATGTCTGCAAATTAAAGAAAGCACTATACGGCTTGAAGCAGGCTCCAAGAGCTTGGTACGGGAAGATTGGCGAGTTCTTGGTACAAAGTAGTTTCACAGTTGCTCCTTCAGATTCTAGTTTATTTGTGAAACAAGATCAAGAAAAACTAGCCATAGTGCTAGTATATGTGGATGACTTAATCATCACGGGAGATCACTATGAGGAGATCTAAAGAACAAGAGAGAATCTGTCTATCAGATTTCATATGAAGGAGCTTGGAGAACTCAAAACATTTTCTTAGACTCGAAATAGAGCAGAAAAGAGAAGAATTATTTCTGGGACAACAGAAATATGCGCGAGATCTTTTACAAAAGTACGGAATGCTTAATTGCAAACCTATCTCGACTCCGATGGATCCGAATACAAAACTACGAGCAGATGAAGGAAAAAGTCTTCAAGATATTACCATGTATCGAAAGATGGTCGGAAGTCTTATTTATCTCACACTAAGCCGGCCAGACATATGTTATGCAGTTGGAGTGGTTAGTCGATACATGAGCAATCCGAAGAAGCCTCACCTTGATGCTGTACGACGCATCTTAAGGTATGTTAAAGGCACTATTAACTTTGGTATTTTATACAAGAAAACAAAAGAATGTTACGTGACTGGATATTGTGACGCCGATTACGCTGGAGACTATGATACACGACGGTCAACAACTGGATACATGTTTAGTCTTGGATCAGGAGTAATATCATGGTGCAGCAAGAGACAACCAACAGTATCCTTGTCAAGCACTGAAGCAGAATATCGATCGACATCATCAGTAACACAAGAAATTACATGGTTGAAATAACTAATGGAAGATCTTCATCAATCAACAGATTATCAAGTAAGTCTTCTTTGCGATAACCTATCAGCAATACGACTAGCAGAGAATCCAGTCTTTCATGCAAGAACAAAACATATAGAAGTGCACTATCATTATGTTCGCGAGAAGGTCCTTGAAGGGAAAATCAAGATGATGCCAACAAAGACAGATGAACAGGTTGCAGATATATTCACCAAGAGCCTAAGTAAACCGAAGTTTACAAAATTCAGAGAAGCACTTGGAATGATCTGCAAGACATCGCTGGAAGAAAATTTGCATTGAGGGGGAGTGTTACAATACAATGCAAATTTGGTATTAGTAGATGTATATATGTAAAATATCTAGATATTAATATGTATAAGAAAATATCTAGAATTTAGAATATGGTAGGAAAAATCTAGAAATATTTGATAGGAAAAATCTAGATATTTGTATGTATAGAAAATATCTAGATATTTATCCATGGAAATATCTAGTTTCTAGAATGTTCCATGGGATAGTATAAATATGGGTGATGAGTAGTTCATTTGTGTAAGTTGTGAGAGTGAAATAAGAAGTGAGTTGTGAAGAAGAGAAGAAGAGTGTGAGTTAGCGAAAGTAGTGAAGAGAAAGCTTGTAAGTAATATTGTAATTGTAATTTAATATAAGTGTTTTTGTTAAGTTTCCCGATCAAGCCTTAGTTTGTGTTTAAGTTCTTAGTGCACTTTTGTTGTTCTTATTATATGGTCGGCTCTGCCGCCTAAGTAATACATGGTCGGTTATACCGCCTAAAGATATATGGTCGACACTGTCGCCTAAGTACATTGTGCACTAAGGATTTATAAAATTAAAGGCTAACCAACGTCAAAGTGTTGGTGTAGTGAGTCTAGTATAGTCTAGGTCATCTATAGTGGGTGTGTTGGGCTCGTCGAAGCTTCCAACAGTTCCGATATCGGTCCTGCCTGTGCAGCCCCTTACCGGTCCGCAGCACCTGTTGGGGCTGCAGGTCCGTCCGGAGTCGGCCGTGGTCAATGGAAGGGTCCTGGTGAGGAGGAAAAAGAGGAGGAGGCCGAGGATAAGGGATATAATGAGAATCAGATGTTTGATGAGCTTGAAGGTAATGATGTTGCTTTGTTTGCTTCGGCTGAATACGTTGAGGAAGATAAAGAAGCTGATGTTGTGTGGGATGAAATCGATAAAACGATGGATTCGAGAAGGAAAGATAAGAGGGAGGGTAAGTTGAAAGAGGACATTGAAAAGTATCGTGCTTCTAATCTGAAAATTACTGAACAGTTTGTTGATCTTAAGAGAAAATTAGTGACATTGTCTTATGATGAATGGGATAGTATTCCTGAAATTGGGGAATATTCTTCGAGAAATAAAAAGAAGAGATTCGAAAGTTATGTGCCCGTACCCGATACTTTACTTGATAAAGCTAGGCAAGAGAAAGAGCTTGTTACTGCGTTTGATCCGAGAAGTAGAGCTGTTGGTGGGACCGAGACGCCTTATTTTCGAACACCTGATTTGACTGCTGTTGGTGAGGGTAGAGGAATGGTTTTGTGTTTGAAGTTGGATAGGCTTTCGGATTCTGTTTCGGGTTTGACTAATGTTGATCCGAAAGGTTATTTAACTAATTTACAGAGTAAAAAGATTACTACTGATGATGAGAAGAAACATAGATTGTTGTTGAATTCGTATACTAAAACGAACCCGAAAGATCCACTGGGTTGGATTGCTGCTGCGAGATTAGAGGAAGTTTCGGGGAAGATTCAGGAAGCAAGAGGTTATATTGAGAGAGGTTGTGTGGAATGCGCGAAGAACGAAGATGTGTGGATTGAGGCATGTCGATTATCGAAACCCGATTTAGCAAAAGGTGTGATTGCTAGAGGTGTTAAAGCAAATCCAAATTCAGTAACACTTTGGATGCAAGCTGCAAATTTGGAACATGATAATGTTACTAAAAGTGAAGTTTTGAGAAAAGGTCTTGAAAATATACCCGATTCAGTGAGGTTATGGAATGCAGTTGTTGAAGTTGCTAATGAAGATGATGTTAAGACGTTGCTTAAGAGAGCCGTCGAGTGTTGCCCATTGCATGTCGAGTTGTGGCTCAAATTGGCTCGATTACAGAAGTCGTATGATGCTGCAAAAAACGTGCTGAACAAGGCACGTGAAAAGCTTCCTAAAGAACCGGTTATTTATATTGCAGAAGCCAAACTGGAAGAAGCTAATGGGAATATGAATATGGTTGGGAAGATGATAGAAAAGGGTATTCGGGCTTTAAAGAAAGAACATGTGGAAATTGATCGAGAAGCTTGGATTAAGGACGCAGAAGATGCTGAACGATCGGGGTCTGTGGTGACGTGTAATGCGATTATTAGTAACACGATTGGGATTGGAGTTGAAGAGGAAGATCGTAAAGCGACTTGGGTTGCTGATGCAGAAGAATGTAAAAAAAGGGGTTCGATTGAAACTGCTAGAGCAATTTATAGTCATGCACTTGATGTATTTTTAAGTAAAAAAGAGTATATGGATTAAGGCAGCTCAACTTGAGAAAGCTCATGGGACCCGCGAGTCTCTTGATGCTTTACTTTGTAAAGCTATTATGTATACACCGCAAGCTGAAGTTTTATGGTTAATGGGAGCTAAAGAAAAGTGGCTTGCTGGTGATGTACAAACAGCAAGGAAAATTTTACAAGAAGCGTATGTTACAATTCCAGATTCTGAAGAGATTTGGCTTGCTGCGTTTAAGCTTGAATTTGAGAACAATGAGCCCGAACGGGCCCGCATGCTTCTTGCTAAAGCCCGTGAAAAAAGTGGAACAGAGAGAGTTTGGATGAAGTCTGCAATCGTTGAACGAGAACTTAAGAATGTTGCAGAAGAAAGACGATTGCTTGACGAGGGGTTGAGATTGTTCCTTTCTTTTTTTAAGTTGTGGTTGATGCTGGGTCAGCTTGAAGAAAGGTTAGGTCGTTTAGCTCAAGCGAAAGAGGCATACGAATCGGGTTTAAAAAAGTGTCCAAGTTCAACTCCTCTTTGGCTTTCACTTGCGAATCTTGAAGAAAGATTGAGTGGGTTAGGTAAAATTCGAGCTGTGCTCACAATGGCTCGAAAGAGGAACCCGAAGAACCCTGAACTATGGCTGGCTGCGGTTCGTGCAGAGTCGAGACATGGATCTAAAAGGGAAGCTGAGAATTTGACGGCAAAGGCGTTACAAGAGTGTCCTAATAGTGGTATATTATGGGCCGCTTCAATTGAGATGGCTCCAAGACCACAAAGGAAAACTAAAAGTTGTGATGCTTACAAAAAGTGTGCACGTGATCCACATGTATTTGCTGCTATTGGGAAGTTGTTTTGGCATGATCGAAAGGTGGATATAGCACGAACTTGGCTTAACCGGGCGGTTAATCTTGCACCAGATGTTGGTGACTTTTGGGGTTTGCTTTATAAATTTGAGTTGCAATATGGAACTAAGGATCAGCAGGATGAGGTTTTGAGGGGATGTGTTGCTGCAGAACCGAAACATGGTGACAGGTGGCAGCCCATATCGAAGGCTATAGAAAATTCCCATCAGCCCGTTGAAGCCATTTTGAATAAATTGGTAGTTGCATTTGGTAAAGAATAGAAAGCTGCTGAAGAAAACAAGCATTAGTGATCTATATCTCGACCCTGTTCTAGTTGGTCCTCTCTTTTTATAATTTGGGTACGTATTTTAAATGTTATGTAAGTATATTTCCATATGCATATGTTGAATGTTCTGTGTTTTATTAATAAATTGACATGTTAAATTTCAATAAGTTACTTATCTATGTGGTAGGGGATGGTTATATGTAATGATCATGCACAATTGATAGCAAATATCTATGCATACATAGCTGATGTAATCATGGTGCAGATCAGGAATGTGTTCGCATACTTGTGATGAGCTGCAAGATTGTGACATTTAATCTGAAGAAGTACTCGAATCATGTGGATTAATTTAATCTCTCTTGCATGATTGATATATAAGGTCAGTTGTTAGTTGTTACCAGTTCATGTGTATTTAATGATATGCAAAATAGGACAATTTGTTATAGAGAGTTAGATATTTAAACAAAATCACGACAGTGGACCATCACTAAAAAGCATACCAAAGCGCAAGTACGTGTTTAATTGACGATTGAGATAACTTTGTAAGTATTGTTTCCCTCTTTTTTGGTTGGTTAAAGTGTTGTTGCCTTTTCTATTGCTATCGTCGTTTCAGCTAAACCCGTACTATACTAATCGTTTCTTTTCCAAACCCTAAATCTACAGCACATCTCATCTTGGTATTTCCTATTTCTCTTAAAATTACAGTTTCAGTTAAAGCTTCTATCTTTAATTTAATCTTTGTATTATACATAAAGAATTTTGATTTTTAAGAGTTTAGTTTCGTATTCGTGTATTTTGGAGAATGCTTCCGGAGTATATGGGTTATGGGTTCATCCACTGTGAGTTCATGTGTTACTTACCATTTATTTTAAATGTTATTAAATGAATTATTTGATGTCTACATTGGTATATACCTTTGCTATATGTATGTATCTGCAGAATCAGATTGTTTTTACAATTTATGATGCTGATGGATTATATATTAAATTGTTTTGTTTCAATAGAAGATTGGTTTATAATTGATTTCTTGCGCCATTGTTTATAGGTTGTTGTTGCAGGTGTTATTCACTTGGTTTTTGCTTTCTTCTTCCAGCTGCTGAACAGGTTATTGTTGCATTGTCCTTACCTTGCTGTTTTTAACTTTACATATATTTTTTTAATGTTGTTGTTGAGTATTGTTGTTGTTGTTGTTGTTGCTGATTATGGGTTTTGCAATGCCTTATGCATTCGTTGAGGATACATATGGCAGTATTTCCTTTTCAAAATTTTCCTCCCATTTGTAGTTATATACCATTGTACTGAGAAACAATTCTATATAACTTAATATAGAATTTGTTTGTAAGCACAATACATAATAAAAAGTGGCAAAAAAAGAAATGCCATTAGCCAATTAGTGTCTGCTGCCACTCTTAGTACTTGTGTTCAGTGGCGGATGCAGGATTTTTATTTCACCGGGGGCAAAAAAAAGAAAATCAAAACCGTAGCAATTTTTTTGGCAAAATATGGAGGTTTTGGGGCAAAAAATTGGAAGTTTTTAGGCAATTTATGGAGGTTTTTGGGCAAAATTTGAAGGTTTTGATGCTAAATTTAGAGAATTTTGGGCAAAATTTGAAAAGTTTTGGGCAAAATATGTAGGTTTTGGAGCAAAAAAAAATCCACCAGAGGCGAAGTCAAAATATCCAAAATTTTAACACTGAAAACTGAACCCCCCCCCCCCCCCCCCCCCCCCCCGGGGGGCGATCCCCACAAAAATCTGCCCCTGCTTGTGTTCTGTGTTCTGGGTTTAACTGGGTTTGATTCTAACTTTTTGTCTTCATCTGTTGCAACTCCTGACGCCTTTGATGTTTCTGAGACACTGGCTACATTTTTTGTTGTGGAACCTATGCTATCTATAACGACGCCGGTCGCATCAGGTAGCTACTTCTATGTTTTTTCTTTTTTTTGAACTTATTCGTTTCTTGTAGTTGTATCTGATTCGGTAAAATGCTTCCACTAATGAACCTGCGGTGGAGTTTGCCTTGAATACAAAGTTATCCACATTTGGGTTAGGGGCAGTTGTCGATTCCTATGGAATGTAATTATTCATTTATCACACTCATAGAATAACAATTTTAATCATGTTAACGCTTTGGGTGGGTGCTAACTTTTTTTGTCTATGTTTCTGTTTCTTTTTTTTATAAGTTGGCATATATAATGCATCACTCGCTTATTGTTGCACAGTCGAAGTTTGCACAAATGATTGTTGCAAGTTCTTTTTTTTTTTTTTTTTCCAGCAACAGCGCTTTGATTGTCAGTTGTTTCAAATTAGATTAGATCATTCTTATGATAGTATGTTTCTTTATTAGTTATGTGTCCATTTTATTAATGTTACACAGTTAAATTCTATACAGTTGTTTATAACCCTGCACTTTTAGCAATAATGGATATTGCATTGTCAAATATTTCAAATTAGACTGTCAACTCTTTTTTTAATGCAATTGATAGTGTATATGCAGTTGGCATATCATTGATGTGTTGTTATTGTGTTTTTCTATAAATTAGCTTATGCCATGGTTTGCAAGAGGTTTCAGTTTCAGTTTCGAATCCCGTCTAGGACGAATATTTAGTGGTGGCTAGGGATGGGCTGGAAACAGCTAGAGTAATCCTGTTGGACTGCGTACATCAGACGACTATGGGGTCGGATTACTCGCCCTCCGGGTAGCCCGAATAGAAAAAACCTTCTACCATGTGTTGTCCTCTTATTGTTGCGTACTTGAATTTTATACAAATGATTATCATACGTGCTTTTTTAGCAGCAACAGCTCTTTGATTGTCGATTATTTTAAGTTAAATCAGGCCGTACTAAAGATATTCTTGGAACATGAATTCCATGGGAACCAACCCAACAATAGCAAGATTGACTGCCCTAATTTATGCAAACCTCGTAAGATAATAATAATAGTCAGTATACTTGATCTCTTATTTATTAAATTTCAAGATATTTAGGCTATTTAGCCATAAAGTAGAAAGACAATACATGGACAAAATTACATGCTTGGTCCTTGAAGTTTGTCAGAAATTTCATGAATGGCCTTTTCTTTAATTTTGACTTAGATGGCCTTGCATGTACGTAACTTTGCAAATTCATTGACCATACATTAAATACATAGCGTGCAACATCAAAAATAACCCACGGCGTCAAAAAAGCGGTAAATCAAAAGCGTTAGCTGAACGAGACTTGCATACCCCAAATATGCCAAAACTCCTCTATTCCTTCATGGCCTCTTTACCCTCACGATGCTTACGGGAACCTACAAAACATACATACACAATTAAGGTAAGCTACGTGCTTAGTGAGTTAATTGGTAAGTAAATAGGCAACATAAATACAACTTTCAATCCGAAGGTCACTATCATACTCGGGTCTCATCATATATGTCGTAGGCACATTAAAATATCTACTAGTCGTATCGTGAACTTGAACGACACCCTCTTGCACGACACACTCTCACATCTTACAACACAAGTGCATAGTCCTCTCGGAACTAGCCCCTTGTAATGTTCATTATATCATAACTAGCAAGTTCATAGTCCTCTCGGAACTATCCCCTTGCATCATTCAACAACTTCTCGCTAAACAAGTGCATAACCCTCTCGGAACTAGCTCCTTGTATCATCAACATTTCTCGCTAGACAAGTGCATAACCCTCTCGGAACTAGCTCCTTGTATCATCAACATTCAAACAATGCTTGGCCTTAGCCTTCCAACTCATTGACCTGCCCAGTTTACCCCTAAATAACTCACCTTGGTCCACTTGTTTTCCAAGCATTACTTCCGTTCCTTGATTAGCACCTATCACATATGCTAATTTCATTAATTCATATACATCATACATTTTCAATTGATAATTACCAAGTTAACTAATTAACTTCATGCATTCTATCTTTTCTCTTACCCCATTTCTTACCTTTCATATTCATCATTATTTCTCATATCATTTTTCTATACATATTTATTTTTAATTACTTCTAACACATTCATAAATCTCTTTACATATATGATCATACTACATTCATCTCCAATTCATTCAAAATCATATATCTTACTTGAACTCATACAACCAACACTTTTACATGTCAACTAGTACTTTCCTTATCTCAAATTCAACTTTCTTTCATAACTATTAACACTTTCCTTTTAAAATTTACTTTTCAACATGATCATAAACCCTTTTTAAATCAATTATTTAGTCAAAATAACATTTTTCTTCATTCAAGCAATTCATCATACACTTGGTGTGCATAACTTGTTCTTTATCAAGTTTTATTAAACTTGATTCCATTACCTTTTAACAAGAATCATAAGCCTAGCAATCTACAAATTCGTATTTATACATAACCTAACCAAAAACTTGCATTAAATCAATATCTCATCATCAAATTCTTTCAAAAATCACTTTTACACACTTACCCATTCTTAAATCCGAATTTGGCTAAGACATGACATAAATTATACTTTAAAATGATAACTAAACATAGTCTAATCATGAGCATTAACTAATTTCATGCATACAAGCCTTACCTCAAAGTTTCTCTTAAGAATCCTAACTTGAAATTGATGAAAAAGGAAGTTGATAATGGTTTTCTTGCTTCCCTTAAGTTACTAACACTCTTTTATGCTCAAATCCTTGCTTGCATGAGATCAATCCAATAAATTTTGGAAAACCCTAGGTCTTCTTGTTCATCCGTCTCTTTCTTCCTTCCTGCTCTCTAGTTTCTCCAAGCTTCTCAAATGAACTTGAAGCTCTAACTACTTTATGTATATATTAACTTCCACAAGTAGCAACTTAGGTCCTTCCCCATCATTACTTAACTTAGGTGGTCCTTCACACTAACTAACGTCAACATACATGACTTTGTAATACTTGTCCTTTTAACAAAGTACTAAACTTAAAATTTTGGAATGTCACACAATACAATAATGACTACAATTATTTAAGTCATACTTGTCCTTTTAACAAAGTACTAAACTTAAAATTTTGGAATGTCACACAATACAATAATGACTACAATGATTTTAAACAGAGAAACATGGGGTTTCTAAGGTAATTGGAGCATCAAAACACCATAGAAGCCTCTCCACCATGAAGGTGAAAAGGATGGAGTGCATCATCAATAAATGAACAAGGAAACTACTATATATAGTCCACCGACATGTTCTCACGCGCGTGAGCAGTACATATGCGCGTGTGCATTACAGGCGCGTGTAATTTTCAAATGCGCGTGAGGTAATTCATTGAATATTCAGGTCACATATGTTCCTGTGACAGTAGTTTCCAGTGTTCTAGTTCTACAACATAAACACTAATGTTCTAGTCTATTCGCAAAGCGACAGACACACAAAAGTGCATCAACAAGAACCTTGTATTTGCTAAATCTTTTTTTTTTAATTTGAGTACTTTTTGATAGTAAGAAAAATTTTGGCGTTCGTATCACTTGAAATGGCAAGGATTTCTCTAGAAATAGACACATTTTACTACTTTTTGAAACTGTTCCTTTTTCGTTTATGTCACTTATCTGCTTTTAGCCAAATTTTGTCCCGTTTTTCTTTTGAAACAAACAAGTTTCTAAGTTTAATGTACTTGACTGACGTGCGTGCAGTCATGTGTGTGTGCAGAATTAACTAATTCAAAATTATAAACCTATACTACTACGACTAGCACTAACGGGCAGTGTCTCGGTTAGTTAGAGCAGTGGGTGTAAGTACAAGATCGTCCCAAGAGAGGTAGTCTAAGAGTCGGTGGAAATATTTTGTCTCATCTAACTTATATTATTATATAAATAAGTTAATTGGGGGAATTCTATTGCAGGAGAACTTGATATATTGGAGATAGGATTTGTATTACAGGATAACTTTGAGTGTTGAACATGAGCATCGGGGTCGTAATCCTTCTACTAGTGAAGCGTACCTAACTGCACTTAAGTGCCACTAAGATTAAACGTATGATTATACTACGAGACTTAATCCGCATGTTCCACCCGCACATACCAAATACATTAACAGGTCCAACTCGTTAATGTACCGATATAACGATTCTAAGTCGATCTAGGGGACCAAGCGTAGAACAGTGGGTCATTTTAAAAAAAGCCGTAACAGTTCTCAACAATAAGCATTCAAAAACAGAGTATTAGTCTTTGGTCCATACCAAGCCTCCGTCTGTTGTTATCCAGCCATCGGTTGGTATGTTGAAAAAATAAGGTTGTCAGTTGGCCATAGATAGACGTCATCTTGAACCAAGCTTTTACCAGACTTTCACAAGAACCTATTGTTCTTTAGTTCCGTCGCAGACTAGCCATGGACAGCCACGGGCTTGGAACGTTAACAGATAGACAAATGTTCTAATTACCATAGACAGGGTTCGAAATAGTTTTATGGTTTTAAATTTCATGGTCTGCATGCCTTTCCACTCAGGCCGCCGACCCTACTCAGCTAAATGTCAAATTCGAATTATAGTTTATTCCCTTTTATGCAAACCAGCACCCTAAGGGTGTTTAGCTACTCATAATTAAATGAAAGCAGTAACTAAAGCGAATAAATATAATATTCAACAAGAACAATAATAAGTAAATGGGAATTATACCTTGAAATAAAGATGAACAACAGAGATAAACTGGAAAATAACTTGAATGAAATGTACAATAATCGGTTTTGCACCAGAATCTAACTTGAAACTTGATTTACAATTGCTTGAAAGTAACTTTGATAATGGATATTAAATATAAACTAGAATAAAATCGGACAGTATGTAACCCTAACTACTAAATATAAAACGTCTCTCTTTAAACGAATACACGAGCTTTTCTTATATAGGCAAAATTCAGTCGTCGGCCAGGCAAAGTAATCCGCCGGCCTGGTTAAGTTGGTGGAGCTGAGGCCACAACCTTGAGTATTTTGGCTGTCGTCTTTAGTTATGGAAAGGATCTTATGTATCTTTGCTGGCACGCTCAGCCGTTGGCTTGGGCATTTATGCCGCCGAATTCTGTGATTTAGTTTCCCCTTTTTCTGAGACGCATTAATAATTTCCTTAAATACATCCGGAGGCTTTGACTTTTTGGCCGGCTGACTGAGCTATCTCTGGAAAATTCTTCATTAGAGATGTATAGTTTCTTTATTTAGCTTGGCCGCCGCATTGGGGATGTTGGCCGTCGTATTAATTTTTACGCGAGAACATTTATTTAGTGTTTCATTTTAATTTGACTTCTGTTTGACTTCAATGAGGCCGTCGGCCTAGGGTATTTGGCCGTCGGCCCGAGTAGTTTCTTGTTAGTAGACTTTGCTCATTTTCCCCCAATAAGCAAAGAAATATGTCATTTATGTGCGAATCTGAGAAAGATAGCTCCGTAAAAAGGGTATAAAAATATGTATAATTTCGGTGCTATCAAAACCCTCATATTTGAAATTTGCTTGCCCTCAAGCAAACTCAATTTAAGTTTAGAAAGACTTGTGATATCGGCTAAAAAGTTACGTTTTCACCCCGGTATTAAGGCCCCAAAAACAATAAAGTTCCAAACTTTAGCGCCAAAATACCCGCTTTGTCGGTTAAAATTGAAGATCAAGTGATTACGAAGCAAAAAGAATCAAGAGAATCAGAGCTAAAACGAAGATTCTAGAGCGAAATTGGTGAAAGACAAGAAATCAAGTTACGATCCAGCAAATCAGCAAGCCAAACGGCCTGCTAAACGGCTTGCCACTATGGAAAACGGATTGCCACATGGCTAAGGCAAATGGGCACAAGAAATGGGCCACCAGGCAAACGGCCTCTGCAAACGGTCTGCCAAACGGCCCGCCAAACGACCTGTCAGCCGTTTGTAGGTAAATTTCACTTCTATTTAAAGGGTCTTTGTCATCCATTCCAACACACACTTTAATTCACTTCTTTCTCTCTCTTTCTATAATACTAGTCATACTTTCAAGGTCTTCAACTCCGTGCAGGAAATCTAGTACCCGGAGAAGAACTTCGAAGATTGTATTAGGAGTGGTCTGGAGTTTTGAAGTTGTCACTTTTGTATTCGGAACTCGTTTAATCTACTGGTACTTCTATCCTTTATCTTTATATAATATTTTTCATTATTGTGCTTTGTGATATTGTTGTCATGATTAGCGAGTAGTTATCTTTAGTGTATGCTATGATGTAGTCAGTTATAATGCTGAAATAATATTATGGTCTGTGTATGTTGTCGAGATGCTTTCCGATTATGCTTTAGACTCAACCGCTTTTCCAACTAATAGAACGTAGTTATTGGCTCTGTTATTGGAAAGTCGCGAACCCCGATTCAGAATACACTATCTGTAGCGACCCCGACAAATCGTCAAGTGACGGCGTCGACTACGTAGGTCCCATTACCTGGTCATAAGTCTTTAAAACAGACGTTTGACCCAAAATATGTCGCATCCATTCAGGTGTAAAGATTGTTTCAAAGTTTACAAAGATAATTGACCACAAGTTAAGTTACAACGTTATAAGTACAAATGAAAACTATGCGACACAGTTTAAATAAGTTCAAAAGATGCTCCAAAATGCATGTATACTCGACATCCAAGCAAGTATCAAAAGAGTGCGGAAGCATGTATCACTAAGCATTCAAAACCTGAGAAAACATAGAAGAATCTGTCAACGAAAACGTTGGTGAAATCATAGGTTTAGTAAGTATTAAACGTTGTTTTTGAACCACAAGATTTTGTATTTCCATAACGTAGATTATCCAAATCATTTGCATTCCAAAAGTGTTGTTATACGCGAGCACTCAATTATCAAAACTTAACCAACGTTACCCCATCACACAGTGCTAGAACCCACACTAAAACACAAAAATATATTTCATCCTCATAACGGTAGCGAACCGTCCGAATGAGGGTTTGTTAAACCCGTATGGCCACACAATATAAGTTCTCGCTTACACCCTGCAAGTGTAACTAATGATAATCGAATTGAGGCATTTTTGTTCTAACTCGCACGTGGAATGTTTGTTTTCACACTTGTGTTCAAAACATAAAAGTAAGTAGTACAAGATGTAACAAAGTATATGTTTTCTCAGCCCACGATTTAAAAGTATAAAAGTTGTTGAAAAGGTGGGACTATGATCTCACCTTGAGCGCGAGAGTTAATAAAGTACTTCAACAAGTAAACGCGTGCAAAGACAAAGCTAGTCTTGACCTAAACATATAGGTTATATCAATATCGGTAAGCACAAACGGTCAAAGATGTTCAATTAGTCCTATGGCTCGTTACGACTCGATTATATTAACATGTGAATCAACTAGTCAAGTTTCATGCAAGTTACAAGTAAATAATCATGTTAGAAAGGTTGCATAAGTATTTGGTTAAGTTTGACAAAAAGTCAAACTTGGTCGGGTCAAAGTCAACGGAAAAGTCAACGGGGTCGGGTTGGGTATCCGACAATTTTTCTAAGTTATATAATCATATATGAGCATGTTGGCCAAGTTTCATGTTAATCGGAGGTCCGTAGCATAGCAAACATTTTACGTCAAAAGATCAAAGCAAACAGCCCATTTTAGTGTATCAGGACGGTGTCCCAAAAATCAGGACGGTGTCCTGATATGAAGAGTGGGACGGCGTCCCAATTGTCAGGATGGCGTCCCAATATGAAGGGTGGGACGGCGTCTAGGAGGTTGGGACGGCGTCCCAAAAGGCTTACAGGTCCTGTTTGCAGAAAACACAAGGCACGAGCCAAACTTCAATCAATCCTAGTTTATGATCCACAAACAATCAAGACATGTATTTTATATCACCGGAAAGCTCTTTCGACAAGGAACACAACTAGATACATTTCCTAAATCAAATTTATCATTTTAGACAACAAAAATCTCGTCGAAAGTTCGTTAAACGTTCCAAAACAAGGTTTCAAGTTCATCAATTGCAATTCAAGTTTCGGGAATCCAATTTATACATATGATATGCCGTTTTGAAGGTAATGAAACATTTAATACAACTAAACACTTACTAACAACATTTCATGGCATTCAAATCATCAAAAGTTCATTTAAAGTCTATCAAACTCTAACGAAAATTCACAAAAATCAATAGTCATGAGTTTGATGTTTCCTTAATCAACCTATACATCAAAACGAAGCTAAAGATACTAGTAACACTTTTAAAACATGCACTTTAACAATCTAACAACATTTGATCATCCAAAATCAAGGATTTAGCAAGCAATTTTCATAATGAACTAGTTACTCCCAAAAACAACAAATCGAGCATACAAATTACATACACGACATCACAATGAGCCATAGACACCAATTAACATACTTTTAAGTCAAGAACACGAATTTAAAGAAATCTAGTGTTTAAGAAATGTTACCCAAAATCGAAGTGGTTAGCATCAAATCGAAGAGGATGATGAGAGGATCAAGAATATGTAGTTTGTTTGGATTGAAGCTCGCTTGAACGGATTTGGATGATGATTTAAGGTTTGAATGTTGAGAGAGTTTGAAAGTATCAAAAAGGAAGAAGGAGGTGAAATGAATGGATGGAGGAGAAGGGTTGACTAGTTGACCTAGTCACTAGTTTGACCCTTTGGCAACTTTAGTCCTTCGAGTTCAAATCGGGTGCGGGATATAACCAAACGATTTATTTTAAGTTACACGGGAGTACGGGAGATATTGAAATCCGATAACGAGAATATTTAAAACGTTACATAACAAAGGATACGAATCTAGATACGAAGGGTATCATTTAAAAAGAAAAAGACGGGCGTTAAAATAATTTAACGAAAAAATGCGGGATGTTACATTATCCACACCTCAAAAGAAATTTCGTCCCGAAATTTAGTTGGAAGTAGTAGTCGATATCTCTTACTCGAGACTTTACGTTGTCAATGTTATGAATAAGTGAAGGCACGTCCTTGAGTGTTCTCATGAATTTGGATAGTTAGGGTATTTCGTTGTATTAAGGTTCGGTTTTTACGATCCCTGGTTTCAACTGGTTTTCCTATGAAGAGAAGTTTGTCATCGATAGTTGATGTATCTAGCAGGATTGCACGTTCCTGTTCCGCAGGACACGTTTCTAAGTTTGTTACATGGTACACAGGGTAAGCGGAAACTTAATTGAGTCAGAAGTTCCAAACGGTAGGAAGCGGTTCCAATACGCCCCAAGGTTTCAAAAGGGTTAACGTGTCGCGAGTTTAACTTTCCCTAATTCCCGAAACGGATTACACCTTTCCAAGGTGCGGGTTCTCAATATTACACTGTTACAGGGATTTTGTGAGGTTTTCATCTAAGTTTGGTATAACTCTTTTGGTGACTATGGGTTGTCTCGAGCCCTTCTCGGACTTGAATGATCTCAATTGTTGTTTCTTGATTGAGTTCAGATTCTGTGTTTTGTTTGCCACATGCGTTGGTTAAATGAACAGGGGTACGACATTAGCGGTCATATAGGGTTTCGGAAAGTGCGGGTGAACACACGAGTGGTAACTACTGTTGTACGAGTGATCTACTAAAGGTGACAATACGAGTTTGTGACATGTCTTTCCAAGACGTAAATCGTTCGTTTGCTCGGTTCATCGGTTTGTGGGTGGTACGTGGTACTCATGTCTAAGCGGGTCTCCAGGGTTTCTTGTAAAACTAGAAGTGAAACGAGTATTTCGATACGGAATAATTGACAAGGATACACCGTGTTGGAATAGAATCTCTTAAGATATGTTTGAACAAGTTAGTTAGGGTTCAAAAAAAAAATGTTCGTTAGGACTATTCACCCTCGTGGCGAATACTAATGTAATGTGAGGAGTTTCTCTATCCATGGAGAAATGTTACAAGGAGTTTCCTTAAACGGAAATGCGAGCGATAAAGATAGGAGTGAAATGAGGACTAAGAATAGGATGAGCTTACATCTCGAGGTTGCCATAACGTGCCTCTAGTTGTCGAAAATTGAAGTCTGGAAGAGAAACAAGATAGTACACGTAATTGTATAGTTCGGGGTTGAATAATAGTTGACCGATTATCAGAAACACAAGGACGTTAAGTCAAAGAAGAGTGAAGTATCGTTGGATTGTGTGTTATCTTAAATTCCAGTAATATCAGACAGTAACGGTGAAATAACAGAGGTATGTGTGTGGTACGTGATGACGAGAAAGTTGATCGGATCTACAGTTTAGTATTCGAATTCTTCGTGCAAAATAACGAATTTTAGTTACGTAAATTTTGAGTCGAGAGAGTATGCCTTTCGGCGTTCATGTAGAAATATTTCCATGTTTGAGTTCCATCTGTTGCTATACGATTTTAACTAGAAATGTTGGTGTGAAGAATCACGCTCAAGGTTCGAACACGGAGAGGTTTAAAGTTTTCCCTTAGTGAGTTAACGAGTTTAAAAGTCGGGTAACACGAGAAAAGTCAGAAATGAATCTTCGGTGATAACAGGAGAGATCTAAGATTTTACGAATACAAGTCTGAGTTGAGAGAGTTTCATGATTACGTGTGGCTTGATTTCGAGATTGATTGTAATGCCTTGACCATTAACATCATGGTCTAGAAAATTTGACTTCGTTTAACAGAAATTCTCACTCGGAGAATTTGGTATAGAGTTGCTCTTTTCTCAAAGTTCGAGCGTAAGATGATGATGTTGTTCGTTTGCCTTCTTTACTTGAATAAGTTAAGATGTCATCTATAAATATGATAACAGATTTGTCTAGATAAGTTGCATACGTGGTTTAGGAGGTTCATGAATAAGGACGGAGTCCTAAATAAATCAAACGGTACTAAGAGGGATTTACAACTAACGTTGCGAGCTCGGAAAATGGCTTAGGAGACATCGTCTCCCTTAACCCCCAATTGATGATAACCAGAACGGAGGTCGATTTGGAATACACGGGATCCACACAAATAATCATGAGGTAATGGATACGAGGAAGAGAGTATTGGTTTCCAACCGAAAGTTACTTAGTTCACAATAATCTATACATAAATGTAGGGCAACAATTTCTCCTTAATGAATAGGTTTTGAGTTCCTTAGTTCTATAGGTGTCGAGTCCAATTTCTTAACGCATATCCTCCGATAAAATTTATAGGCACACAATATTTTCCGTCGGTCACTTAAATCGTCTAAGTAGTATCTGGGGGAAAGAGGTGGAATATAAAGAGCACGAGTCAAATCCTTGGTTATAAAACGTCTAACGGTACTCGGATCGAATAAGTATGAAATATACGGTTTGTTGTGAAGAAACGTACCCATGACTAGTCCATCATCGTCTCGGGCATCCTAGGTGTCGATGTTGTAAGTTCAACGGCGCGCGTTGGTTTTTGCTTTATTCTTTGGGCATTCATTCCTAAAATGACCCGATTGGCCACATTTGTAGCAAATACTCGGCTTTGGTGCGTCGGGCCCCTTTTGAGTGACGGGGGCGGTACTTCCACAATACTTGGCAATATGACCACTACCTTGGCACCGATGGCAAATTAGCTTGCCACATTCACCAGAATGATGCTTGTGGCATTTGTTGCAAAAAGGTCGTGTCCCGGCATAACTTTTCTTGCCGACGGGGGTGAGAGGTTCCTTGGCAAAGTTGTTGTTGTAGTTGCTCGATTGGGGGGCTTCCCATTTTCTTTTGTTGTCACCCGACTCATCCTCGGCTTTAGGTGCCGGCACTTCAATCTCGTCTACCGTTTCGATCAATTGACGGGCCATATTCAGGGCCTCTTGGTGATTACTGGGTTTGGATGACATTACTCCTTGTTTGATGCTCTTGGGAAGACCATCCATGTAAAGTTCAACCCTTAGAGGTTCGGGGGTCACGAGGTTTGGGCACATCAAGGATAGCTCAGAAAATCGTTGATTATATGCCTTTAGGTCATTCCCGACCGCTTTTAAAGTTCTTAGTTCGTGTTCGAGCTTACGGGTCTCTTCGCGCGGGAAGTATTCGGTGATCATCTTTTTCTTTAAGTCGGCCCATGAGAGAGTGTGAGCTTAATCGATACCCACCGACAGCACATACGTATTCCACCATGTGAGGGCGATACCGACAAAAGTGTGGGTGGAATATTTTACTTTGTCTTGGTCCCGACAACCGCTTATGCTAAAAACGGCTTCTGTTTGCTCAAACCATCGGGTGAGCACAACCGGTCCTCCGGTCCCATCGAAGGTGTGAGGTTTGCACCCCATGAAAGTTTTGTAGGAGCAACCCTCGTTTGAATTACCGGCTCCATGGTTGTTGTGGTTGTGGTTGTTATTGATGTCGGAGGAGATACTAGCCATAGCCGCACCTATGGCGGTGGCTATCATGCGTTGAAAAGCTTGTTCGGAAGTTTCATTACGTGGCCCGCGACGGGGAGGCATTGTTCCTTCAAGACACAAGAATATCGTTGATTAGTATTCTCAATAATACTAATCATGATAGGGAATGATGATGTAGAGAAAATTTTCCTTGACTCGCCTTAAATTCTTTATGTCATAATGTCGGAATGTCCATATGAATCACCGTAATATAATCCCGGAAATTATATTACCCTGATTCTCATGTGCATTTAACATTACCTCATAAAGTCAAGGTGGCGCGTCAACAAAATTTATCAACGTAAGATCAAGATCGAATACGAGTTAGATATGATAGAAGAGTTCGAGTATAGATGCACAAATAGTCAAGTAATTCCTACTTCAGTCTATATGCCGGTTGTAGTCTAGATTCACCTATGTACCCTATGACTCGGGGTGGACACAAATGAACTCTAAATCCCTACAACCAAGGCTCTGATACCACTTGTAGCGACCCCGACAAATCGTCAAGTGACGGCGTCGACTACGTAGGTCCCATTACCTGGTCATAAGTCTTTAAAACAGACGTTTGACCCAAAATATGTCGCATCCATTCAGGTGTAAAGATTGTTTCAAAGTTTACAAAGATAATTGACCACAAGTTAAGTTACAACGTTATAAGTACAAATGAAAACTATGCGACACAGTTTAAATAAGTTCAAAAGATGCTCCAAAATGCATGTATACTCGACATCCAACAAGTATCAAAAGAGTGCGGAAGCATGTATCACTAAGCATTCAAAACCTGAGAAAACATAGAAGAATCTGTCAACGAAAACGTTGGTGAAATCATAGGTTTAGTAAGTATTAAACGTTGTTTTTGAACCACAAGATTTTGTATTTCCATAACGTAGATTATCCAAATCATTTGCATTCCAAAAGTGTTGTTATACGCGAGCACTCAATTATCAAAACTTAACCAACGTTACCCCATCACACAGTGCTAGAACCCACACTAAAACACAAAAATATATTTCATCCGCACAATGGTAGCGAACCGTCCGAATGAGGGTTTGTTAAACCCGTATGGCCACACAATATAAGTTCTCGCTTACACCCTGCAAGTGTAACTAATGATAATCGAATTGAGGCATTTTTGTTCTAACTCGCACGTGGAATGTTTGTTTTCACACTTGTGTTCAAAACATAAAAGTAAGTAGTACAAGATGTAACAAAGTATATGTTTTCTCAGCCCACGATTTAAAAGTATAAAAGTTGTTGAAAAGGTGGGACTATGATCTCACCTTGAGCGCGAGAGTTAATAAAGTACTTCAACAAGTAAACGCGTGCAAAGACAAAGCTAGTCTTGACCTAAACATATAGGTTATATCAATATCGGTAAGCACAAACGGTCAAAGATGTTCAATTAGTCCTATGGCTCGTTACGACTCGATTATATTAACATGTGAATCAACTAGTCAAGTTTCATGCAAGTTACAAGTAAATAATCATGTTAGAAAGGTTGCATAAGTATTTGGTTAAGTTTGACAAAAAGTCAAACTTGGTCGGGTCAAAGTCAACGGAAAAGTCAACGGGGTCGGGTTGGGTATCCGACAATTTTTCTAAGTTATATAATCATATATGAGCATGTTGGCCAAGTTTCATGTTAATCGGAGGTCCGTAGCATAGCAAACATTTTACGTCAAAAGATCAAAGCAAACAGCCCATTTTAGTGTATCAGGACGGTGTCCCAAAAATCAGGACGGTGTCCTGATATGAAGAGTGGGACGGCGTCCCAATTGTCAGGACGGCGTCCCAATATGAAGGGTGGGACGGCGTCTAGGAGGTTGGGACGGCGTCCCAAAAGGCTTACAGGTCCTGTTTGCAGAAAACACAAGGCACGAGCCAAACTTCAATCAATCCTAGTTTATGATCCGCAAATAATCAAGACATGTATTTTATATCACCGGAAAGCTCTTTCGACAAGGAACACAACTAGATACATTTCCTAAATCAAATTTATCATTTTAGATAACAAAAATCTCGTCGAAAGTTCGTTAAACGTTTCAAAACAAGGTTTCAAGTTCATCAATTGCAATTCAAGTTTCGGGAATCCAATTTATACATATGATATGCCGTTTTGAAGGTAATGAAACATGTAATACAACTAAACACTTACTAACAACATTTCATGGCATTCAAATCATCAAAAGTTCATTTAAAGTCTATCAAACTCTAACGAAAATTCACAAAAATCAATAGTCATGAGTTTGATGTTTCCTTAATCAACCTATACATCAAAACGAAGCTAAAGATACTAGTAACACTTTTAAAACATGCACTTTAACAATCTAACAACATTTGATCATCCAAAATCAAGGATTTAGCAAGCAATTTTCATAATGAACTAGTTACTCCCAAAAACAACAAATCGAGCATACAAATTACATACACGACATCACAATGAGCCATAGACACCAATTAACATACTTTTAAGTCAAGAACACGAATTTAAAGAAATCTAGTGTTTAAGAAATGTTACCCAAAATCGAAGTGGTTAGCATCAAATCGAAGAGGATGATGAGAGGATCAAGAATATGTAGTTTGTTTGGATTGAAGCTCGCTTGAACGGATTTGGATGATGATTTAAGGTTTGAATGTTGAGAGAGTTTGAAAGTATCAAAAAGGAAGAAGGAGGTGAAATGAATGGATGGAGGAGAAGGGTTGACTAGTTGACCTAGTCACTAGTTTAACCCTTTGGCGACTTTAGTCCTTCGAGTTCAAATCGGGTGCGGGATATAACCAAACGATTTATTTTAAGTTACACGGGAGTACGGGAGATATTGAAATCCGATAACGAGAATATTTAAAACGTTACATAACAAAGGATACGAATCTAGATACGAAGGGTATCATTTAAAAAGAAAAAGACGGGCGTTAAAATAATTTAACGGAAAAATGCGGGATGTTACACTATCTGTGTCACCCCTTGGTAAGAGAAGTCTATAGGATACAACGTAAGTTTGACTGAGGCACATCGGTTGTAGTAAGTCCACCGAGCCTTGAATTCCGACTGATGACTCTTTCGTTGTGAAACATCTAACTAGACCCCTAGTACATTGTCGGTTCTAGACCATTCTAGTGTAGACACCAAGCATATAAACTTAGTACGTGCACGCTGAAGCACAATGGTTGTTGTCAGCTGTACCTCTGCTAAGTAAGGCCATGGAACCCGGTCAATGCTGATTAGTACACTTCACCATAACGCAGTCTTAAGCATTACACCCCGCTTGAGGGATTCTTGGTTAATTAAGGAACTGTTTGTTTAAACACATAAAGGATTGGACCGTTAGGATAACCGAACGTGTTCATGGAAGTCAAAACCGACTTGGCCATGGTGTTCTTTACGGTTAAACTCTTTTTAAGGGCCTAACTAACGAACGCATCGAAGCATATCACGTCTCTCGGATACGGCAAACCCTGCATTCTGTTATGTTTAAGAAAGTTTAGACCTTTGTGGAATGTTAATACGTCACCCAACCGAGTCGATCAATTGGATGAGCCGCCTGAACGTGTATGCCTGTAGTCAGACTGCACGGGCGTCGGGGGTAAGGGACGTTGCTGTCTATTCAGAATCTTCAAGCCTATCGCATTACCCAGTGACATGTCTTATGACAGGGGCGTTTAGGACCAGCATAATGAAAAGGTCACTACCTATTCATGAGCCAGTATTCCATAATCTCGACAAAGTAACTGATGAAATCATAGTATGCGCCTGTTTTAACCTTATCTGAATTACAAATTTTATCGCATTTACTTTACTTTATCTTATAAACTAGAAAACCCAAAATTAGGTAACAAACCACTACTCCTTCACCTTAGGATTATCTTAAGCGTTAAATATAGGTTCGATTCTACTGATATCTTAAAAATATTACCCTATGTCATACTTCCCTTATTCATAATAAGGAGTGGTACGATTTACGCCCCGTTAAATATAAATTTAAAACTATTGATCGCTACCCTGATCAGCTGATTCTGACGCTATGCGACCTGACGACACCGCATAAATAAAACCGTCCGTTTCGGCCGTGTCATTGTGGCCGCATCAAGTTTTTGGCGCTGCTGCCGGGGAACTGGTATCAGACAATACTGCTTTTATCAAACTCATTCACAAGTATTTAGTAGTGTCTAAGAAAGACAATTATACACGGACTTGGTTGTTGGATTTTTCGAACAGTCTCTAATTATATTGGAACCAAAAGGATCCTGCCTCTCCATAGTCGGCCTGGCCACTTGGTTTGTTGAATACTTCGTGCGAAGCTCTGTTATCAAAATACCAGGGAATCAGTAGCAAGAACCAAAAACATATTTACACTTATTAGATTAGATTACATTAGATTAAAACTACTTTAGATTAAAACTACCTTAAATTACTTTAGATTACTTTAGAATAACCTTAGATTGCTTTAGACTAAATTATCAACTTAGCTTATATGCTTAAAAATTAAAAACAAAAAGGCATACCCAGTGTATGGCCCAAACCCAATCTAGACCACGGCCGTTGTTCTTCGTACCTGATCCAGACGCAATAATCTCTAAAGCACACAAGGAAGAATGAATCAGAAATCGAATGGCGTTACGCGTTACTTTAGCAGAAAACACAAAACCCTCGATTGAAGGTCGAGGAGGACCGATCAGATTCCCAGAGATTCAAGGACACTCGTTCGAATTAAAACATCACATTATACAGCTCATCCAAAATGGTTGTCAATTTAATGGATTATCAAATGATGATCTTAACTCTCACCTTGATAAATTCATATCTCTTTCAAACTCCTATAAACAGCCAGGGATAGGACAAGATGTAGTCTGGCTATACTTGTTCCCCTATTCTCTCACTCATCATGCACAAACATGGTTTGAAGGACTGAAAATAGATTCCATCACGTCATGGACAGAGATGGCTACTAAATTCCTAAACAAATATTTTCCTCCATCTAAACAAACCAAACTTAAGAATGACATCCTTAACTTTAAACAAAGTTATGATGAATCTCTTTACACTGCATGGGAGCGATTCAAAATCCTGCTAAAGAAATGCCCTAATCACCAGTTAGAACGGCCAGCCCAAATCTGTACCTTCTACGATGGTCTTACGGTAAATCATAGGACGACGATAGATGCAGCAGCTCAAGGAAATCTGATGAACCAAACCGCAGACGAAGCACGGGAATTGCTCGAGTGCATGCCAATGCATCATCATGACTAGAACGTGGTGAAACAACTTCATCATCTGCACCACTCTCCACACTTAATAATAAAATGGAGGCCATCAAATCCCTCACAGATAAGATGGAATCTCTTGCCAAACAACTCGAGGAATTGAAGAAGCAGCCGCAGCAGGGTAACCAGGTTCAGGCCTGTGTTAATTGTACCAACCTGTAACCCACTGAAGAATACCAAGTTGAGTACGAGAACCCTGACGGATCAGTCTGTTACGTTCAATACCCAGCTCGTCAATCAAATTCCGGATTCAATCAACAACCTAGGGTTAACCAATTCCAAAGAAACAACCAGCCTTTTTGCTATCGTTACACACCTTATCCACCCCAACAATCTCAATTGACCTACGATCAACCACTTCCACTCACTGGCCCACCAACTGAGAAAAATTCCCCAACCACCCAAATTACAAAAGTAACCAACCCTACTCTTGGGACTGATGATCAGTTGATTCAGTTCATCCAAGGACAACAACAGTTGAATCAGAGAACTGCGTCTAGACAAGACTAGACAGAAATACTAATGCGAAATCAATTGGATCTGCTCAAAAGTGTAGAAACGCAGCTCGGACAGTTATCACAACGCCTTGAAATCCGACTACAAGGAAGGTTACCTAGTAATACTATCCAAAATCGCCACATAAAAGAAGCTAAGAAAATTGATTCCGTAATCCCAGAGGAAGAACCACGGAGAAGGTCAGCTAGGCTCAAGAACAAATCGATATATACTCAGAAGCTGTCCACTACAACTCCAGTTTGTGTACCTTACCCTGGAAGGCTACAGGAGGAACCATCCAAGCTTAATTCCTACAAACTTGATGGAAGATTCCTAAACACCATATCCAAGGTCCCCAATAAGAAGAGATACATCCGAAGACTTCTCTCTACAAAGGAAAGGATACCAGATTCCAACAAAACTCCACTGAGTGAAGAATGCTCGACATTACTCAGAAACTCTCTACCGCAAAAGCTAGGAGATACGGGCCGATTCATTTTCCCGTGTTCAATCTACCAGTCTGGAACCATTCACGTGCTAGCAGATTTAGGAGCAAGTATCAACCTAATCCCCTAATCTCTCTACAAGAGATTAGAGTTAGGAGACTTATCATCAACTAAAATGACAATCCAACTTGCCGATCACACAATTCGATATCCTAAGGGCATAATTGAGAACGTCTTGGTGAACTGTAACAACCCTGCTTTTTCCGTCACTTCCGTTAACTTTCTGTTAGTTTATTTAACGGCGATTACTTGACTTTTATGTGTTTATGAGTAATAAATACTTACTTGATCCTTGGAGGGTTACGATAATTAATATGGGTTAATATTAATTTAAATAAATATTTCAGATAAAGAAGTACGATAAAAACGATACGGTTTGGATAGCTACTTTTTGAGCAACGAAACGCTCGGGTTTATTTTAAAAGTTATTTTAATAATTATTAACTTTTTAAAAATATTTAATTTATTGGGTTTTTAATAAATTAAATGATTGGTTGCGTTTTAACGATCGGTTAGCATTTCGGGCCTTCGGTACGTCTAAACGGCACTTGAAACGAGCCACGAGTACGCGCTTTTGCAAAACACGAGCCCAGGGACTCACCACATGGGCCATTCGGCCGATTGCCACCCCACACTCTTTTGTTTTATTTGTTGGTCCACTTGGGATTTAATTAGTCCAGGTATTAGTTACTTAGGCCCTAGTTAAGCTAATTAAAAGATCCCTGGAACAAAATTTAATCCCATAACCTAATTAAGAAAGGAAAAAAGCACGCAGCTCTTCCCTCTCTTCTCCTTCCGCTCGTCGATCAACAACCCTAACACAACATCCATCAATTTTGATTTTTAGCTTGAACTTTAAACACGAAACTTGCAATTCGCATCATCCTCTACGTATTGGTGTGCTTTATTTGTCGATCAAAGGTATAAATAGCTAACCCTAATTTTTAAAATCTGAATTTTATTAATGTTTCATGGTTTAGGTTGTCTATTGCTCAAGTCTTGATGTATGATTAATGTTAGATGCGTTAGATTGTTCGTTTTGATTGATTTATATAAAAACCGAATTTATTTTTGGTGTGTACAGAAATTTGAATTTTTCAATTGCATGATATTATGTGATATTTATAATCCTCATGAAAAACTATTTATTTTAGGCTTTGGATTCGCTTGATTTCGTTTCCGGATGATCAAGTTATGTCCATTTAAAATTAACGTTGTGTTTTTGTTGTTTGATCAGAAATCTGGGATTGATAAGTCACAAATTGGTTTGTGAAATTATTACCATTGGACATATAATTCAAAAATACTCAGTTTTCACTAGGATATCATGTCATTTTCTTGAGTATAACTTGTGATATGCTTGATTTAGTGAAAAAGTGGATTTTTCCAGCACTTGCATGAAAACAGACTTTTATGCTAAAATGTGTTAACTTTTGGGTTTAAAGCTTTGAATATATGAAATGTACACAAATAGTACTTCACTTTTCTTGTAGATATCATGGTCTAATTATATTTATATCTTCGGATAATTGCATGCGAATGTGACAAGCTAAACTAGGATCGAATCTGCAACTTGCTCTCTGATTTGTACTCTGTGGTTTGTGTTTTGTGAATTAACATGAATGCTTCTGGGATGTGATTATTTATATGTTATTTGATATATGATTAGTTTGTTACAACCTCTGAAACCTTATGCATTATACACATTAGGGCCATAGTTTTGATGACTTCTGAATTGAGCTGAAAACAGGACATCCAACTTAAATGAATAAACGGTATAAATTGGCTAAACAAAATTTGCCCATCTTTTGATATGTGTTAGTTTGACTTGTCCTTGAACCATGTCCACTGACCTAGCTTGATTTTCATGTCCCTAGCTCTGGTTATAGATAAAACGAGATCAATGCGCGGTCAGAAACTGACTTGGCAAACCATAAATGTACCCCTTCTGATTCCTGACTTTTAGACATCGTATGAGACCCTGACCGAACTTTTTGGAATCAATTTTGAGTATACTTGTGATCTGAAGTTTTCCATGTTTTCATGAATTTTGTACTATGAGATATTATGCGAAGTTTGCTACATGTACATGAACTTTATGCATGACGATTAACTTCGATTGTATAATTGAGCATTTATGATCTAAAACGTGTTGTTTGACTTAGGTTTGACATGTTGACCAATATTTGACATGAACCTACTGATGTTGACTTTAGTTGACTACTTTGACCAAGTTTAACTTTTGGTTTGACCTTGGTTGACTTTGTTTGACTTGCATGAACTAGTTGACTATATGTTGACTTTTACTTTGAAACGCGTCGAGTCGAGCAATAAGACAACTTATAATATGAAACCACATTGTTTAAAACATATATGTTGACCAACCTAAATACGTATGCTTAGGTTGCATTACTCGGCTATAATCCGTGCAAGTTATTGTCTGTCATCCGAACTATTCTAAGGTGAGTCTACAGTCCTCTTTTTACATGTTTTCAGGGATGGAAATACACGCTGTTGTACTTACATTTTTGCAAATTCTTTTATGTTGACACGAGTACTATATATACATATTGAGTTTGATCACAAATCCTCTAGCTTGAATACTTTTAATACCATCGGGTAAGCACAATTTAGATGGATGGATTCGTTAGGTTGACAACCTCACCATACTTTATAACTGTAGTGCATTTACTTTGAACATTAGATACACTAGATCAAGTGTATAACATTTTATGGGGTAAAGGGAGTGTAGTGGATTCTATACTCTGGTCATTGCTAGTATTCAGGTGCTCATAGATTATGTAAACGTTTCGCAACTTGGAGTTGTACTTGTAAAATCTCATGGTCAATGAACTGAACTATTTTTCTGATAACTGTTTTTCAGATACTGTTACATTATTTTAAACCTGTAGATTCACCAACATTATTTGTTGACCTGTTTTGCGTGTTTTATTCTCAGGTCCTTAAGAGGTAGACTTTCGCTGTGTTTGATGCTTGGTCTGACCGTGGAGTCAGCTTACTTATTTAAAGACATTATTTACTTTTGCATATAAAACTTTTACAACTGTTCAAATACTGTTGGCTTGTGGTTACGATCACAACAGTGTTTTATTTTGGGATTTATTGACTTATGTTTTTGAAAGTCAACTTTTAATAAAATTAAATGCGATTGCTTTGAACTTCTCATATAGAGGGCGTAACTGTTAACTGTGGGACCTTGATTAACACGCCGTCAGATGGAAATTTGGCGGGGTGTTATAGATGGTATCAGAGCTAACGGTTCGTAGGGAAACTAGGACTTGCATTCGTGTGTCTGATTTGGTCATTAGGACACTTTGGTGAGTCTAGACTACGACCGGGACTTAGTCATTACATGAATACTTTATTTCTAACGTTATGTGTTGACTAATCTGCTTTCTATGTGTACTTGTCTTGTGAGTTAGATGTCGCGGGATTTCGAAAATAGTAGCAACTCAAGTGTAGCTGATGCAAATGCACCTGCTCCTGCTCCAGCACCTGCCCCTGCTTCTCACCAGATACCCAATCATCCAGTTAATCTCTATGACATGGATCTGATTCACACCAACCGAAATAGGGATGTGGTTGATCGTGTGAATGCTTTGAGTGATGTTGCGAGGATATACCCACATCCTGATGATCTTGACAGGTTGGACTCGAGGGTTACGTCCATAAACAATTATACGTACGAGGCTGAAGCGAGGTTCTTCAACATGGAGCGATTGATAGCAGCCCTGACTGCCAGGATTGCTGCATTGGAGGTGGATCGAAATAGGCCTAGGGATGATGGACCTGCCTCTCGTACCAGACAGAAGAGGAAGTGAAGGGTCATTCGACCACGAGCTTTCTTTTCTTTCTCATCCACCATTCTTTCCATTATTTGATTATATATGACTTACCGGGTGTTTTAAACCGGTCTACTAGTATATGATGATTGTTGTCTGGGTTTATTACTTTTGGGATTTGGTTTATTACCTTTTGGATTTTTTTTTAATAATGGTGGATTATGCTATGAATAATTATTATCTTTTATTGCATGCGGTAATATTCTGTACTTAGTAACATTGTATGGTTATAATAGTTGTGTTATGTGATACTACTATGGTTACCATTATTGCCACTACTTAGTGCTACTACCAGTGCTATCACTACATAACACTAGTGCCACTACTATTACCACTAGTGTCACTACTACCAGTACTATTACTGGTGACACTATTATCACCACTGTCACTACTATCACTACTAGTACTACTTACACTACCTCTCACTACTTACGAATCTTTTTGTACTATTATTATTTACTAGTCTTCAACACTTGCTGCTAGTATATTTTATATATAGCGTTGTTTTGACACTGACCTAATGTGTTTTTCTGTGTTGAAGATGCCTCCGAAGGAATCCACTGCTACCCAAATCAGGAGACTTGTAGCCGAAGGCATTGCAGCCGAGAGAGCTGAGTTGTTAAGAGAATTCAACAAAACCCGCAACAACAATGATGGTGGTGGTTCGAGAAACACCAACGGTAACGGCACTCAATGCCGTAATGGATGTTCTTACAAGACATTCACTAGTTGCAACCCGCACTCTTTTAACAGAACTGAGGGACCAGTTGGTCTCACTTATTGGTTTGAAAAGCTAGAGTCGGTTTTCTGCATTAGCTGGTGTAATGATAATGATCGAGTGGGTTTTGCTACGGGCACACTGTCAGACAGTGCGCTCACTTGGTGGAACAACTATGCACAATCCTTGGGTCATGATCAAGCTTATACCCTACCATGGGAAACTTTGAAGCAAAGAATGATTGATGAATATTGTTCACGGAATGAGATTAAGAAGATGGAACACGAGTTCCGAGAATTGAAGTTGGTAGGCGGTGATCTTACCGCCTATAACAAGAGATTTTTTGAGTTGTTTTGATGTGTCCTGAAATGGTTACTCCTGAGAGGCGTAAGATTGAATAGTACATCGAGGGTTTAAGTGAGAGTATTCAAAGTGGGGTTACTACTTCTAAACCCACCACTGTGCAAGAAGCTATCGACATGGCGAGTTTGTTATTAGACCAGATTTCCCAGAGAGGAAAGGGTACCACTGTGAGTAAGGTTAAGTCCAATGATGGTAAAAGGAAGTGGAACGGTGGTCAAGATAAGAATTTTAACCAACAGCTGTTCAAGAAGCAAGATACTTACCGCAACGACACTGGGGTCACAGGAACTAACTCTAGGTATAAGGGTAATAAGCCACAATGCTCAAAGTGTGGCAAGCATCACACCGGAAACTGTGCTACTCTAATTTGTGACCGGTGTAAGAAGTTTGGCCATTTGACAAGGGATTGTAAGGTTAACCTCAACAACAATACCAACAACAACACTGCAAACAATGCGAATAATGCTGGTAATGCTAAGAACTGTTTTGGGTGTGGATAGCCGGGTCATTTCAAGAGGGACTGTCCTAAGAACAACAATGGGAATGCTCGAGGCAGGGCGTTCAACATCAACTCTGCGGAAGCTCGTGATGATCCGAAGCTAGTCACGAGTACGTTTTCACTCAATGATCAACCTGTTTATGTTTTATTTGACACTGGTGCTGATAGAAGCCTTATATCTAAGGATATTTGTCACAATGTTAAGAACCATGTTTCTTCCTTAGATAGCGTGTATTCCACATAACTAGGGAATGGTAATTTGATGAGAGCCGATAAGATTTATCGTGGTTGTACTTTGAAGTTAGAGGGTTAACCTTTTAGCATTGATGTGATACCTATTAAACTGGGAAGTTTTGACCTCGTGGTTGGAATGGACTGGTTATCTGACAACAAAGCCGAGGTGGTCTGTGACCTAAAGGCTATTCGTATTCCTATTGCTGACGGTGAACCTATGATGATTTATGGTGAAAAGAACAGCTCACAATTACATCTCATTAACTGCTTGAAAGTTCAGAAGTATGTGAGAAAGGGATGTATCGCGTTTATGGCTCACGTAAGTCAAATTGCACCTGAAGAAAGGAGACCCGAAGACATTCCTATAGTTAAGGAATTTCTTGAAGTTTTTTCAGAGGAATTACCTGGTCTCCCACCGCATCGAGAAGTTGAGTTCCAGATAGATTTAGTGCCAGGAGCGGCACCGGTGGCTCGCGCACCGTACAGACTTGCACCCCAGAGCTTCAAGAGTTGTCTAGCCAATTGCAAGAGTTGTTGGACAAAGGATTTATCCGACCGAGTTCTTCACCTTGGGGAGCTCCGGTCTTGTTTGTTAAAAAGAAGGATGGGTCGATGAGATTGTGTATCGACTACAGAGAATTGAACAAGTTGACAATCAAAAATCGGTATCCGCTACCGAGGATTGATGACTTATTTGATCAACGACAGGGATCTAGTTATTATTCGAAGATTGATTTGAGATCCGGGTATCACCAATTCAGAGTCAAAGAAGCGGATGTCCCAAAGACGGCGTTTAGAACACGTTATGGACATTATGAGTTTACAGTGATGCCGTTTGGTTTGACGAATGCACCGGCAGTGTTCATGGACCTCATGAATCGTGTATGTAAGCCATACCTAGATAAATCTGTCATTGTGTTTATTGATGATATATTGGTGTACTCCAAGAACAAGAAAGAGCACGAACAATATCTACGTTCGATATTGACTATGCTTAGAAAAGAGCAGTTGTATGCAAAGTTCTCTAAGTGTGACTTTTGGTTACCAGAGGTACAATTTCTTGGCCATGTTGTAGGAGCCAATGGGATACAAGTCTATCCAGCAAAGATTGAGTCAGTTAAGAATTGGGAAACTCTAAAGACGCCAACTCAGATCCGGCATTTTTTGGGTCTAGCTGGTTACTACAGGAGATTCATCGAAGGATTCTCCAAGATTGCCCAACCACTAACCGCGTTGACTCATAAAGGCAAGAAGTATGAGTGGTCAGAACCGCAAGAAACTTCATTCCAGTTGTTGAAGGAGAAGTTAACAACTGCACCAATATTGTCTCTACCCGAGGGATTGTTGTTTATTGTGATGCCTCATGTCAAGGAATGGGTTACGTGCTTATGCAACGAAACAAGGTTATTGCTTATAGATCACGACAGTTAAAAATTCATGAGCAGAACTACACTACGCATGACCTTGAACTAGGAGCTATTGTCTTTGCACTTAAAATGTGGAGACACTACCTGTATGGAACCAAGTTTACTATCTTCACCGACCATAAGAGTTTACATCACATACTTGATCAGAAACAGCTCAACATGAGACAACGACGTTGGATGGAACTACTTAACGATTATAACTGTGAAATTCAATACCATCCGGGCAAAGCGAATGTTATAGCATATGCTTTGAGACGAAAGGAGAGAGAGAAACCTCTCAGGGTTAAAGCGCTTAACATAGTTGTACGTACGAATCTCACATCACAGATCTGCGAAGCACAACGAGAGGCCGTGAAGCAAGAAAATGTCGATGTTGAATTCATCAGAGGGATGGATAAGAAATTTGACATTAAAGAGGACGGAACACGGTACTTTGCTAATTGAATCTGGGTACCAAATTTTGGTGGATTGAGAGAACTAGTGTTGGAGGAAGCACACAAGTCAAGATACTCAATTCATCCGGGATTAGATAAAATGTACCAAGATTTGAAGGTGTTTTATTGGTGGCCAAATTTGAAAGCTGACATTGCTACCTATGTCGAAAAGTGCTTGACTTGCGCTAAAGTCAAGGCTGAACATTAGAAGCCATCAGGATTATTAACTTAACTCAGAGATTCCCAGTAGAAATGGGAAGGTATTACAATGGACTTCATCACGAAACTGCGGAGAACGGTGGGAGGTTACGATACTATTTGGGTTATCGTGGATCGTCTCACTAAGTCTGCACACTTCTTACCGATAAGAGAAACTGAAAAAATGGAGAAGTTAGCTCAGGTTTACATTAAGGAAGTCGTCTCTAGGCATGGAGGGCCTATATCTATTATATCCGATCGCGACAGCAAAATCACTTCCAGATTTTGGCGGTCATTACAGAAAGCAATGGGGACCCGTTTAAATATGAGTACAACATATCACCCCCAGACTGATGGCCAGAGCGAACGAACTATTCAAACTTTTGAAGACATGTTACGAGCTTTTGTCATTGATTTCGGGAACGGATGGGATAAGTTCTTACCACTAGCTGAGTTCTCATACAATAACAGCTACCATGCGAGTATTAAAGCTGCACCTTTCGAAGCGCTGTACAGAAGGAAGTGTAGATCTCCCGTATGTTGGAGCGAATTGGGGGATAGTCAGTTGACAGGTCCTGAGATTATTCAGGAGACAACGGAGAAAGTCCTACAGATTCAGGAACAATTGAGAACGGCTCGGAGTCGTCAAAAGAGTTATGCCGATGTTAGATGGAAGGACATAGAATTCCAAGCTGGTGACAAAGTCATGCTTAAGGTATCACCTTGGAAGGGTGTTATACAGTTCGGGAAACGAGGTAAATTGAGTCCTAGATATGTTGGACCGTTCGAGATAACCGAAAGAGTTGGACCGGTAGCTTACAGGTTGGAACTGCCACAAGCACTCGGTGGTATACACGATGTTTTTCACATATCCAACTTGAAGAAGTGCTTAGCCGACGAGAATTTGATTATTCCTTTAGAGGAACTGCGTATCGATGACAAACTTCATTTCATTGAAGAACCTGTCGAAGTCTTGGGTCGTGAGGTCAAACAGTTGAAGCAAAGCAGAATTCCCATCGTTTATGTTCGGTGGAATGCGAGAAGAGGACCAGAGTTCACGTGGGAGCGTGAGGATCAAATGAGACTGAAATACCCGCAACTGTTTCCGGATGAAACTACTTCAGCGGACGTTCACAAAAATTTCGGGACAAAATTTTCAATAACAGGTGGGTAATGTAACAACCCTGCTTTTTACGTCACTTCCGTTAACTTTCTGTTAGTTTATTTAACGGCGATTACTTGACTTTTATGTGTTTATGTGTAATAAATCCATACTTGATCCTTGGAGGGTTACGATAATTAATATGGGTTAATATTAATTTAAATAAATATTTCGGATAAAGAAATACGATAAAAACGATACGGTTTGGATAGCTACTTTTTTAGCAACGAAACGCTCGAGTTTATTTTAATAATTATTTTAATAATTATTTTAATAATTATTAACTTTTTAAAAATATTTAATTTATTGGGTTTTTAATAAATTAAACGATTGGTTGCGTTTTAACGATCAGTTTAGCATTCCGGGCCTTCGGTACGTCTAAACGGCACTTGAAACGAGCCACGAGTACGCGCTTTTGCAAAACACAAGCCCAGGGACTCACCACATGGGCCATTCGGCCAATTGCCACCCCACACTCTTTTGTTTTATTTGTTGGGCCACTTGGGATTTAATTAGTCCATGTATTAGTTACTTAGGCCCTAGTTAAGCTAATTAAAAGATCTCTGGAACAAAATTTAATCCCATAACCTAATTAAGAAAGGAAAAAAGCACGCAGCTGAAATGTCCCGTTCTTATTGATTAAAAACGTTCCATATTAATTGATTTCGTTGCGAGGTTTTGACCTCTATATGAGACGTTTTTCAAAGACTGCATTCATTTTTAAAACAAACCATAACCTTTATTTCATAAATAAAGGTTTAAAAAGCTTTACGTAGATTATCAAATAATGATAATCTAAAATATCATGTTTACACACGACCATTACATAATGGTTTACAATACAAATATGTTACATTGAAATCAGTTTCTTGAATGCAGTTTTTACACAATATCATACAAACATGGACTCCAAATCTTGTCCTTATTTTAGTATGCAACAGCGGAAGCTCTTAGTATTCACCTGAGAATAAACATGCTTTAAACGTCAACAAAAATGTTGGTGAGTTATAGGTTTAACCTATATATATCAAATCGTAACAATAGACCACAAGATTTCATATTTCAATACACATCCCATACATAGAGATAAAAATCATTCATATGGTGAACACCTGGTAACCGACATTAATAAGATGCATATATAAGAATATCCCCATCATTCCGGGACACCCTTCGGATATGATATAAATTTCGAAGTACTAAAGCATCCGGTACTTTGGATGGGGTTTGTTAGGCCCAATAGATCTATCTTTAGGATTCGCGTCAATTAGGGTGTCTGTTCCCTAATTCTTAGATTACCAGACTTAATAAAAAGGGGCATATTCGATTTCGATAATTCAACCATAGAATGTAGTTTCACGTACTTGTGTCTATTTTGTAAATCATTTATAAAACCTGCATGTATTCTCATCCCAAAAATATTAGATTTTAAAAGTGGGACTATAACTCACTTTCACAGATTTTTACTTCGTCGGGAAGTAAGACTTGGCCACTGGTTGATTCACGAACCTATAACAATATATACATATATATCAAAGTATGTTCAAAATATATTTACAACACTTTTAATATATTTTGATGTTTTAAGTTTATTAAGTCAGCTGTCCTCGTTAGTAACCTACAACTACTTGTCCACAGTTAGATGTACAGAAATAAATCGATAAATATTATCTTGAATCAATCCACGACCCAGTGTATACATATCTCAGTATTGATCACAACTCAAACTATATATATTTTGGAATCAACCTCAACCCTGTATAGCTAACTCCAACATTCACATATAGAGTGTCTATGGTTGTTCCGAAATATATATAGATGTGTCGACATGATAGGTCGAAACATTGTATACGTGTCTATGGTATCTCAAGATTACATAATATACAATACAAGTTGATTAAGTTATGGTTGGAATAGATTTGTTACCAATTTTCACGTAGCTAAAATGAGAAAAATTATCCAATCTTGTTTTACCCATAACTTCTTCATTTTAAATCCATTTTGAGTGAATCAAATTGCTATGGTTTCATATTGAACTCTATTTTATGAATCTAAACAGAAAAAGTATATGTTTATAGTCGGAAAAATAATTTACAAGTTGTTTTTGTAAAGGTAGTCATTTCAGTAAGAACGACGTCTAGATGACCATTTTAGAAAACATACTTCCACTTTGAGTTTAACCATAATTTTTGGATATAGTTTCATGTTCATAATAAAAATTATTTTCCCAGAATAACAACTTTTAAATCAAAGTTTATCATAGTTTTTAATTAACTAACCCAAAACAGCCCGTGGTGTTACTACGACGGCGTAAATCCGATTTTACGGTGTTTTTCGTGTTTCCAGGTTTTAAATCATTAAGTTAGCATATCATATAGATATAGAACATGTGTTTAGTTGATTTTAAAAGTCAAGTTAGAAAGATTAACTTTTATTTGCGAACAAGTTTAGAATTAACTAAACTATGTTCTAGTGATTATAAGTTTAAACCTTCGAATAAGATAGCTTTATATGTATGAATCGAATGATGTTATGAACATCATTACTACCTCAAGTTCCTTGGATAAACCTACTGGAAATGAGAAAAATAGATCTAGCTTCAAAGGATCCTTGGATGGCTTGAAAGTTCTTGAAGCAGAATCATGACACGAAAACAATTTCAAGTAAGATTTCCACTCGAAATAAGATTGTTATAGTTATAGAAATTGAATTAAAGTTTAAATATGATTATTACCTTGTATTAGAAAGATAACCTACTGTAAGTAACAAAGGTTTCTTGATCTTGGATGATTACTTGGAATGGATTTAGAAAACTTGGAAGTAAACTTGCAATCTTGGAAGTATTCTTGATTTTATGAAACTAGAACTTTTGGAATTTATGAATAACACTTAGAACTTGAAGATAGAACTTGAGAGAGATCAATTAGATGAAGAAAATTGAAGAATTAAAGTATTTGTAGGTGTTTTTGGTCGTTGGTGTATGGATTAGATATAAAGGATATGTAATTTTGTTTTCATGTAAATAAGTCATGAATGATTACTCATATTTTTGTAATTTTATGAGATATTTCATGCTAGTTGCCAAATGATGGTTCCCACATGTGTTAGATGACTCACATTGGCTGCTAAGAGCTGATCATTGGAGTGTATATACCAATAGTACATACATCTAAAAGCTGTGTATTGTACGAGTACGAATACGGGTGCATACGAGTAGAATTGTTGATGAAACTGAACAAGGATGTATTTGTAAGCATTTTTGTTAAGTAGAAGTATTTTGATAAGTGTCTTGAAGTCTTTTAAAATTGTATGAATACATATTAAAACACTACATGTATATATATTTTAACTGAGTCGTTAAGTCATCGTTAGTCGTTACATGTAAATGTTGTTTTGAAACCTTTAGGTTAACGATCTTGTTAAATGTTGTTAACCCATTGTTTATTATAACAAATGAGATGTTAAATTGTTATATTATCATGATATTATGATATATAATATATCTTAGTATGATATATATACAGTTAAATGTCGTTACAACGATAATCGTTACATATATGTCTCGTTTCGAAATCATTAAATTAGTAGTCTTATTTTTACATATGTATTTCATTGTTAATACACTTAATAATATATTTTCTTATCATTTAACATAATTAACCAAGTGTATCAATATCTTAATATGATTCATATGTACCTAGTAAGACGTTGTTATAACGATAATCGTTATATATATCGTTTTCGAGTTTCTTAAATTAATAGTCTCATTTTTATGTATATAACTCATTGTTAAAATAACTAATGAGATACATACTTATAATAAAATCATTTTAACTATATATATAACCATATATATGTCATCGTATAGTTTTTACAAGTTTTAACGTTCGTGAATCACCGGTCAACTTGGGTGGTCAATTGTCCATATGAAACCTATTTCAATTAATCAAGTCTTAACAAGTTTGATTGCTTAACATGTTGGAAACACTTAATCATGTAAATAACAATTTCATTTAATATATATATATATATATATATATATATATATATATATATATATATATATATATATATATATATATATATATATATATATATATATATATATATATATATATATATATATATATATAATCATTGAAAAGTTCGGGTCACTACAGTACCTACCCGTTAAATAAATTTCGTCCCGAAATTTTAAGCAGTTGGAGGTGTTGACTTATCTTCTGGAAATAAATGCGGGTATTTCTTCTTCATCTGATCTTCACGCTCCCAGGTGAACTCGAGTCCTCTACGAGCATTCCATCGAACCTTAACAATCGGTATCTTGTTTTGTTTAAGTCTCTTAACCTCACGATCCATTATTTCGACGGGTTCTTCAATGAATTGAAGTTTTTCATTGATTTGGATTTTGTCCAACGGAATAGTGAGATCTTCTTTAGCAAAACATTTCTTCAAATTTGAGACGTGGAAAGTGTTATGTACAGCCGCGAGTTGTTGAGGTAGCTCCAGTTGGTAAGCTACTGGTCCGACACGATCTATAATCTTGAATGGTCCAATGTACCTTGGATTTAGTTTCCCCCGTTTACCAAATCGAACAACGCCTTTCCAAGGTGAAACCTTAAGCATGACCATTTCTCCAATTTCAAACTCTATATCTTTTCTTTTACTGTCCGCATAGCTCTTTTGTCGACTCTGGGCGGTTTTCAATCTTTGTTGAATTTGGATGATTTTCTCGGTAGTTTCTTGTATTATCTTCGGACCCGTAATCTGTCTATCCCCCACTTCACTCCAACAAATCGGAGACCTGCACTTTCTACCATAAAGTGCTTCAAACGGCGCCATCTCAATGCTTGAATGGTAGCTGTTGTTGTAGGAAAATTCTGCTAACGGTAGATGTCGATCTCAACTGTTTTCGAAATCAATAACACAAGCTCGTAGCATGTCTTCAAGTGTTCGTATCGTCCTTTCGCTCTGCCCATCAGTTTGTGGATGATAGGCAGTACTCATATCTAGACGAGTTCCCAATGCTTGCTGTAATGTCTGCCAGAATCTTGAAATAAATCTGCCATCCCTATCAGAGATAATTGAGATTGGTATTCCATGTCTGGAGACGACTTCCTTCAAATACAGTCGTGCTAACTTCCTCCATCTTGTCATCTTCTCTTATTGGCAGGAAGTGTGCTGACTTGGTGAGACGATCAACTATTACCCAAATAGTATCATAACCACTTGCAGTCCTTGGCAATTTAGTAATGAAATCCATGGTAATGTTTTCCCATTTCCATTCCGGGATTTCCGGTTGTTGTAGTAGACCTGATGGTTTCTGATGTTCCGCTTTGACCTTAGATCACGTCAAACATTCTCCTACATATTTAGCAATATCGGCTTTCATACCTGGCCACCAAAAATGTTTCGTAAGATCCTTGTACATCTTCCCCGTTCCAGGATGTATTGAGTATCTGGTTTTATGAGCTTCTCTAAGTACCATTTCTCTCATATCTCCAAATTTTGGTACCCAAATTCTTTCAGCCCTATACCGGGTTCCATCTTCCCGAATATTAAGATGCTTCTCCGATCCTTTGGGTATTTCATCCTTTAAATTTCCCTCTTTTAAAACTCCTTGTTGCGCCTCCTTTATTTGAGTAGTAAGGTTAGTGTGAATCATTATATTCATAGATTTTACTCGAATGGGTTCTCTGTCCTTTCTGCTCAAGGCGTCGGCTACCACATTTGCCTTCCCCGGGTGGTAACGAATCTCAAAGTCGTAATCATTCAACAATTCAATCCACCTACGCTGCCTCATATTCAGTTGTTTCTGATTAAATTTGTGTTGAAGACTTTTGTGGTCAGTATATATAATACTTTTGACCCCATATAAGTAGTGCCTCCAAGTCTTTAATGCAAAAACAACCGCGCCTAATTCCAAATCATGCATCGTATAATTTTGCTCGTGAATCTTCAATTGTCTAGACGCATAAGCAATCACCTTCGTCCGTTGCATTAATACATAACTGAGACCTTGCTTTGATGCGTCACAATGAATCACAAAATCATCATTCCCTTCAGGCAATGACAATATAGGTGCCGTAGTTAGCTTTTTCTTCAATAATTGAAACGCCTTCTCTTGTTCATCCTTCCATTCAAATTTCTTCCCTTTATGCGTTAATGCAGTCAAGGGTTTTGCTATTTTGGAGAAATCTTGGATAAATCTTCTGTAGTAACCAGCCAATCCTAAAAATTGACGTATGTGCTTCGGAGTTTTTGGGGTTTCCCACTTTTCAACTGTTTCGATCTTTGCCAGGTCCACCTGGATACCTTCTTTGTTCACTATGTGACCGAGGAATTGAACTTCTTCCAACCAAAATGCACACTTTGAAAACTTAGCGTACAGTTTTTCTTTCCTCAATACTTCTAGCACTTTTCTCAAATGTTCTTCGTGCTCTTGATCATTCTTTGAGTAAATAAGTATGTCATCGATGAAAACAATGACAAACTTGTCAAGATATGGCCCACACACTCGGTTCATAAGGTCCATGAACACAGCTGGTGCGTTACTCAATCCAAACGGCATAACCATAAACTCGTAATGACCATAACGCGTCCTAAAAGCAGTTTTTGGAATATCATCCTCCTTTACTCGCATTTAATGATATCCAGAACATAAATCGATCTTCGAATAAACCGACGAGCCTTGTATTTGATCAAATAAGTCATCAATTATCGGCAGTGGATAACGGTTTTTGATGGTAAGTTTGTTCAACTCTCTGTAGTCAATACACAACCTAAATGTACCATCCTTCTTCTTGACAAACAAAACAGGAGCTCCCCATGGTGATGTGCTTGGTCGAATGAAACCACGTTCTAATAGTTCTTGCAGTTGGCTTTGCAGTTCTTTCATCTCGCTGGGTGCGATTCTATAAGGAGCACGAGCTATTGGTGCAGCTCCTGGGACAAGATCTATTTGAAATTCAACAGGTCGATGTGGAGGTAGTCCCGGTAATTCTTTCGGAAATGCATCGGGAAATTCTTTTGCGACGGGAACATCATTGATGCTCTTTTCTTCAGTTTGTACTTTCTCGACGTGTGCTAGAACAGCATAGCAACCTTTTCTTAATAGTTTTTGTGCCTTCAAATTACTAATAAGATGTAGCTTCATGTTGCCCTTTCCTCCGTACACCATTAAGGGTTCTCCTTCTTCTCGTACAATGCGAATTGCATTTTTATAACATACGATCTCTGCTTTCACCTTCTTCAGCCAGTCCATGCCAACTATTACATCAAAACTCCCTAACTCTACTGGTATCAAATCAATCTTAAATATTTCGCTACCCAGTTTAATTTCTTGATTCCGGCATATATTATCTGCTGAAATTAATTTACCGTTTGCTAATTCGAGTAAAAATTTACTATCCAACGGCGTCAATGGACAACTTAATTTAGCACAAAAATCTCTACTCATATAGCTTCTATCCGCACCCGAATCAAATAAAACGTAAGCAGATTTATTGTCAATAAGAAACGTACCCGTAACAAGCTCCGAGTCTTCCTGTGCCTCTGCCGCATTAATATTGAAAACTCTTCCGCGGCCTTGTCCATTCGTGTTCTCCTGGTTCGGGCAATTTCTAATAATGTGGCCCGGTTTTCCACATTTATAACAAACTACATTGGCATAAATTTCTCCGACACTACTTGCTCCGCCATTACTCGTTTCGACACCATTTGTTCCTTTCGTTCTGTTAACCCCTGGTCCGTAGACCTCACACTTCGCCGCGCTATGACCATATCTTTTACACTTGTTGCAAAATTTGGTGCAGAACCCCGAGTGATACTTTTCACACCTTTGGCATAGCTGCTTCTGATTATTGTTGTTGTTGCGGTTGTTGGGATGATTGTTGTAGTTGCTATTGTTGTTGTTGTTGTTGTTGTTGGGCCGTTTGTTGTAGTTGCGATTGATGTTGCAATTGTTGGGATAATTGTTGCGATTATTATTGTAATTGCTGTTGTTGTATTGGTGATTCTTATCACTGTTTTCCTCCCACTTTCTTTTGACTTGCTTCACATTGGCCTCTTCAGCCGTCTGTTCTTTAATTCTTTCCTCAATCTGGTTCACTAGTTTGTGAGCCACTCTACATGCCTATTGTATGGAGGCGGGCTCATGTGAACTTATATCTTCTTGGATTCTTTCCGGTAATCCTTTCACAAACGCGTCGATCTTCTCTTCCTCATCTTCGAACGCTCCCGGACACAATAGGCACAATTCTGTGAATCGTCTTTCGTACGTGATAATATCAAATCCTTGGGTTCGTAACCCTCTAAGTTCTGTCTTGAGCTTATTGACCTCGGTTCTGGGACGGTACTTCTCGTTCATCAAGTGCTTGAATGCTGACCACGGTAGTGCGTACGCATCATCTTGTCCCACTTGCTCTAGATAGGTATTCCACCATGTTAATGCAGAACCTGTGAAGGTATGCGTAGCATACTTCACTTTGTCCTCTTCAGTACACTTACTTATGGAAAACACCGATTCGACCTTCTCGGTCCACCGTTTCAATCCGATCGGTCCTTCGGTTCCATCAAATTCCAAAGGTTTGCAGGCAGTGAATTCTTTGTAGGTGCATCCTACACGATTTACTGTACTGCTAGATCCAAGGTTATTGTTGGTATGTAGCGCAGCCTGTACTGCGGATATGTTTGAAGCTAGAAAAGTACGGAATTCCTCTTCATTCATAATCACGGTGTGTCGAGTAGTCGGTGCCATTTCCTTCAAAATAGTCAAATAGAACAAGTTAATCATACAGAATATTAAGAGTAGTTAATAGTATTTCGTAGCATAATATGAACTCATTTATAAAAGCTTTTTCTTCATATTAGCGTTTTATAAGTTTAAATTCGGGCAGTACCTACCCGTTAAGTTCATACTTAGTAGCTAATATACAATTCAACTACTACAATTCTATATGAAAAACTGATTATAAAAATATTTTGCGTTCAAACTTTTATACAATATTTTACAAACTTACAATACCGCTTATTTTACATAAAGCATGAAATATAGCACACAATAACTTTGATACAAGATAGTTGTGAAGATAATTCTAGCTAGTACACAAGTCGTTCAGCAAAGGCAATAAAGACACGTAATTCATACGTCCAGAAACAAGTCATGCATTCTGGTTTTACTAGGACTACTTCCCATCCTTGGTCTTGTGGAACATAACCGTTATGGCCGTTGATAAGACAACATGTTGTAACATCATCAAAGGGACGAGGGTTACGTAATGACCAACAGTCTCGTAATAACCTAAAAACCTCATTTCTTACCCCAATTACCGACTCCGTCACTTGTGGGAACGTTTTGTTTAATAGTTGTAGCCTGATGTTCTTTTTCTCACTTTGGTGAGAAGCGAACATTACTAACCCGTAAGCATAGCATGCTTCTTTATGTTGCATGTTAGCCGCTTTTCCTAAATCATGAAGTCCTATATTCGGATACATTGAGTCAAAATAATTTCTTAACCCGTTGTGTAAAATAGCATTTGGGTTCCCCGCAATATATGCGTCAAAGTAAACACATCGTAACTTATGGGTTTCCCAATGTGATATCCCCCATCTTTCAAACGAAAGTCTCTTATAAACCAAGACATTCTTGGAACGTTCTTCGAATGTCTTACAAACTGATTTCGCCGTAAATAGTTGTGCCGAAGAATTCTGACCGACTCTAGACAAGATTTCATCAATCATGTCTCCGGGTAGGTCTCTTAAAATATTGGGTTGTCTATCCATTTTGTGTTTTTATACTGTAAAATAGACAAGAGTTAGATTCATAAAAAAAAAATATACTTATTAATACAAGCAATTTTTACATATATCATAAAGCATAAGCACACTATATTACATATATTACACCACACGAATACAACTATCTTATTCCGACTCGCTCGTTTCTTCTTCTTCGGTTTTGGTTCATTTTGCCAAGTTTCTAGGGATATATGATGTTCCCCTAATACGAGCTGTCGTTTTCCACAACGGTTTAGAAAAACCTGGTGGTTTAGAGGTTCCCGGGTCATTGTTACAACTTAAGGGCTTCGGGGGTTGACGATACATATAAAGTTCATCGGGGTTGGAATTAGATTTCTCTATTTTTATGCCCTTTCCCTTATTATTTTCTTTTGCCTTTTTAAATTCAGTTGGGGTAATTTCTATAACATCATCGGAATTCTCGTCGGAATCCGATTCATCGGAGAATTGGTAATCCTCCCAATATTTTGCTTCCTTGGCGGAAACACCATTGACCATAATTAACCTTGGTCGGTTGGTTGAGGATTTTCTTTTACTTAACCTTTTTATTATTTCCCCCACCGATTCTATTTCCTCCTCCAGTTCCTCCTCTTCCGGTTCTGATTCTTCTTAAGGTTCTGATTCTTCTTCCGGTTCTTCTTTGGGAACTTGTGAATCAGTCCAATATATATTTGACTCTTCGTTATTATTAGGTGAGTCAATGGGATTTGTGCTAGAGGTAGACATCTATCACACAATATCAAACATGTTAAGAGATTAATATATCACATAATATATACATGTTAATAATATATAGTTTCCAACAAAAATGTTAAGCAATCATTTTTAAAGAAAACACGGTCGAAGTCCAGACTCACTAATGCATCCTAACAAACTTGATAAGACACACTAATGTAAGTTTTCTGGTTCTCTAAGACCAACGCTCTGATACCAACTGAAATGTCCCGTTCTTATTGATTAAAAACGTTCCATATTAATTGATTTCGTTGCGAGGTTTTTGTGAAGACTCGTCCTAATCCATCCGGACGAAGTCCATATCGATTATAAACGATTCACAACAGTTGATTACATCGCTAGGTACTTGACCTCTATATGATACATTTTACAAACATTGCATTCGTTTTTGAAAAGACAATCTCTCATTACATCGAAAGTTAACGGCATGCATACCATTTTATAATATATCTAGCTATAATTGACTTAATAATAATCTTGATGAACTCAACAACTCGAATGCAACGTCTTTTGAAATATGTCATGAATGACTCCAAGTAATATCTTTAAAATGAGAAAATGCACAGCGGAAGATTTCTTTCATACCTGAGAATAAACATGCTTTCAAGTGTCAACCAAAAGGTTGGTGAGTTCATTAGTTTATCATAAATAATCATTTCATAATTTTAATAGACCACAAGATTTCATATTTTCAATTCTCGTAAATATACATCTCATGCATAGAGACAAAAATATCATTCATATGGATTGAACACCTGGTAACCGACATTCACAATATGCATATAAGAATATCCCCATCATTCCGGGATCCTCCTTCGGACATGATATAAATTTCGAAGTACTAAAGCATCCGGTACTTTGGATGGGGCTTGTTGGGCCCGATAGATCTATCTTTAGAGTTCGCGTCAATTAGGGTGTCTGTTCCCTAATTCTTAGATTACCAGACTTAATAAAAAGGGGCATATTCAGTTTAATAATCCAGCCATATAATGTAGTTTTAAGTACTTGTGTCTATTTCGTAAAACAATTATAAAAGCAGCGCATGTATTCTCAGTCCCAAAATATATATTGCAAAAGCATTTAAAAAGGGATTAATGAAACTCACGCATATAAATATTGTAAAACAGTTAATAAAGCATTTACATGTATTCTCAGCCCAAAATCGTAAAGAGTAAAAGGGAGTAAATGAAACTCACCATACTGTATTTCGTAGTAAAAATACATATAACATCATTGAACAAGTGTAAGGTTGGCCTCGGATTCACGAACCTATATTAATTATATACATTTATATGTTGGTCAATATTTGTCTTAACAATTTAGGTTATGTCCTAGTGTACCACCATCCTAATGCTCGAGTCTAATATGCAGAAGTCAACAAAAGTCAATTTAACTCAAAATGATTTCCAAAATTTATACATGATTATTATATAGTTTAAATATCATCGTTTTATTTTTTTAAATATTTTTAAAAGATTTAATTAGAGTAAATAATAAATAAAATTTATATTAAAATTTATATAATAAAATATACTTTTATATATCTTAGATAATAAAATTTATATAGTTCATTGAATATCATAAGCTGTTATGATAGGTTTTATTAAGGTATTTATATATTATTTGTATTACATTTTTATTTGATAAAATAACATTGATAATAATAATAAGTAAAAGTTGTATTATTTTGTATTAATAATTATTATTATTATACTAATAATAATAACAATATTTATATTTACGAAAAAGGTATTATAACAATATGATAATTCTTATTACTAATGAAATTCTATATTAACAATGATATTCAAATTAAGAATAATGATTTTTGTAAAAATGATATTTTTTTTATTAAATATAATACTTTTAATAATAATAGTGATAAAAGTAATGAAAGATGATAATTTTATTTAAATCAATATCTTTAAATTTCATCATGATACTCATACTCATTATTTCCTAATTTATTCGTTTATTAACTTTTAATCGTCTTTTATATTGTTTTAGTGTTAATGATAATAATAATTATAATAACTAGGTGTTCTAATATTAGTTCTAATTATAATAATACTAAAAATAATAAATATTATAATAATAGTAATTCTAATATCTATGTAATGATAATAATAATATAACTTTAACTATAGTAATAATAATAAAATAACAATTTTTAATGATACTACTTCTTATAGATAATGATAATAATAATAATAATAATAATTAGATAAAAGTTATAACGACGATAATAACGACGATAATAATAATCATTTTTTAATTATAATACAAAAATTCATTTGACGATAACTTCTAATCCATCTGTCAAAACCATTCGATATCTAAAGGAAAAGTTCTCAATTTTTCGCTAGCTTTCCAAGGACATGCATATCTTATATCTTATCTCACCCGCATGTGTAACTAATTTAAGATTCAACATAACCTATCTAAGGCAATATCAAAAGTACAAACATGCATAACCCTATTTTCTCGAGCACTAGTCAGGGATACACTATTAATATGTAAAAATTAATTTACGAGTACTCACGTATCAATATTGAGATTCAATATTGCAGGAAAGGTACGTAGACGCAAAAGAGATGATAAATACTAAATTGACCTCACGAGCATACCCATGAACCATACCCATCACCTCCATAGCTATAACCCATAATTTCCTTAGCCCTATCCTACTCGCAAAACTCGTCTTGAAATAATCCACTCGTGACTCCGTTGTAGTATTTTATGTATATTGAATATTACTAATAATAATAATAAGATTAATATTTATAATAATAATAAGATTAATAATAATAATCTTAATAATAATAATAATATATAATATATATTCTGTATATATGTGTGTGAGATCGAGATATAGATAGAATAGATTTGGCCAGCGTATGATCAACCTTTATAACCTTTTGTGAAATCCTATTTAATCAAGCGGTCGCTTGACAAAGGTTTACAGCTGGTATCCATTTTAAATGCTTGCCGACACCTCGTTTTTTTTCCTATTACAATTCACACCATTTACGTATTACTCTTATGAAATTTATATATTATTTTATATATAATATAATTAATCTTTATAATTAATTAAATATTATATTATATTTACGCTCATGGTAAAAATATAATTTTTACAAAAATGACACGGTCGTGGTCTCACGACTTATATACCACTTTCGGTTTTTCGAGCGCACTTTCGTGCGTTTAGAAAACTAGTCTTTTACGTTACGTGACGTGTACCTTTTACAAAAATTAGACTTACTTATCAATAATTTATCTTTATAAAAATATCACTTATAAAATTTAGCGTTGTGGTCATTTACTTATTTAAATCAAAGTCTCGTTGTTTGTCAAAATATTTTATTTTAAATTAAATGTTTTGTGACATGTACCTTTATTAATAACTAGACTTAAATTAATTAAAAACTAACCCACTCAAAGTGTAACTTAATCTTTTGAGTGTTTTGATCATTTCCTTTTATAATTCATAATCTTGTTATTTATCAAAGCCTATTTATTAATATTAGTTGAAAATCAAAACGTTTTATGCCTAATTTAAATTAAATTTTATAATCTTATACATATATTTTTTTTTGAAATATTTATCTAAGAACATACTAGTTATCCTTTCAAAACTAATTATATAATTTAAGATCATTTACATAATCGAAAATCCTATAACGTTTATGCTTTCAAACTTAATTTGATTTCATTCTTTTATGCGTAAATGTTAAGTTTAAATTCCTTAACTTTCTAAATAATATATCTTAATATACCATATCAAATGGGTTTATCTAGTCAACGAATCTTATCCCAATTATTCCTTCTATATGATCAATCGAGAATTATGAAATTCAATTCTCCACTAACTTTTGTCTAACTCCCAATAAGTGATACTTTGTTCTTACTTGTAAATCACTTTACCATTTATTCCGAATACCGTTATAAAGTAAGGGTTTCCTAATTCAAAGTGGACCTCATAACAGAGACTCATAATCATAGTTCAATGTATCCGATAATTCAATCATTTGATGTTATCTTTCAATCTCGTTGATAAACTTATATCGAATAATTACGTTTATGTAAAGTATTATTATTCATTCAATACCTTGATCGCATTTCCAAGTTCATAAAATAAATCTCATATCTTATATTCATAGTTCAATGTATCCGATAATTCAATCATTTGATGTTATCTTTCAATCTCGTTGATAAACTTATATCGAACAATTACGTTTATGTAAAGTATTATTATTCATTCAATACCTTGATCGCATTTCCAAGTTCATAAAATAAATCTCATATCTTATATTCATATCAACTAATCCGTTCAATGTTTTATCAAAAAAAAAAAAAAAAAAAAAAAACACACATATGTATATTTATTTATTTACACATAATTGTTCGTGAATCGTCAGGCATGGTTAAAGGGTATTTGATTAAATGAATATAGTTTCAAAACTTTCGAGACTCAACATTACAGATTTTTGCTTATCGTGTCGGGTACATATAAAGATTAAAGTTTAAATTTGATCGAAAATTTCCGGGTCATCACAGTTTTGACCTCTATATGAGACGTTTTTCAAAGACTGCATTCATTTTTAAAACAAACCATAACCTTTATTTCATAAATAAAGGTTTAAAAAGCTTTACGTAGATTATCAAATAATGATAATCTAAAATATCCTATTTACACACGACCATTAAATAATGGTTTACAATACAAATATGTTACATCGAAATCAGTTTCTTGAATGCAGTTTTTACACAATATCATACAAACATGGACTCCAAATCTTGTCCTTATTTTAGTATGCAACAGCGGAAGCTCTTAGTATTCACCTGAGAATAAACATGCTTTAAACGTCAACAAAAATGTTGGTGAGTTATAGGTTTAACCTATATATATCAAATCGTAACAATAGACCACAAGATTTCATATTTCAATACACATCCCATACATAGAGATAAAAATCATTCATATGGTGAACACCTGGTAACCGACATTAACAAGATGCATATATAAGAATATCCCCATCATTCCGGGACACCCTTCGGATATGATATAAATTTCGAAGTACTAAAGCATCCAGTACTTTGGATGGGGTTTGTTAGGCCTAATAGATCTATCTTTAGGATTCGCATCAATTAGGGTGTCTGTTCCCTAATTCTTAGATTACCAGACTTAATAAAAAGGGGCATATTCGATTTCGATAATTCAACCATAGAATGTAGTTTCACGTACTTGTGTCTATTTTGTAAATCATTTATAAAACCTGCATGTATTCTCATCCCAAAAATATTAGATTTTAAAAGTGGGACTATAACTCACTTTCACAGATTTTTACTTCGTCGGGAAGTAAGACTTGGCCACTGGTTGATTCACGAACTTATAACAATATATACATATATATCAAAGTATGTTCAAAATATATTTACAACACTTTTAATATATTTTGATGTTTTAAGTTTATTAAGTCAGCTGTCCTCGTTAGTAACCTACAACTACTTGTCCACAGTTAGATGTACAGAAATAAATCGATAAATATTATCTTGAATCAATCCACGACCCAGTATATACGTATCTCAGTATTGATCACAACTCAAACTATATATATTTTGGAATCAACCTCAACCCTGTATAGCTAACTCCAACATTCACATATAGAGTGTCTATGGTTGTTCCGAAATATATATAGATGTGTCGACATGATAGGTCGAAACATTGTATACGTGTCTATGGTATCTCAAGATTACATAATATACAATACAAGTTGATTAAGTTATGGTTGGAATAGATTTGTTACCAATTTTCACGTAGCTAAAATGAGAAAAATTATCCAATCTTGTTTTACCCATAACTTCTTCATTTTAAATCCGTTTTGAGTGAATCAAATTGCTATGGTTTCATATTGAACTCTATTTTATGAATCTAAACAGAAAAATTATAGGTTTATAGTCGGAAAAATAAGTTACAAGTCGTTTTTGTAAAGGTAGTCATTTCAGTCGAAAGAACGACGTCTGGATGACTATTTTAGAAAACAAACTTCCACTTTGAGTTTAACCATAATTTTTGGATATAGTTTCATGTTCATAATAAAAATCATTTTCCCATAATAACAACTTTTAAATCAAAGTTTATCATAGTTTTTAATTAACTAACCCAAAACAGCCCGCGGTGTTACTACGACGGCGTAAATCCGATTTTACGGTGTTTTTCGTGTTTCCAGGTTTTAAATCATTAAGTTAGCATATCATATATATATATAGAACATGTGTTTAGTTGATTTTAAAAGTCAAGTTATAAGGATTAACTTTTATTTGCGAACAAGTTTAGAATTAACTAAACTATGTTCTAGTGATTACAAGTTTAAACCTTCGAATAAGATAGCTTTATATGTATGAATCGAATGATGTTATGAACATCATTACTACCTCAAGTTCCTTGGATAAACCTACTGGAAATGAGAAATATAGATCTAGTTTCAAAGGATCCTTGGATCGCTTGAAAGTTCTTGAAGCAGAATTATGACACGAAAACAATTTCAAGTAAGATTTCCACTCGAAATAAGATTGTTATAGTTATAGAAATTTAATTAAAGTTTGAATATGATTATTACCTTGTATTAGAAAGATAACCTACTGTAAGTAATAAAGGTTTCTTGATCTTGGATGATTACTTGGAATGGATTTAGAAAACTTGGAAGTAAACTTGCAATCTTGGAAGTATTCTTGATTTTATGAAACTAGAACTTTTGAAATTTATGAAGAACACTTAGAACTTGAAGATAGAACTTGAGAGAGATCAATTAGATGAAGAAAATTGAAGAATGAAAGTGTTTGTAGGTGTTTTTGGTCGTTGGTGTATGGATTATATATAAAGGATATGTAATTTTGTTTTCATGTAAATAAGTCATGAATGATTACTCATATTTTTGTAATTTTATGAGATATTTCATGCTAGTTGCCAAATGATGGTTCCCACATGTGTTAGGTGACTCACATGGGCTGCTAAGAGCTGATCATTGGAGTGTATATATGATAATGCTAAAAACGAACATATATTTCATAGCATTATTCCTCAAGAAAGACAAGTTTTTAATTGCAATTGTTCTATTTACAAGTGATATTCGTTTAAATAATAAAAGGTGAAGACAAAAGTCAGATTCGACGAATTGAAGACGCAAACGACCAAAAAGCTCAAAAGTACAAAGTACAATCAAAGAGGTTCCAATTATTGATAAGAAACGTCTCGAAATTACAAGAGTACAAGATTCAAAACGCAAAGTACAAGATATTAAATTGTACGCAAGGACGTTCGAAAATCCGGAACCGGGACATGAGTCAACTCTCAACGCTCGACGCAACGGACTAAAAATTACAAGTCAACTATGCACATAAATATAATATAATATATAAATAATTCTTAAAAATTATATATATATTATATTAATATTTAAAACCGTCGGCAAGAAAGACTCCAAAAGGGACTGAACTGTATTTACAAACTCCGCGACTCGCGGAGTTTGAAGGCAAAATGTGCCGCGAGTCGCGGAGCCCCAAGTTTTGAAAGTCCCTATAAAAGCAACCGAATTCTGAGCATTTTTAATCATCATATAGCATTCTCTCTATCTATATACGTAAAATATATATATATAATTTATATTTTAATTTTAATTTTAATTTTAATCTTAATAATAAGGGTATGTTAGCGAATGTTGTAAGAGTGTAAGTCGAAATTCTGTCCGTGTAACGCTACGCTATTTTTAATCATTGTAAGTTATGTTCAACCTTTTTACATTAATGTCTCGTAGCTAAGTTATTATTATGCTTATTTAATCCGAAGTAATCATGATGTTGGGCTAATTACTAAAATTGGGTAATTGGGCTTTGTACCATAATTGGGGTTTGGACAAAAGAACGACACTTGTGGAAATTAGACTATGAGCTATTAATGGGCTTTATATTTGTTTAACTAAATGATAGTTTGTTAATGTTAATATAAAGATTTACAATTGGGCGTCCCTATAAATTACCATATACACTCAATCGGACACGATGGGCGGGGTATTTATATGTACGAATAATCGTTCATTTAACCTGACACGGGAATGGATTAATAGCCACTAGAATAATTAAAACAGGGGTGAAATTATGTACAAGGACACTTGGTATAATTGATAACAAAATATTAAAACCTTGGGTTACACTCAGTCGACATCCTGGTGTAATTATTAAACAAAGTATTAAAATCTTGTTACAGTTTAAGTCCCCAATTAGTTGGAATATTTAACTTCGGGTATAAGAATAATTTGACGAGGATACTCGCACTTTATATTTATGACTGATGGACTGTTATGGACAAAAACCAGACGGACATATTAAATAATCCAGGACAAAGGACAATTAACCCATGGGCATAAAACTAAAATCAATACGTCAAACATCATGATTACAGAAGTTTAAATAAGCATAATTCTTTTATTTCATATTTAATTTCCTTTATTTTATATTTAATTGCACTTCTAATTATCGCATTTTTATTGTTATTGTATTTAATTGCACTTTTAATTATCGTACTTTTTAATTATCGCAAGTTTATTTTATCGCACTTTTATTATTCGCAATTTCATTATCGTTATTTACTTTACGCTTTAATTTAAGTCTTGTATTTATTTTTAATATTTTACATTTGGTTTTAACTGCGACTAAAGTTTTAAAATCGACAAACCGGTCATTAAACGGTAAAAACCCCCCTTTTATAATAATAATATTACTTATATATATATATTTGTATTTTTATAAAAGTAAACTAATATAGCGTTAAGCTTTGTTTAAAGATTTCCCTGTGGAACGAACCGGACTTACTAAAAACTACACTACTGTACGATTAGGTACACTGCCTATAAGTGTTGTAGCAAGGTTTAAGTATATCCATTCTATAAATAAATAAATATCTTGTGTAAAATTGTATCGTATTTAATAGTATTTCCTTGTAAAATTTAATAGTATTTTATACCCCTTAGCTTTGACATCAAGTATTTTTGGCGCCGCTGCCGGGGAACTCTCTTAACCGCCGGAAGCGCAACGCTAATATATATAAAAAAAAAGATTTTTAGTTTACTTTTATTAAAATTCGTTTTTATAAAAGTACGTTTTAAATATTCGAAAATATAAAAAGAAAAATAAAAATTTATATATTTTTAAGAGTTTGTTAAAAGTTTTATAAGTTTCTTTATTTTTATTTTAGTTTATAAAAATATAAGTTTTATTTAAATATCTTTTATTTATATAAAAACAGAAAATTAGAAAACATAAAAAAAAAAAAACGCGTCGATTTAAAACTGTGCCAGAGTTGAAATTTGGATCCCCGCGACTCGCGGGGTTTGCTTCGTGGAATACCGCAACTCGCGGAGTAACTCTGACACGCGACAGAAGCCCTAATCAGGCATTAATTACGGTGTAATAATTATTATTATTATTATTTAATTAAAAACCCTAAATAGGTTTTATTTATTTATTAATTAGTTTAGTTTATTTATTTAATTTGTTTTATTTAGTTTTAATTAGTTTAATTAGTTTATAAAAGTAATACTTTTATAAAATAAATAATATAAAAATAATATTTTTATAAAAATTGTAACTTTTTACAACCTTTTGTATATTTTTATATTTTGTCCCTTTTTAATTATTTTAGCGTAATATTTGTATTTTTAGCTCATATTTAGTTTTAATTCATAGTTTTTGCCATAGTTATTTTTACTTCTAGATTTTTAGGCTTTGCCGTAGAATTCCTTAAGTGCTTTTTCTTTAGACTAAGATTTAGGTGCTTTAGAATTTTACGACGCCTTTTTAAGTTTTAGTTTCTTTTTAAGTTATTTCTATTTGGGATTTAGTTTTTCCTGTAAGCTTTAATATTTTTAGACGACTTTTACCTATGTATCAATTATCATTCCAATTAGTAATCTCAATTTGCGATTATAATTTTAAGTTAGTTGTAGTAATAAGGTTAGGTTAGTCAAGTATTTTTAAGTTTTATAAGTTTCTTTTATTTTTCCGTCACCTTTTATTTTTCAACCATTTTTCTTTTTCGACCTTTTTCGACGAGCTCTTTTTCTTTCTTATTTCTCGCTATTCTAGTTTTTAGGACATAGATTTTTATTCTACTTCTTATCTAAATTTCTTAAAATTACGAAAATTTATTTTAAGTGGTTAAATTGATAGACATCAAAATTTTCTGGTTCGTAGTAATAGTTGAATTTGTACGTGGACCGGGTTATTGGAGCCAAACAGTCCTCAATTATATTGAGACCAAACGAATCCTGCCCCTCTGCTGCATCTTTTGGCTATTCGAAACGTGGGCAAAATCAGAAAAGTCTATTAATTGGATAACTTATTATAATTTTTCTTTCCTTTTAAAAACTAATAGGATATTCAGTGAATGCACCGAGCAAGACGTTCACCACCTTTTGTACGTTCACCACCTGTAACTAGATAAAGACATTTAGCAAATATTACCGCCGTTGATTTTTCTTTAGAATCGTCATCCAGTCGACCAAGTACTTCAGTTCAAATTTCCGATAATCCATTTTTTGAACCCGACCTCACAATTGAGAATCCGGAGAATATTCAGGAACGATTCGTAGATCCTGAACCACTAAACTTTCCTCCGGAACCACCAATCATTCAAACAGAGATTGTTGAGGAACGAACCATTAAATCAGAATCCTCTAGTGATTCCGATTCAACAAATTCAATTATAGAGAATCTGGAACCTTTAAGTATGGAAGACCGAATGAGAGCTAAGCACACTGGCCAAGGTCACGCAATTACTCATTCAGACATTAATGCGCCAGCTTATGAAATCAAAGGACAAATTCTACACATGGTGACTAATCAATGCCAATTTAGTGGTGCGCCGAAGGAAGATCCAAATGAACATCTACGTACCTTTAATAGGATCTGCACACTATTTAAAATCCGAGAAGTTGAGGATGAACAGATATATCTCATGTTATTTCCCTGGACTTTAAAGGGAGAAGCCAAAGATTGGTTGGAATCGTTACCTGAAGGGGCGATTGAGACATGGGATGTTTTAGTTGACAAATTTCTTAAACAATTCTTTCCGGCATCTAAAGCCGTAAGACTTCAAGCAGAAATTGTTACGTTCACACAGAAACCAAATGAAACTCTATATGAGGCGTGGACAAGATATGGAAAGTTGTTAAGAGGATGTCCGCAACATGGTTTAGACACCTGTCAAATAGTACAAATATTCTACCAAGGATGCGACATCACTACAAGGAAAGACATAGATATAGCAGCTGGTGGTTCTATTATGAAGAAAACCGAAACTGATGCTTACAAAATTATTGATAACACTGCTTCCCACTCACATGAGTGGCACCAAGAAAAAGATATCGTTAGATCATCTAAAGCAGCTAGAGCCGATTCTAGCCATGACTTAGATTCCATTTCCGCAAAGATAGATGTTGTGGAGAGACGAATGGAAAAGATGACTAAAGATATTCACTCAATACGAATTAGTTGTGAGCAGTGTGGAGGACCACATTTGACAAAAGATTGTCTTAGTATTGAATTAACAATGGAACAAAGAGAGAATATTTCATACATAAACCAAAGGCCTGGAAATAATTATCAGAATAATTATCAACCGCCAAGACCGATTTACAATCAAAACCAGAATTATAACAGAAATATTCCATACAACAACCAACAAGGTCCTAGCAATCAACAAGTATCCAATAATACTTACAATCAGCAAAGACCTAATTTTCAAAACAAACCACCACAACAAACCGATGATAAAAAGCCGAATTTAGAAGATATGATGACGAAGCTAGTTGAAACACAAACGCAGTTTTTCACATCTCAAAAACAAACTAATGAACAAAATGCTCAAGCATTTAGAAATCAACAAGCTTCTATTCAAAACTTGGAACAAGAAGTAAGTAACCTAGCAAGGTTAATAGGTGAAAGAAAACCGGGAAGTCTACCTAGTGATACAAATGCTAACCCCCAGAATGAAACAGCTAAAGCCATTACCACAAGAAGTGGTACAACACTTAAACCACCTGAAATACCTGTAACTTCTGATGAAGCTATTCCTACTCCACAAGAACCACAACCTGATCAAGATAAGGAAAAAGAACCGGTAGTTGAAAAGGTTAATGAAGATAACAAATTTAAGGCTAAACCTTATGTTAAACCATACCAACCACCACTTCCTTACCCGAGTAAAATGAAGAAAGAGAAACTTGAAGCCGAGCAATCCAAATTCTTGGATATGTTTAAACAGATAAATGTAAATCTTCCTTTCATTGACGTAATTTCAGGAATGCCTAGATATGCTAAATTCTTGAAAGATCTAATCTCAAATAGAAAGAAAATGGAAGAACTCTCGGCTGTTACTATGAATGCTAATTGTTCAGCAGTGCTGTTGAATAAGATACCAGAAAAACTATCTGATCCAGGAAGTTTCACAATTCCATGTTTTCTGGGTAGTCTTAGTTCAATAGAAGCATTGGCAGACTTAGGTGCTAGTATAAATCTAATGCCATATTCACTATACGCTAAACTAGACCTTGGAGAATTGAAACCAACCAGAATAAGCATACAACTAGCCGATAGATCAATAAAATATCCTAGAGGGATAATGGAGAACATGCTAGTTAAAGTTGGTACTTTAGTATTTCCAGTAGATTTTGTTGTTTTGGACATGGAAGAAGATTCTCAAGTTCCTCTCATATTAGGAAGACCATTCTTAAACACGGCTAAAGCAATGATAGACGTGTTCGGTAAGAAATTGACCCTAAGTATAGAGGACGAGAGTGTTACCTTTTCAGTTGATAGAGCAATGCAACAACCGCAATCTGCAGATGATACATGTTATTATATTCAAACTATAGATGCACATGCAGAATTATTAAAAGAATTTCCAGAATTACAAGGAACAGGAGAATGTTCTTTAGGAGAAGGTAATGAACCAATTGATGAAGCTGAAATGTTAGCTACACTTATAGCTAATGGATATGAACCAACAACAGAAGAAATTCAAATGCTAAAAGAAGAAGACAGATATCGATACAAATCATCGATAGAAGAACCACCGAAATTAGAATTAAAGCCACTTCCAAACCATTTGGAATACGCTTATTTACATGGTGAATCTGAATTACCTGTAATAATATCGTCTTCTCTTACTGAAAATGAGAAATCACAACTCATTTCTGTGTTGAAAGCTCATAAACCAGCCATTGCATGGAAGATTCATGATATTAAAGGAATAAGTCCTTCGTATTGCACACATAAAATCCTTATGGAAGAAGGTCATAAAACGTATGTGCAATGCCAACGAAGACTAAATCCTAATATGCAAGATGTAGTTAAGAAAGAGATTATTAAACTGCAAGATGCAGGTTTGATATATCCAATCTCTGATAGTCCATGGGTAAGCCCAGTTCAATGCGTGCCTAAGAAGGGTGGCATGACTGTCATTACAAATGAGAAAAATGAGCTTATTCCTACTAGGACTGTAACAGGATGGCGTGTGTGTATTGATTATAGAAAATTAAATGACGCCACCAGAAAAGATCACTTTCCCTTACCTTTCATAGATCAAATGTTGGAAAGATTAGCCGGAAATAGTTACTATTGTTTTCTAGATGGATTTTCCGGATATTTTCAAATTCCAATAGCACCCGAAGATGAAGAGAAAACCACATTCACGTGCCCTTATGGTACTTTTGCTTACAAACGCATGCCATTTGGTCTTTGTAACGCCCCTGCAACCTTTCAAAGGTGTATGATGGCGATTTTTCATGACATGATAGAAGAATGCATGGAAGTTTTCATGGATGACTTTTCAGTCTTCGGTGATACATTTGAATCATGTCTAGTTAATCTGGAACGAATGCTTATTAGATGCGAACAATCAAATCTAGTTCTTAATTGGGAGAAATGCCATTTCATGGTTAAAGAAGGCATCGTTCTTGGACATAAAATTTCAAAAGAAGGAATTGAAGTGGATAGAGCTAAAGTAGATGTAATTGCTAAACTTCCACATCCCACCAATGTTAGAGGAGTTAGGAGTTTTCTAGGGCATGCCGGTTTTTACCGACGTTTCATAAAAGATTTTTCTAAAATTGCCACTCCTATGAATAAACTCCTAGAAAAGGATGCTCCATTCATCTTTTCAGATGAGTGTATCAAATCTTTTAATATTCTTAAAGAGAAACTCACTAATGCGCCGATCATGATAACACCAAATTGGAATCTACCGTTTGAACTAATGTGCGATGCAAGTGATTTTGCAATGGGAGCCGTTTTAGGATAAAGGATTGAAAAACGATTTCAACCTATATATTATGCTAGTAAGACGTTACAAGGAGCACAAACAAACTATACAACTACTGAAAAAGAACTCCTTGCTATTGTCTTTGCTTTTGACAAATTTCGATCATATCTCGTTCTAGCAAAAACGGTGGTCTATACCGACCATTCTGCTCTTAGATACCTATTTTCGAAACAAGATGCTAAACCAAGATTAATCCGTTGGATCTTACTCTTACAAGAGTTTAATATTGAAATCCGAGATAAAATAGGAGCAGAAAATCTCGCCCCTGATCACCTTTCTCGTCTTGAAAATCCCGAATTAGAAGTTCTAAATGAATCGGCCATACAAGACAACTTTCCTGATGAATATCTATTGAAGATAGATTATAAAGAAATTCCATGGTTTGCAGACTATGCAAACTACTTAGTTTGTGGATTCCTTAAAAAAGGATTATCGTACCAAAGACGAAAGAAATTCTTCAGTGATATTAAACACTATTTCTGGGAAGATCCACATCTGTTTAAAAGTTGTCCCGACGGAATAATACGTCGATGTGTATTTGGAGATGAAGCTAGTAAAATATTAAACCATTGTCACACAGGACCAACAGGAGGGCATTATGGGCCTCAACTAACAGCAAGAAAAGTTTATGATGCTGGATTCTATTGGCCTACAATTTACAAAGACGCACACCTTCTTTGCAAATCCTGTGATGCTTGTCAAAGGGCCGGAAAAATAAGTCAACGTGATGAAATGCCACAAAATGTCATCCAAGTATGTGAAGTATTTGACATTTGGGGTATTGACTTTATGGGTCCATTTCCAAAATCTCATAATAATATATATATACTCGTAGCCATTGATTATGTATCTAAATGGGCGGAAGCACAAGCTCTCCCAACTAACGATGCACGAGTTGTAGTCAACTTTTTAAAACGTCTTTTTGCAAGGTTTGGAACACCGAAAGCTTTAATAAGTGATCGGGGTACTCATTTCTGTAATAATCAACTTGAGAAAGTTCTTAAAAGATATGGAGTAACTCATAAAATCTCCACCGCATATCATCCACAAACAAGTGGACAAGTTGAAAATACCAACCGAGCTTTAAAACGTATTCTAGAGAAAACCGTAGGATCAAATTCGAAGGAAAGGTCCATTAAATTGGAGGATGCACTCTGGGCTTTTAGAACAGCCTACAAAACTTCAATTGGAGCCACACATTTTAGACTTGTTTATGGAAAAGCATGTCATCTTCCAGTAGAAATTGAACACAAAGCATTTTGGGCTTTGAAAACATGTAATCTTGATATACATGAAGCTGGACGTCTACGATTAAGTCAACTAAATGAATTAGAAGAATTAAGACATGAATCATACGAAAATTCGTTAATCTATAAAGAAAGAACGAAGAAATGGCATGATAAAAGAATCAGAAGTTCAAAAGAATTTAAAGAAGGAGACAGAGTTCTTCTTTTCAATTCACGATTCAAGCTATTTCCTGGAAAATTGAAATCAAGATGGTCTGGACCATTCATAGTCAAAAGAGTTTTCCCATGCGGAACGATAGAATTAATAAATTCAAAAGGGATTGAATTTAAAGTTAATGGTCACAGAGTTAAACATTACATACATGGTCCAATGGAAGTCGACAACGAAGTTAATCACAATTTCGACACCACAGCTAACTAAGTGTGGGGAGAATCAAGTCTTTAAAGGATAATATGTATTTCTGTTAGAGTTAGATTGTCTGTTTTCGTGTAGTTCTCGAAAATGGAACCCGAATGGTCTTTCCCTAGCAGACCCTAAAGAACTAGTCTTCTCCCCCCATTCTGAATTTTTATTTTTTTTAGGAAATGAAGACTGCCTGTGAACTAAACCATGGTCTAATGCTACACGCTTTGATCACTAAACGTAATAATGACACACTTCCGAGTGAAATAGTATCAGTAATCAGAGAAAGAATGGACGGAGTTAGAAAAGAATCCAGATGCGAAGATAATAAGTTACAATTTGGTAAAGGAAAATCAAAATCCGCAGCGAAAAGAAGAGCACGACACCTAGAAAGATGTCACAAATGCGGAAAATGGTCACATGGAGGTAAATGTTCAAATAATCAAACCTATTCAAACACCGAATTTGTTACTTTATGCAGAGACGGACCGTTCATATGTTTAGAAGAAAAAACACTGAATGCTCGAGGTTACGCCTATGTAGCTATGGAAAACCAATTAAACCGACTATCTTATGAATGGGATAGATCATATAACTAAGAAATCTATTTCACAGGTATGTTTGTACAGTTTTTATTTTATTTTTTTATTTTTAACCTTTTGATAATAAACGCTAATTTGTTCGCTATAAAGTATTAAATCGGTATTGAATAAAATTAGGTTTGGCGACCGAAATTATTGATATCATTCAAAAATTTATTACATCACTGCAAAATTTAACGTTTATTCTTAAGGTATAAATATCTTTAAACAATCAACCCAAAATATTTCAAAAATTCGTCATGAGTTAAATTAGGTCTTGGAACCGAAATTACTTTACCGAAAAGAGGGGCGTATATTTTTGATAATATTTGATTGATTAAAGTGGGATAAAAAGCCAAAAAAGATTTTTAATTTTAATTTTACCATGTTTTTAAAATTAATATTTAAATCTTAAATTAATATTGTAAACTTTGTAAAATCAATATATTTAAAATTGTGAATATTTGAAAATTTAATATAAGTTTGGTGTGAATTTATAATATGAATTTTTAAATTAAGTTTGGTGTGAATTTTTAATTTTTAAAATATCAATTTTATTTTTTATGCATTTCAAATTTTAAGTTTGGTTTGAATTTTTAATATTAATTTTGAATTTTATATTTAAATTGTGTGAATTTAAAAATAAAAATTTACTTTATCTCATTAAGTTAAAAATATGATTTTTAAAATTCGTCGTAAGTTGAAGACTAGGTCTTTGAACCGAAATTGCTTTACTCAAGGGAGGGACGAGAACTTTTATTATCATTATTTTTAATCTTATTGAATTAAAGTATGCCAAAAACATTAAAAAATCAAAAATCTTAGCTTTTAAAACAATCGCTACAAAAAGAAAAATTTTAAAATTTTGTCGAGGAACGGACTAGGACATCGATCCGAAACGACCTCATCCTAAATAACAAGGGAAACAAAATTTTAAAATTAATTACTTAATTGTTTTAATTAATATAAGATTATAAAAAAAAAAAAAAAAAAAAACTCCGCGACTCGCGGAGTTTGAAGGCCCAAACACCGCGAGTCGCGGGAGGACCGAAATACAGAAAAAAAATATAACGCAAAAAAACTGACCAGTCCACACACCACAAAACACATACTGCGAAGAACACAGCGAAACATACCCGCAAAAACCCGAAAAATACACCCCAAAATCACAATTTTTAACCGTTAATCACCAATTTTTTTACTAAAATCATGTTGAGAAGGATGCTATCAAGAAATTACTCAAGAAAAACGGTAAATTTCTACACCTAAACACCATTTAATCCGAAAATTAGTGTTCTTGAGCAATTTTTTCCCCAATTTGATTTTGATGCTTTTTAGTGTAATTAGGCTTAAATTATTTATGTATTATGCTTGTATAACCTAGATTGATGCTGTTTAACATGATTAGAAGCCTTAAACTTTAAATTTTGAGTAATCTAGGGTTTGTGTTCTTGAGCAAATTTGGGGCTTTTTGATATAAACAGGTTATGGCCGATTTTTGTCATGAATTGTTGTTAAATTAAGTAGTGTAACATGTCTAGGTAGTTAAATGATCCAAACTTTGAGCCTAAACATGATTTTGAGAATTAAAGTGGACTTTTTCAAGTCTAAAATTCATGAACTTGATTTTTGAAAGATAATGCCATTTGAAACTTGTTTAATTGCTAATAATGATTAATTTGACATGTTATTTGAGTTGAATGCTTATGAACTTGGCGAACATTTTCGTATATGCTATTTTGAAAAAGTGTAGATTTGATAAAAATGTGAAAATGAGCTTAAGTTTGATATAAATTGATTATGTCATTGTAATTATTTTGATTGATGATTTTGCTGACACTAATGCATATTTGGATGCACAAAAATTGTGTTTGATGTGTTTTGCAGACTGAAAGGGGTGAATCTTCATCCCAAGCCCGCAATGCTCCTGCTGAGAATACGGAACAACAGGAGGTGGATAACTACTACAAGCAAGATATACCTCATCCAGTCATGACATTTTCTGATATGCACTTGGAAGAGTTGCACCCGAACCTGAGATTTGACAGACTTTGGATAGATTATCCAAAATACCAAAGGGGTTCGCATACTCTTCATTCTAAGGTTGTTGAGTTACCTAGGGTCATAGAATGGGGACCCTTAGAAGCTGTAGAATTGGCCGGGCCAATTAGAGAATTACTTGTACAGAGGTATGGTAATTCTACTTTTAATGACTGGGTACGTTTATTCACCGTGCGTAGACCTGTATATAAAGTATGGTGTGAAGAATTGTTGTGTAGTATAGAATTAAATGATCGGGTAGCTAGTTTAACCGATCGATCTTTTATTAGATTTTTGTTAGGAGGTTCGATGCACCACATGTCTTTACTAGACATGGCTCAGGCTTTACGTATATATACGCCTGAGGAGTTAGCATCTGCCGATTGTAGAGGGTTGATACTAAATAGTAGAAAGATAGATGAAAATTTTGATACACACGGTGTGTGGAGTCAAATGACAAGCCATCACCGTTTCAAAGGGGGAAATTACTCTTATTTAGATATAGATAGAGCTGAATTAAGAGTAATTCATAGGTTTTTAGCTAATTCGATTACACAAAGGGGTAAGAACAAGGAAAAGGCAAATGAACAGGATTTGTTTTACCATATGTGTATTCGAGACCCACAAAGCGCTGTAAGTATACCGTATTGTGTGGGTTATTATTTATCAGCTATGGTTAGGGGGATGCGACCGCATAGCATAATAGGAGGTGGTATTTTTATTACTTTGATTGCTGAATATCTCGGTGTGGATATAAGTCGGGGGGATTATTAGTCGAAGAACCAGAACCCCGCGATACTATAGGTTTAAATGTATACCATGGTGCGAAAGTTTTGAAGAGGCGAAATAACGCCGCAGTACAATACCATGGTAGACATCCACAGGTTGAGAGAAACCAACAGCAAGGTAACGTAGGAGGGGGAAATGAGATGCAAGAAATGCAAAGGTTTATAGCTTCACAGGAGTACGAAAATGCTAGACAGAGAGCATTTGAAGATTGGCAAGTTTATCAGAACCAAATCATAGCTCATTGCCAACATATAGGTAGAAACCATATTCCTACACCAAAACCCATCTTCCCTCCCTGGTCTATAGAGATGCAACCACCGTATCCTACGTATAACCCTGCCGAAGCATTCTATAGCACCTATGGTTATGCTTGGAACCCCTATTGGTACCAGTATCATCCCTAGTCTACTTAGTTTTATTTATTTTGTAATTTGTAATATTGATACGTTTAATACTTATGTTAATATTGTAATATTTTTTATAATTTTCTAACTTCTTAGATTTTAATAATATTTGAATGTGGGGTAATATACCAAACTTCAAAAATATGTATATATGTTTGCAGTTTATCTTATGTACACAACAGGGTAAAACAACGCATTTTCAAAGACTGGCATTAAGTTCAGCAAAATCAACTAATTTTGACGACAAGATGCAAAATATATGTGAAATAACAACAAGACGGAATGAACAAATGATGTGCACCATTTATCATTCCGCAAACAAACGCCAATATGTTTGGAAACTTTGGTAAAAATTTAATCAATTTCACACAAATCACCCTCAATAATTTAAATTGTTACTGATTTCTTGCAAATGAAGGCATTGCAAGATCTTAAGTGTGGGAAGGGGTTAAATTCTTTCGGATTTTAAAATTTTTATCTTAAAACTTGGTTACCATTAAAAATACTAGTAAAGCAGTAGTTGTATTAGAATCTAGTGCTCTCTGATAATAAAGAACAGCCCTAGTCTTATATAATGACTACCCAATTCTAGTAAAATTTTTACAAATTTTCAAATTAAATGAACTCAAAATCATGTTTATACATATTTATGAACGATAAAACTAGGTTTTAACACCGAAATTATTGTAACCTCGGAAAGGACATAAATTGAGAAACAAACCAAAATGTTAAAATTCATTTAAAATGGAATAGAGGACGATAAAAAGGAAAATAAAAGCCAAGTGTGGGAAAATTTACCAAGTTATTCAAAACATATATCACATATTTTTGTACAAATAATTGAAAATACTTTTGCTTTGGACTAAACTAAAAAGTTTTACCTGATTTACTGTAAGAAAGATGGATCTACACGATAAATCAATTCCATCATTAAAAGGAAGTAAAGTCTTCCAAAAAGGAAATGCGCTTCTTGATTTAGGTCAAGAAGTTGTCGTTCAGACCAGCTGTAGGTTGACGAAAAATCTAGAAAATTCATCACTAAAATCAGCAGGAAATCCACGGACCTCAGCATTAAACAGGGTCGCCAAGTGGTCAGATTTATCCTAACCATGAGAAGGATTTATCTCGTACAATGGGGGGGCACCATGCAAATTAGCTGGATAAGACTAATGAATCAGATCCCCAGAAAGGATAATCTCCTTAAAAGATCAAAAATCAGCTTTTAAGCCTGATATTACTCAATCCTAGAGATTGACCTTAAAGATTGAGAATTCAAACTCATGGAATTCAATGATATCTAAACTCGAGCTTGAACGAGAAAATATTTTGATCAAAATTACAAACCGATTTGTTTTCTGAAAACCCTATTTTCAATGCGTTCATTACCATTGAACGTAAAATCCTAGGAATTCACCTGGAATTCATTAGGTCACCTGAACCAAATCGGGTGTCAACCGTAAGAACGGTGGTTGCATAGCATGGTCAAAGACAGGACCTTGTACCAGATCGAAAAATCATAAGGGTGAGCTTTACTATTGCTCCTACCAAGGATAGTAATTGCGTCCGACACGTTATAGACCATAATTAAAAGCATGTCAGGGGACATTGCCTTAACAGTTGCTTGTTCAACGCTTTCCTTTACAACCGGACGGTAGTTTACCGAAAGGTAATATACGGGACAAGTAAACTGGACGTGTTGCTTTCCAAATACAAGGTTAGCAAGTGGGTGACACAAAACCGCAAGTTTTGAGCTAAAATTTTCAAATCTGAAACCCACCAAACCCACAAAAATATTTTGCAAACACCGGTAAAGGGTTATTCCGGAAAACCTATCTAGGGTAAAAACTAGATTTAATTTTCAAAAGATCAAATGTTTTCATAAAGATCCAATTTCCTTAATGGATCTAAATTTTTATAGTCATGTGGGACTGTAAACCATATCGTTACTACCATTGTTTATACCGCCGTATAGAAATCACTGATGTACAAAGTGTGAAGAATAAAGAAGTGATTCTAGTATTTCAAGACGATATTGCTTGAGGACAAGCAACGCTTAAGTGTGGGAATATTTGATAATGCTAAAAACGAACATATATTTCATAGCATTATTCCTCAAGAAAGACAAGTTTTTAATTGCAATTGTTCTATTTACAAGTGATATTCGTTTAAATAATAAAAGGTGAAGACAAAAGACAGATTCGACGAATTGAAGACGCAAACGACCAAAAAGCTCAAAAGTACAAAATACAATCAAAGAGGTTCCAATTATTGATAAGAAACGTCTCGAAATTACAAGAGTACAAGATTCAAAATGCAAAGTACAAGATATTAAATTGTACGCAAGGACGTTCGAAAATCCGGAATCGGGACATGAGTCAACTCTCAATGCTCGACGCAACGGACTAAAAATTACAATTCAACTATGCACATAAATATAATATAATATATAAATAATTCTTAAAAATTATATATATATTATATTAATATTTAAAACCGTCGGCAAGAAAGACTCCAAAAGGGACTGAGCTGTATTTACAAACTCCGCGACTCGCGGAGTTTGAAGGCAAAATATGCCGCGAGTCGCGGAGCCCCAAGTTTTGAAAGTCCCTATAAAAGCAACCGAATTCTGAGCATTTTTAATCATCATATATCATTCTCTCTATCTATATACGTAATATATATATATATATATATATATATATATATATATATATATATATATATATATATATATATATATATATATATATATATATATATATATATATATAATTTATATTTTAATTTTAATTTTAATTTTAATCTTAATAATAAGGGTATGTTAGCGAATGTTGTAAGAGTGTAAGTTGAAATTCTGTCCGTGTAATGCTACGCTATTTTTAATCATTGTAAGTTATGTTCAACCTTTTTACATTAATGTCTCGTAGCTAAGTTATTATTATGCTTATTTAATCCGAAGTAATCATGATGTTGGGCTAATTACTAAAATTGGGTAATTGGGCTTTGTACCATAATTGGGGTTGGACAAAAGAACGACACTTGTGGAAATTAGACTATGAGCTATTAATGTGCTTTATATTTGTTTAAATAAATGATAGTTTGTTAATGTTAATATAAAGATTTACAATTGGGCGTCCCTATAAATTACCATATACACTCAATCGGACACGATGGGCGGGATATTTATATGTACGAATAATCGTTCATTTAACCGGACACGGGAATGGATTAATAGCCACTAGAATAATTAAAACAGGGGTGAAATTATGTACAAGGACACTTGGTATAATTGATAACAAAATATTAAAACCTTGGGTTACACTCAGTCGACATCCTGGTGTAATTATTAAACAAAGTATTAAAATCTTGTTACAGTTTAAGTCCCCAATTAGTTGGAATATTTAACTTCGGGTATAAGGATAATTTGACGAGGATACTCGCACTTTATATTTATGACTGATGGACTGTTATGGACAAAAACCAGACGGACATATTAAATAATCCAGGACAAAGGACAATTAACCCATGGGCATAAAACTAAAATCAATACGTCAAACATCATGATTACAGAAGTTTAAATAAGCATAATTCTTTTATTTCATATTTAATTTCCTTTATTTTATATTTAATTGCACTTCTAATTATCGCATTTTTATTGTTATTGTATTTAATTGCACTTTTAATTATCGTACTTTTTAATTATTGCAAGTTTATTTTATCGCACTTTTATTATTCGCAATTTCATTATCGTTATTTACTTTACGCTTTAATTTAAGTCTTGTATTTATTTTTAATATTTTACATTTGATTTTAACTGCGACTAAAGTTTTAAAATCGACAAACCGGTCATTAAACGGTAAAAACCCCCCTTTTATAATAATAATATTACTTATATATATATTTGTATTTTTATAAAAGTAAACTAATATAGCGTTAAGCTTTGTTTAAAGATTTCCCTGCGGAACGAACCGAACTTACTAAAAACTACACTACTGTACGATTAGGTACACTGCCTATAAGTGTTGTAGCAAGGTTTAAGTATATCCATTCTATAAATAAATAAATATCTTGTGTAAAATTATATCGTATTTAATAGTATTTCCTTGTAAAATTTAATAGTATTTTATACCCCTTAGCTTTGACATCAATATACCAATAGTACATACATCTAAAAGCTGTGTATTGTACGAGTACGAATACGGGTGCATACGAGTAGAATTGTTGATGAAACTGAACGAGGATGTATTTGTAAGCATTTTTGTTAAGTAGAAGTATTTTGATAAGTGTCTTGAAGTCTTTCAAAAGTGTATGAAAACATATTAAAACACTACATGTATATACATTTTAACTGAGTCGTTAAGTCATCGTTAGTCGTTACATGTAAATGTTGTTTTGAAACCTTTAGGTTAACGATCTTGTTGAATGTTGTTAACCCATTGTTTATTATAACAAATGAGATGTTAAATTGTTATATTATCATGATATTATGATATATAATATATCTTAGTATGATATATATACAGTTAAATGTCGTTATAACGATAATCGTTACATATATGTCTCGTTTCGAAATCATTAAATTAGTAGTCTTATTTTTACATATGTATTTCATTGTTAATACACTTAATAATATATTTACTTATCATTTAACATAATTAACCAAGTGTATCAATATCTTAATATGATTCATATGTACCTAGTAAGACGTTGTTATAACGATAACCGTTATATATATCGTTTTCGAGTTTCTTAAATTAATAGTCTCATTTTTATGTATATAACTCATTGTTAAAATACCTAATGAGATACATACTTATAATAAAATCATGTTAACTATATATATAACCATATATATGTCATCGTATAGTTTTTACAAGTTTTAACGTTCGTGAATCACCGGTCAACTTGGGTGGTCAATTGTCTATATGAAACCTATTTCAATTAATCAAGTCTTAACAAGTTTGATTGCTTAACATGTTGGAAACACTTAATCATGTAAATAACAATTTCATTTAATATATATATATATATATATATATATATATATATATATATATATATATATATATATATATATATATATATATAAACATGGAAAAGTTTGGGTCACTACAGCAGCTCTTCCCTCTCTTCTCCTTCTGCTCGTCGATCAACAACCCTAACACAACATCCATCAATTTTGATTTTTAGCTTGAACTTTGAACACGAAACTTGCAATTCGCATCATCCTCTACGTATTGGTGTGCTTTATTTGTCGATCAAATTTATAAATAGCTAACCCTAATTTTTAAAATCTGAATTTTATTAGTGTTTCATGGTTTAGGTTGTCTATTGCTCAAGTCTTGATGTTTTGATTGATTTATATAAAAACCGAATTTTTTTTGGTGTGAACAGAAATTTAATTTTTTTCAATTGCATGATATTATGTGATATTTAGAATCCTCATGAAAAACTATTAATTTTAGGCTTTGGATTCTGATGTCGAACGAGGTGTATATAAAATAGCTATTATTTTATCTAGGAAATACTATTAAATACGATACAATTTTACACAAGATATTTATTTATTTATAGAATGGATATACTTAAACCTTGCTACAACACTTATAGGCAGTGTACCTAATCGTACAGTAGTGTAGTTTTTAGTAAGTCCGGTTCGTTCCACAGGGAGATCTTTAAGCAAAGCTCAACGCTATATTAGTTTACTTTTATTAAAATTACAAATATATATATAAGTAATATTATTATTATAAAGGGGGGGTTTTTACCGTTTAATGACCGGTTTGTCGATTTTAAAACTTTAGTCGCAGTTAAAACCTAATGTAAAATATAAAATAAATACAAGACTTTAAATTAAAGCGTAAAGTAAATAACGATAATGAAATTGCGAATAATAAAAATGCGATAAAATAAAATTGCGATAATTAAAAGTACGATAATTAAAAGTGCGATTAAATATAAAATAAAGGAAATTAAATATGAAATAAAAGAATTATGCTTATTTAAACTTCCGTAATCATGATGTTTGACGTGTTGATTTTAGTTTTATGCCCATGGGTTAATTGTCCTTTGTCCTGGATTATTCAATATGTCCGTCTGGTTTTTGTCCATAACAGTCCATCAGTCATAAATATAAATTGCAAGTGTCCTTGTCAAATTATTATTATACCCGAAGATAAATATTCCAACTAATTGGGGATTCGAATTGTAACAAGGTTTTAATACTTTGTTTAATGAATACACCAGGTTATCGACTGCGTGTAAACCAAGGTTTTACTACTTTGTTAACAATTACACCAATTACCCTTGAATGTAATTTCACCCCTGTTTTAATTATTCTAGTGGCTATTAATCCATTCCCGTGTCCGGTTAAATGAACGATTATTCGTACATATAAATACCCCGCCCATCGTGTCCGATCGAGTGTATATGGTAATTTATAGGGACGCCCAATTGTAAATCTTTATATTAACATTAACAAACTTTCATTTAGTTAAACAAATATAAAGCCCATTAATAGCCCATAGTCTAGTTTCCACAAGTGTCGTTCTTTTGTCCAAACCCCAATTATGGTACAAAGCCCAATTACCCAATTTTAGTAATTAGCCCAACATCATGATTACTTCGTTTTAAACAAGCATAATAATAACTTAGCTACGAGACATTAATATAAAAAGGTTGAACATAACTTACAATGATTAAAAATAGCGTAGCGTTACACGGACAGAATTTCGACTTACACCCTTACAACATTCGCTAACATACCCTTATTATTAGAATTATAATTAAAATATAAATTATAAATATAAATATATATTACTTCGTATGAATGAGAAGAAAAAATGATGATGATTTTGATCAGAATTCGGGTTGATTTATAGCCAGGAATGATTTTTGGGGCTCCGCGACTCGCGGCAAAAAGCCCTTCAAACTCCGCGAGTCGCGGAGATGTATTTTCAATTCACACCCTTGGAGTTTCTGGCTGCCGACAGTTTTTTATATATATATATAATATATATATAATTAATATAATTAATTATATATTATATTATATTTATATACATAGTTAACTTGTAATTTTTAGTCCGTTGCGTCGAGCGTTAAGAATTGACTCTAGTCCCGGTTCCGGTTTTTCGAACGTCCTCGCGTACAATTTAATATCTTGTACTTTGCGTTTTGAATCTTGTACTCTTGTGATTTCGAGACGTTTCTTATCAATAATTGGAACCTTTTTGATTGTCTTTTGTACTTTTGAGCTTTTTGGTCGTTTGCGTCTTCAATTCGTCGAATCTGTCTTTTGTCTTCACCTTTTATTATTTAAACGAATATCACTAGTAAATAGAACAATTGCAACTAAAAGCTTGTCTTTCTTGAGGAATAATGCTATGAAATATATGTTCGTTTTTAGCATTATCAAATATTCCCACACTTGAGCGTTGCTTGTCCTCAAGCAATATCGTCTTGAAATACTAGAATCACTTCTTTATTCTTCACACTTTGTACATCAGTGATTTCTATACGGCGGTATAAACAATGGTAGTAACGATATGGTTTACAGTCCCACATGACTATAAAAATTTAGATCCATTAAGGAAATTGGATCTTTATGAAAACATTTGATCTTTTGAAAATTAAATCTAGTTTTTACCCTAGATAAGTTTTCCGGAATAACCCTTTACCGGTGTTTGCAAAATATTTTTGTGGGTTTGGTGGGTTTCAGATTTGAAAATTTTAGCTCAAAACTTGCGGTTTTGTGTCACCCACTTGCTAACCTTGTATTTGGAAAGCAACACGTCCAGTTTACTTGTTCCGTATATTACCTTTCGGCAAACTACCGTCCGGTTGTAAAGGAAAGCGTTGAACAAGCAACTGTTTAAGGCAATGTCCCGTGACATGCTTTTGATTATGGTCTATAACGTGTCGGACGCAATTACTATCCTTGGTAGGAGCAATAGTAAAGCTCACCCTTATAATTTTTCGGTCTGGCACAAGGTCCTGTCTTTGACCATGCTATGCAACCACCGTTCTTACGGTTGACACCCGATTTAGTTCAGGTGACCTAATGAATTCCAGGTGAATTCCTAGGATTTTACGTTCAATGGTAATGAACGCATTGAAAATAGGGTTTTCAGAAAACAAATCGGTTTGTATTTTTGATCAAAATATTTTCTCGTTTAAGCTCGAGTTTAGATATCATTGAATTCCATGAGTTTGTAATTCTCAATCTTTAAGGTCAATCTCAAGGATTGAGTAATATCAGGCTTAAAAGCTGATTTTTAATCTTTAAGGAGATTATCCTTTCTGGGGATCTGATTCATTAGTCTTATCCAGCTAATTTGCATAGTGCCCCCCCATTGTACGAGATAAATCCTTCTCATGGTTAGGATAAATCTGACCACTTGACGACCCTGTTTAATGCTGAGGTCCGTGGATTTCCAGCTGATTTTAGTGATGACTTTTCTAGATTTTTCGTCAACCTACAGCTGGTCTGAACGACAACTTCATGACCTAAATCAAGAAGCGCGTGTCTTTTTCGGAAGACTTTACTTCCTTTTAATGATGGAATTGATTCATCGTGTAGATCCATCTCTTCTTTTCTTTCATCGGGTAAAACAGTTTAGTTTAGTTCAAAGCAAAAGTATTTTCAGTTATTTGTTACAAATATATGTGGCATATGTTTAAAATAACTTGGTAAATTTTCCCACACTTGGCTTTTTATTTTTTCTTTTTATCGTCCTCTATTCCATTTTAAATGAATTTTAACATTTTAGTTTGTTTCTCAATTTATGTCCTTTCCTAGGTAACAATAATTTCGGTGTTAAAACCTAGTTTTATCGTTCATAAATATGTATAAACATGATTTTGAATTCATTTAATTGAAAATTTTTACTAGAATTGGGTAGTCAGTATATAAGACTAGTGCTGTTCTTTTTTATCAGAGAGCACTAGATTCTAATACAACTACTGCTTTACTAGTATTTTAATGGTAACCAAGTGTTTAATAAAAATTTTTAAAATCCGAAAGAATTTAACCCCTTCCCACACTTAAGATCTTGCAATGCCCTCATTTGCAAGAAATCAGTAACAATTTAAATTATTGAGGGTGATTTGTGTGAAAATGATTAAATTTTTACCAAAGTTTCCAAATATATTGGCGTTTGTTTGCTGAATGATAAATGGTGCACGTCATTTGTTCATTCCGTCTTGTTGTTATTTCACATATATTTTGCATCATTGTCGTCAAAATTAGTTGCTTTTGCTGAACTTAATGCCAGTCTTTGAAAATGCGTTGTTTTACCCTGTTGTGTACATAAGATAAACTGCAAACATATATACATATTTTTGAAGTTTGGTTTATTACCCCACATTCAAAAATTATTAAAATCTAAGAATAAAAGTTAGATAATTATAAAAATGATTACAATATTAACAAAAATATTAAATATATCAATAATTACAAATTACAAAATAAAAATAAAAATAAGTAAACTAAGGATGATATTGGTACCAATAGGGGTTCCACGCATAACCATAAGTGCTATAGAATGCTTCGGCAGGGTCATACGTAGGATATGGTGGCTGCATCTCTATCGACCAAGGAGGGAAGACGGGTTTCGGTGTAGGAATATAGTTTCTACCTATGTGTTGGCAATGCGCTATGATCTGGTTCTGATGAACTTGCCAATCTTCAAATGCTCTCTGTCTAGCATTTTCGTATTCCTGAGAAGCTATAAACCTTTGCATTTCTTGCATCTGGTTCCCCCCTCCTACATTACCTTGTTCTTGGTTTCTCTCTACCTGTGGATGTCTACCATTGTATCGTACTGCGGCGTTATTTCGCCGCTTCAACACTTTCGCACCATGGTATACATTTAAACCTATAGTGTCGCGGGGTTCCGGCTCTTCTACTAATAATCCCCCCCGACTTATATCCACACCGAGATATTCACCAATCAAAGTAATAAAAATACCACCTCCTATTATGCTATGTGGACGCATCCCTCGAACCATAGCTGATAAATAATAACCCACACAATATGGTATACTTACAGCGCTGTGTGGGTCTCGAATACACATATGGTAAAACAAATCTTGTTCATTTACCTTTTCTTTGTTTTTACCCCTTTGTGTAATCGAATTAGCTAAAAACCTATGTATTACTCTTAATTCGGCTCTATCTATATCCAAATAAGAGTAGTTTCCCCCTTTGAAACGGTGATGGCTTGTCATTTGACTCCACACACCGTGTGTATCAAAATTTTCATCTATTTTCCTACCGTTTAGTATCAATCCTCTACAATCGGCAGACGCTAATTCCTCAGGCGTATATATACGTAAAGCCTGAGCCATGTCCAGTAATGACATGTGGCGCATCGAACCGCCTAACAAAAATCTAATAAAAGAACGATCGGTTAAACTAGCTACCCGATCATTCAACTCTATACTACATAACAACTCTTCACACCATACTTTATATACAGGTCTGCGTATGGTGAATAAACATATCCAGTCATTAAAATAAGAATTACCATACCTCTGTACCAGTAATTCCCTAATTGGCCCGGCCAATTCTACAGCTTCCAAGGGTCCCCATTCTATGACCCTCGGTACCTCAACAACCTTGGAATGAAGAGTATGCAATCCCCGTTGATATTTTGGATAATCTATCCAAAGTCTGTCAAATCGCAAGTTCGGGTGCAACTGTTCCAAGTGCATATCTGAAAAGGTCATGACTGGATGAGGTACATCATGCTTGTAGTAGTTATCTACCTCCTGTTGTTCCAAGTTCTCAGCAGGAGCATGGCGGGCTTGGGATGAAGATTCACCCCTTTCATTCTGCAAAACACATCAAACACAAATTTTGTGCATCCAAATATGCATTAGTGTCAGCAAAATCATCAATCAAAATAATTACAATGACATTATCAATTTATATCAAACTTAAGCTTATTTTCACATTTTTATCAAATCTACACTTTTTCAAATAAGCTTATACGAAAATTTTCGCCAAGTTCATAAGCATTCAACTCAAATAACATGTCAAAATAATCATTACTAGCAAATAAACAAGTCTCAAATGGCATTATCTTTCAAAAATCAAGTTCATGAATTTTGGACTTGAAAAAGTCCACTTTAATTCTCAAAATCATGTTTAGGCTCAAAGTTTGGATCATTTAACTACCTAGACATGTTACACTACTCAATTTAGCAATAATTCATGACAAAAATCGGCCATAACCTGTTTATATCAAAAAGCCCCAAATTGCTCAAGAACACAAACCCTAGATTCTAAAAATTTTGAAGTTTTTGGCTTCAAATCATGTTAACAAGCATCAATCTAGGTTTTACATGCATAATATACTAACAATTTAACACTAATTACACTAAAAGTTAACAAAATTCAAATTATGAAAATATGCTCAAGAACACACTAAAATTCGGATTTAAAGGTGATTTGGGGTGTAATTGTACCTGTTTTCTTGAGTAGTTCCTAGATATCATCCTTCTCAACATGATTGTAGTGAAAAATTTGAAGATTAATGGTGAAAAATCGAGTTTTTGGGATGATTTTCGTGGGTTTTCTTGGGTTTTTTCGAGCTGTATTTGGGTGTTTTTGTGTGTGTGCGAGTGATCAGTCGAGCAGCTCTTTTATTTTTTTTTTCTGGGTTTTGGACCCTCCGCGAGTCGCGGAGGTTTTCACTGAAAACTCCGCGAGTCGCGGAGTTTATTATATTTTTTTTTTTTTTTTTTTTTTTTTTTTTTTTTATAATCTTTATAATCTTTAACTTATAAAACAATTAAGAAATTAATTTTAAAATTTTGTTTCCCTTGTTATTTAGGACGAGGTCGTTTCGGATCGATGTCCTAGTCCGTCCTTCGACAAAATTTTAAAATTTGTCTTTTTGTAGCGATTGTTTTTAAAAGCTAAGATTTTTGGGTTTTTTAATGTTTTTGCATACTTTAAATCAATAAGATTAAAAATAATGATAATAAAAGTTCTCGTCCCTCCCTCGGGTAAAGCAATTTCGGTTCAGAGACCTAGTCTTCAACTTACGACGAATTTTAAAAATCATATTCTTAACTTAATGAGATAAAGTAAATTTTTGTTTTTAAATTCACACAACTTAAATATAAAATTCAAAATTAATATTAAAAATTCAAAATTCACACCAAACTTAAAATTTGAAATGCATAAAATTAAAATTTCATATTTTAAAACTTAAAAATTCACACCAAACTTAATTTAAAAATTCATAAATTCATACCAAACTTATATTAATTTTTCAAATATTTACAATTTTTAAAAATATTGTTTTTACAAAGTTTACAATATTAATTTAAGATTTAAATATTAATTTTAAAAATATGGTAAAAATAAATTTAAAAATCTTTTTGTCTTTTTATCCCACTTTTATCAATCAAATATTATCAAAAATATGCGCCCCTCTTTTCGGTAAAGTAATTTCGGTTCCAAGACCTAATTTAACTCATGACGAATTTTTGAAATATTTTGGGTTGATTGATTAAAGATATTTATACCTTAAGAATAAACGTTAAATTTCGCAGTGATGTAATAAATTTTTGAATGATATCAATAATTTCGGTCGCCAAACCTAATTTTATTTAATACCAATTTAATACTTTTTAGCGAACAAATTAGCGTTTATTATCAAAAGGTTAAAAATAAAAATAAAAATAAAAACTATACAGACATACCTGTGAAATAGATTTCTTAGTTATATGATCTATTATATTCATAAGATAGTCGGTTTAATTGGTCTTCCATGGCTGCATAGGCGTAACCTCGAGCATTCATTGTCTTTTCTTCTAAACATATGAACGGTCCGTCTCTGCATAAAGTAACAAATTCGGTATTTGAATAGGTTTGATTATTTGAACATTTACCTCCATGTGACCATTTTCCGCATTTGTGACATTTTTCTAGGTGTCGTGCTCTTCTTTTTGCTGCGGATTTTGATTTTCCTTTACCAAATTGTAACTTATTATCTTCGCATCTGGATCCTTTTCTAACTCCGTCCATTCTTTCTCTGATTACTGATACTAATTCACTCGGTAGTATGTCATTATTTCTTTTAGTGATCAAAGCGTGTAGCATTAGACCATGGTTTAGTTCACAGGCAGTCTTCATTTTGTAAAAACCTAAAAAAAATAAAAATTCAGAATGGGGGGAGAAGACTAGTTCTTTAGGGTCTGCTAGGGAAAGACCATACGTGTTCCATTTTCGAGAATTACACGAAAACAGACAATCTAACTCTAACAGAAATATATATTATCCTTTAAAGACTTGATTCTCCCCACACTTAGTTTGCTGTGGTGTCGAAATTGTGATTAACTTCGTTGTCGACTTCCATCGGACCATGTATGTAATGTTTAACTCTGTGACCATTAACTTTAAATTCAATCCCATTTGAATTTATTAATTCTATCGTTCCGTATGGGAAAACTCTTTTGACTATGAATGGTCCAGACCATCTTGATTTCAATTTTCCAGGAAATAGCTTGAATCGTGAATTGAAAAGAAGAACTCTGTCTCCTTCTTTGAATTCTTTTGATCTTCTGATTCTTTTATCATGCCATTTCTTCGTTCTTTCTTTATAGATTAACGAATTTTCGTATGCTTCATGTCTTAATTCTTCTAATTCGTTTAGTTGACTTAATCGTAGATGTCCAGCTTCATGTAAATCAAGATTACATGTCTTCAAAGCCCAAAATGCTTTGTGTTCAATTTCTACTGGAAGATGACATGCTTTTCCATAAACAAGTCTAAAAGGTGTGGTTCCAATTGGAGTTTTGTAGGCTGTTCTAAAAGCCCAGAGTGCATCCTCCAATTTAATGGACCATTCCTTTGGATTTGATCCTACGGTTTTCTCTAGAATACGTTTTAAAGCTCGGTTTGTATTTTCAACTTGTCCACTTGTTTGTGGATGATATGCGGTGGAGATTTTATGAGTTACTCCATATCTTTTAAGAACTTTCTCAAGTTGATTATTACAGAAATGAGTACCCCGATCACTTATTAAAGCTTTCGGTGTTCCAAACCTTGCAAAAAGACGTTTTAAAAAGTTGACTACAACTCGTGCATCGTTAGTTGGGAGAGCTTGTGCTTCCGCCCATTTAGATACATAATCAATGGCTACGAGTATATATAGATTATTATGAGATTTTGGAAATGGACCCATAAAGTCAATACCCCAAATGTCAAATACTTCACATACTTGGATGACATTTTGTGGCATTTCATCACGTTGACTTATTTTTCCGGCCCTTTGACATGCATCACAGGATTTGCAAAGAAGGTGTGCGTCTTTGTAAATTGTAGGCCAATAGAATCCAGCTTCATAAACTTTTCTTGCTGTTAGTTGAGGCCCATAATGCCCTCCTGTTGGTCCTGTGTGACAATGGTTTAAAATTTTACTAGCTTCATCTCCAAATACACATCGGCGTATTATTCCATCGGGACAACTTTTAAACAGATGTGGATCTTCCCAGAAATAGTGTTTTATATCACTGAAGAATTTCTTTCGTCTTTGGTATGATAATCCTTTTTCAAGGAATCCACAAACTAAGTAGTTTGCATAGTCTGCAAACCATGGGATTTCTTTATAATCTATCTTCAATAGATATTCATCAGGAAAGTTGTCTTGTATGGCCGATTCATTCAGAACTTCTAATTCGGGATTTTCAAGACGAGAAAGATGATCAGCGGCGAGATTTTCTGCTCCTTTTTTATCTCGGATTTCAATATCAAACTCTTGTAAGAGTAAAATCCAACGGATTAATCTTGGTTTAGCATCTTGTTTTGAAAATAGGTATCTAAGAGCAGAATGGTCGGTATAGACCACCGTTTTTGCTAGAACGAGATATGATCGAAATTTGTCAAAAGCAAAGACAATAGCAAGGAGTTCTTTTTCAGTAGTTGTATAGTTCGTTTGTGCTCCTTGTAATGTCTTACTAGCATAATATATAGGTTGAAATCGTTTTTCAATCCTTTGTCCTAAAACGGCTCCCATTGCAAAATCACTTGCATCGCACATTAGTTCGAATGGTAGATTCCAATTTGGTGTTATCATGATCGGCGCATTAGTGAGTTTTTCTTTAAGAATATTAAAAGATTTGATACATTCATCTGAAAAGATGAATGGCGCATCCTTTTCTAGGAGTTTATTCATAGGAGTGGCAATTTTAGAAAAATCTTTTATAAAACGTCGGTAAAAACCGGCATGCCCTAGAAAACTCCTAACTCCTCTAACATTGGTGGGATGTGGAAGTTTAGCAATTACATCTACTTTAGCTCTATCCACTTCAATTCCTTCTTTTGAAATTTTATGTCCAAGAACTATGCCTTCTTTAACCATGAAATGGCATTTCTCCCAATTGAGTACTAGATTTGATTTTTCGCATCTAATTAGCATTCGTTCCAGATTAACTAGACATGATTTAAATGTATCACCGAAGACTGAAAAGTCATCCATGAATACTTCCATGCATTCTTCTATCATGTCGTGAAAAATCGCCATCATACACCTTTGAAAGGTTGCAGGGGCGTTACAAAGTCCAAATGGCATGCGTTTGTAAGCAAAAGTACCATAAGGGCACGTGAATGTGGTTTTCTCTTGGTCCTCGGGTGCTATTGGAATTTGAAAATATCCGGAAAATCCATCTAGAAAACAATAGTAACTATTTCCGGCTAATCTTTCCAACATTTGATCTATGAAAGGTAAGGGAAAGTGATCTTTTCTGGTGGCGTCATTTAATTTTCTATAATCAATACATACACGCCATCCTGTTACAGTCCTAGTAGGAATAAGCTCATTTTTCTCATTTGTGATAACAGTCATGCCACCCTTCTTAGGCACGCATTGAACTGGGCTTACCCATGGACTATCAGAAATTGGATATATCAAACCTGCATCTAGCAGTTTAATAATCTCTTTCTTAACTACATCTTGCATATTAGGATTTAGTCTTCGTTGGCGTTGCACATACGTTTTATGACCTTCTTCCATAAGGATTTTATGTGTGCAATACGAAGGACTTATTCCTTTAATATCATGAATCTTCCATGCAATGGCTGGTTTATGAGCTTTCAACACAGAAATGAGTTGTGATTTCTCATTTTCAGTAAGAGAAGACGATATTATTACAGGTAATTCAGATTCACCATGTAAATAAGCGTATTCCAAATGGTTTGGAAGTGGCTTTAACTCTAATTTCGGAGGTTCTTCTATCGATGATTTATATCGATATCTGTCTTCTTCTTTTAGCATTTGAATTTCTTCTGTTGTTGGTTCATATCCATTAGCTATAAGTGTAGCTAACATTTCAGCTTCATCAATTGGTTCATTTCCTTCTCCTAAAGAACATTCTCCTGTTCCTTGTAATTCTGGAAATTCTTCTAATAATTCTGCATGTGCATCTATAGTTTGAATATAATAACATGTATCATCTGCAGATTGTGGTTGTTGCATTGCTCTATCAACTGAAAAGGTAACACTCTCATCCTCTATACTTAGGGTCAGTTTCTTACCGAACACGTCTATCATTGCTTTAGCCGTGTTTAAGAATGGTCTTCCTAATATGAGAGGAACTTGAGAATCTTCTTCCATGTCCAAAACAACAAAATCTACTGGAAATACTAAAGTACCAACTTTAACTAGCATGTTCTCCATTATCCCTCTAGGATATTTTATTGATCTATCGGCTAGTTGTATGCTTATTCTTGTTGGTTTCAATTCTCCAAGGTCTAGTTTAGCGTATAGTGAATACGGCATTAAATTTATACTAGCACCTAAATCTGCTAATGCTTCTATTGAACTAAGACTACCCAGAAAACATGGAATTGTGAAACTTCCTGGATCAGATAGTTTTTCTGGTATCTTATTCAACAGCACTGCTGAACAATTAGCATTCATAGTAACAGCCGAGAGTTCTTCCATTTTCTTTCTATTCGTGATTAGATCTTTCAAGAATTTAGCATATCTTGGCATTCCTGAAATCACATCAATGAAAGGAAGATTTACATTTATCTGTTTAAACATATCCAAGAATTTGGATTGCTCGGCTTCAAGTTTTTCTTTCTTCATTTTACTCGGATAAGGAAGTGGTGGTTGATATGGTTTAACATAAGGTTTAGCCTTAACTGTGTTATCTTCATTAACCTTCTCAACTACCGGTTCTTTTTCCTTTTCTTTATCAGGTTGTGGTTCTTGTGGAGTAGGAATAGTTTTATCAGAAGTTACAGGTATTTCAGGTGGTTTAAGTGTTGTACCACTTCTTGTGGTAATAGCTTTAGCTGTTTCATTCCGGGGGTTAGCATTTGTATCACTAGGTAGACTTCCCGGTTTTCTTTCACCTATTAACCTTGCTAGGTTACTTACTTCTTGTTCCAGATTTTGAATAGAAGCTTGTTGATTTCTAAATGCTTGAGCATTTTGTTCATTGGTTTGTTTCTGAGATGTGAAAAACTGTGTTTGAGTTTCAACTAGCTTCGTCATCATATCTTCTAAATTTGGCTTTTTATCATCGGTTTGTTGTGGTGGTTTGTTTTGAAAATTAGGTCTTTGATGATTGTAAGTATTATTGGATACTTGTTGATTGCTAGGACCTTGTTGGTTGTTGTATGGAATATTTCGGTTATAATTCTGGTTTTGATTGTAAATCGGTCTTGGCGGTTGATAATTATTCTGATAATTATTTCCAGGCCTTTGGTTTATGTATGAAATATTCTCTCTTTGTTCCATTGTTAATTCAATACTAAGACAATCTTTTGTCAAATGTGGTCCTCCACACTGCTCACAACTAATTCGTATTGAGTGAATATCCTTAGTCATCTTTTCCATTCGTCTCTCCACAGCATCTATCTTTGCTGAAATGGAATCTAAGTCATGGCTAGAATCGGCTCTAGCTGCTTTAGATGATCTAATGATATCTTTTTCTTGGTGCCACTCATGTGAGTGGGAAGCAGTGTTATCAATAATTTTGTAAGCATCAGTTTCGGTTTTCTTCATAATCGAACCACCAGCTGCTATATCTATGTCTTTTCTTGTAGTGATGTCGCATCCTTGGTAGAATATTTGTACTATTTGACAGGTGTCTAAACCATGTTGCGGACATCCTCTTAACAACTTTCCATATCTTGTCCATGCCTCATATAGAGTTTCATTTGGCTTTTGTGTGAACGTAACAATTTCTGCTTGAAGTCTTACGGCTTTAGATGCAGGAAAGAATTGTTTAAGAAATTTATCAATTAAAACATCCCATGTATCGATCGCCCCTTCAGGTAACGATTCCAACCAATCTTTGGCTTCTCCCTTTAAAGTCCAGGGAAATAACATGAGATATATCTGTTCATCCTCCACTTCTCGTATTTTAAATAGTGTGCAGATCCTATTAAAGGTACGTAGATGTTCATTTGGATCTTCCTTCGGCGCACCACTAAATTGGCATTGATTAGTCACCATGTGTAGAATTTGTCCTTTGATTTCATAATCTGGCGCATTAATGTCTGGATGAGTAATTGCGTGACCTTGGCCAGTGCGTTTAGCTCTCATTCGGTCTTCCATACTTAAAGGTTCCAGATTCTCCATAATTGAATTTGTTGAATCGGTATCACTAGATGGTTCTGATTTAATAGTTCGTTCCTCAACAATCTCTGTTTGAATGATTGGTGGTTCCGGAGGAAAGTTTAATGGTTCAGGATCTACGAACCGTTCCTGAATATTTTCTGGATTCTCAATTGTGAGGTTGGGTTCAAAAAATGGATTATCGGAAATTTGAACTGAAGTACTTGGTCGACTGGATGACGATTCTAAAGAAAAATCAACGGCGGTTATATTTGTTAAACGATGTCTTGATCGAGTTACAGGTGGTGAACGTACAAAAGGTGATGAACGTCTTGCTCGGTGCATTCACAGAATATCCTATTAGTTTTAAAAAGGAAAGAAAAATTATAATAAGTTATCCAATCAATAGACTTTTCTGATTTTGCCCACGTTTCGAATAGCCAAAAGATGCAGCAGAGGGGCAGGATTCGTTTGGTCTCAATATAATTGAGGACTGTTTGGCTCCAATAACCCGGTCCACGTACAAATCCAACTATTACTACGAACCAGAAAATTTTGATGTCTATCAATTTAACCACTTAAAATAAATTTTCGTAATTTTAAGAAATTTAGATAAGAAGTAGAAAAAATTCTAAGTCCTAAAAACTAGAATAGCGAGAAATAAGAGAGAAAAAGAGTTCGTCGCAAAAGGTCGAAAAAGAAAAATGATTGAAAAATAAAAGGTGACGGAAAAATAAAAGAAACTTATAAAAACTTAAAAATACTTAACTAATTTAACCTTATTACTACAACTAACTTAAAATTATAATCGCAAATTGAAATTACTAATTGGAATGATAATTGATACATAGTAAAAGGTCTAAAAATATTAAAGCTTACAGGAAAAACTAAATCCCAAATGGAAATAACTTAAAAAGAAACTAAAACGTAAAAAGGCGTCGCAAAATTCTAAAGCACCTAAATCTTAGTCTAAAGAAAAGGCACTTTAAGGAATTCTACGGCAAAGCCTAAAAATCTAGGAGTAAAAATAACTATAGCAAAAACTAAGTTTAAAATTAATTATGAGCTAAAAATATAAAAGTTACGCTACAATGATTAAAAAGGTACAAAATATAAAAATATACAAAAAGTTGTAAAAAGTACAATTTTTATAAAAATATTATTTTTATATTATTTATTTTACTAAACTATTAATTTTACAATTTAATAAAAACTTATTAAAACTAAATACATAAATATAAAGTAAAAAAAAAAATAAAACTAAAATTAATAATAATAATAATAATAATTAAGTTAAATAATAATAATAATAATAATAATATAAAACTCCGTAATTAATGCAACTTTAGGGTTTTGTCCGTGTGTCAGAAGACCTCCGCGAGTCGCGGCAATTAAAGAGGAAAACCCCGCGAGTCGCGGGGTTCAGAAAAACAGTTGACAGGTTTCACTTTTTTACGCGTTTTTCTTTATTTTTTTTTTTTTTTTTTCTTATTTTCTTTTTCTGTTTTTTTTTTTTAAATAAAGATATTAAAATTAAAACTTATATTTTTATAAACTAAAATAAAAATAAAGAAACTTATAAAACTTAAATATTTAACAAAATCCTAAAAATACTTATATTTTTGTTTTTCTTTTTATATTTTTGAATATTTAAAACGTAATTTTACAAAAACGACTTTTAATAAAAGTAGATAAAAATCTTTTTTTTTTCTATATTAGCGTTGCGCTTCCGGCTTTTAAGATGGATTCCCCGGCAGCGGCGCCAAAAATACTTGATGTCGAACGAGGTGTATATAAAATAGCTATTATTTTATCTAGGAAATACTATTAAATACGATACAATTTTACACAAGATATTTATTTATTTATAGAATGGATATACTTAAACCTTGCTACAACACTTATAGGCAGTGTACCTAATCGTACAGTAGTGTAGTTTTTAGTAAGTCCGGTTCGTTCCACAGGGAGATCTTTAAGCAAAGCTCAACGCTATATTAGTTTACTTTTATTAAAATTACAAATATATATATAAGTAATATTATTATTATAAAGGGGGGGTTTTTACCGTTTAATGACCGGTTTGTCGATTTTAAAACTTTAGTCGCAGTTAAAACCTAATGTAAAATATAAAATAAATACAAGACTTTAAATTAAAGCGTAAAGTAAATAACGATAATGAAATTGCGAATAATAAAAATGCGATAAAATAAAATTGCGATAATTAAAAGTACGATAATTAAAAGTGCGATTAAATATAAAATAAAGGAAATTAAATATGAAATAAAAGAATTATGCTTATTTAAACTTCCGTAATCATGATGTTTGACGTGTTGATTTTAGTTTTATGCCCATGGGTTAATTGTCCTTTGTCCTGGATTATTCAATATGTCCGTCTGGTTTTTGTCCATAACAGTCCATCAGTCATAAATATAAATTGCAAGTGTCCTTGTCAAATTATTATTATACCCGAAGATAAATATTCCAACTAATTGGGGATTCGAATTGTAACAAGGTTTTAATACTTTGTTTAATGAATACACCAGGTTATCGACTGCGTGTAAACCAAGGTTTTACTACTTTGTTAACAATTACACCAATTACCCTTGAATGTAATTTCACCCCTGTTTTAATTATTCTAGTGGCTATTAATCCATTCCCGTGTCCGGTTAAATGAACGATTATTCGTACATATAAATACCCCGCCCATCGTGTCCGATCGAGTGTATATGGTAATTTATAGGGACGCCCAATTGTAAATCTTTATATTAACATTAACAAACTTTCATTTAGTTAAACAAATATAAAGCCCATTAATAGCCCATAGTCTAGTTTCCACAAGTGTCGTTCTTTTGTCCAAACCCCAATTATGGTACAAAGCCCAATTACTCAATTTTAGTAATTAGCCCAACATCATGATTACTTCGTTTTAAACAAGCATAATAATAACTTAGCTACGAGACATTAATATAAAAAGGTTGAACATAACTTACAATGATTAAAAATAGCGTAGCGTTACACGGACAGAATTTCGACTTACACCCTTACAACATTCGCTAACATACCCTTATTATTAGAATTATAATTAAAATATAAATTATAAATATAAATATATATTACTTCGTATGAATGAGAAGAAAAAATGATGATGATTTTGATCAGAATTCGGGTTGATTTATAGCCAGGAATGATTTTTGGGGCTCCGCGACTCGCGGCAAAAAGCCCTTCAAACTCCGCGAGTCGCGGAGATGTATTTTCAATTCACACCCTTGGAGTTTCTGGCTGCCGACAGTTTTTTATATATATATATAATATATATATAATTAATATAATTAATTATATATTATATTATATTTATATACATAGTTAACTTGTAATTTTTAGTCCGTTGCGTCGAGCGTTAAGAATTGACTCTAGTCCCGGTTCCGGTTTTTCGAACGTCCTCGCGTACAATTTAATATCTTGTACTTTGCGTTTTGAATCTTGTACTCTTGTGATTTCGAGACGTTTCTTATCAATAATTGGAACCTTTTTGATTGTCTTTTGTACTTTTGAGCTTTTTGGTCGTTTGCGTCTTCAATTCGTCGAATCTGTCTTTTGTCTTCACCTTTTATTATTTAAACGAATATCACTAGTAAATAGAACAATTGCAACTAAAAGCTTGTCTTTCTTGAGGAATAATGCTATGAAATATATGTTCGTTTTTAGCATTATCAGATTCGCTTGATTTCGTTTCCGGATGATCAAATTATGTCCATTTGAAATTAACGTTGTGTTTTTCTTGTTTGATCAGAAATATGGGTTTGATAAGTCACGAATTGGTTTGTGAAATTATTACCATTGGATATATAATTCAAAAATACTCAGTTTGCACTAGGATATCATGTCATTTGCTTGAGTATAACTTGTGATATGCTTGATTTAGTGAAAAAGTAGATTTTTCCAGCACTTGCATGAAAACAGACTTGTATGATAAAATGTGTTAACTTATGGGTTTAAAACTTTGCATATCTGAAATGTACACAAAAATTACTTCACTTTTAATGTAGATATCATGGTCTAATTGTATCTAGATCTTCGGATAATTGCATGCGAATGTGAAAAGCTAAACTAGGATCGAATCTGTAACTTGCTCTCTGATTAGTACTCTGTGGTTTGTGTTTTGTGAATTAACATGAATGCTTCTGGGATATGAATCTTTATATGTTATTTGATATATGGTTAGTTTGTTTCAACCTCCGAAACCTTATGCATTATACACACTAGGGCCATAGTTTTGATGACTTCTGAATTGAGCTGAAAACAGGACATCCAACTTAAATGAATAAACAGTATAAATTGGCTAAACAAAATTTTTTCATCTTTTGATATGTGTTAGTTTGACTTGTCCTTGAACCATGGCCACTGACCTAGCTTGATTTTCATGTCCCTAGCTCTGGTTATAGCTAAAACGAGATCAATGCCGGGTCAGAAACTGACTTGGCAAACCATAAATGTACCCCTTCTGATTCCTGACTTTTAGACATCTTATGAGACCCGGACCGGACTTTTTGGAATTTATTTTGAGTATACTTGTGATCTGGAGTTTTCCATTTATGCATGAATTTTGTACTATGAGATATTATGCGAAGTTTGCTACATGTACATGGACTTTATGCATGACGATTAACTGCGATTGTATAATTGACCATTTATGATCTAAAACGTGTTGTTTGATTTAGGTTTGACATTTTGACCAATATTTGACATGAACCTACTGATTTTGACTTTAGTTGACTACTTTGACCAAGTTTGACTTTTGGTTTGACCTTGGTTGATTTTGTTTGACTTGCATGAACTAGTTGACTATATGTTGACTTTTACTTTGGAACGCGTCGAGTCGAGCAATAAGACAACTTATACTATGAAACCACATTGTTTAAAACATATATGTTGACCAACCTAAATACGTATGCTTAGGTTACATTACTCGGCTATAATCCGTGCAAGTTATTGTCTGTCATCCGAACTATTCTAAGGTGAGTCTACAGTCCCGCTTTTTACATGTTTTCAGGGATGAGAATACACGCTGTTGTACTTAAATTTTTGAAAATGCTTTTATGTTGACATGAGTACTATATATACATATTGAGTTTGATCACAAAGCCTCTAGCTTGAATACTTTTAATACCATCGGGTAAGCACAATTTAGATGGACGGATCCATTAGGTTGACAACCTCACCCTACTTTATAACTGTGGTGCATTTACTTTGAACATTAGATACACTAGATCAAGTGTATAACATTTTATAGGGTAAAGGGAGTGTAGTGGATTCTATACTCTGGTCATTGCTAGTATTCAGGTGCTCATAGATTATGTAAACGTTTCGCAACTTGGAGTTGTACTTGTAAAATCTCGTGGTCAATGAACTGAACTATTTTTCTGATAACTGTTTTTTAGATACTGTTACATTATTTCAAACCTGTAGATTCACTAACATTATTTGTTGACCTGTTTTGCATGTTTTATTCTCAGGTCCTTAAGAGGTAGACTTCCGCTGTGTTTGATGCTTGGTCTGACCGTGGAGTCAGCATACTTATTTAAAGACATTATTTACTTTCGCATTTAAAACTTTTACAACTGTTCAAATACTGTTAGCTTGTGGTTACGATCACAACAGTGTTTCTATTTTGGAATTTATCGACTTATGTTTTTGAAAGTCAACTTTTTAATAAATTAATTGCGATTGCTTTGAACGTCTCATATAGATCGCGTAACTGTTAACTGTGGGACCTTGATTAACATGTCGTCAGATGGAAATTTGGCGGGGTGTTATATGAACATCGACAAATTCTAGTATCCCACGGATTTCGTAGTGATGCACATTAAGGAAGACCTACACATACCAATAGTGCTAGGAAGACCTTTCATGAATAAGGCTAGGACTTTCATTGATGTGTACAATCAAACCTTGATCTTGTGATCACACGGGGAGAGCGTTACCTTCAAAATTGACCGACCTACCGATCTTTTTGGACAGACTGAGATGTTTGCTATTTCCACCAGACGGATCACTTTTGATGACGAGTCTCCACCACCAGTCGATGATATAGAGATGGGTGTCAAATCACAGTCTACAGATGACCCAGAAATGGAAGAAGAGGATTCCAGCGAAGAAATAGAGGAAGAAGAAGAAGAACCTGAGGAGGAAGAAGAAATGGGAGACGTAAAAGAAACTGTGATAATACCCTCTCTAAGCCTGGAACGTCACGAAGAATTAATGAGGCTTGAGACAGAAGATCACAGTTTAATCATTCATTTCAAGAAGAAAACTGATAAGTTTGAAGTTAAGGATATAGAGATTGACCCCGTAAGTGTCGAAGTGAAGAACCAGAATACCGCAGAAGTCCGTTCATCAGACGAATCCTTAGAAGAATATTATACCGATGATGACGAGGAAGATCAACATGAAGACATTCTGGATAACTCATATTCTCCACCCAAACCAGATCAGGAGGAGCCGGACTCTTCTTCAGATCGAATTCCGGTCATATCTACTCACACCGACATGATAAATTTCATCAATGACACTGATGAATTCGAAGATGTTCTCGAAGCCATCCATAAATCAACAATTGATTTCACGCTACGCTTAACAGAACGAATTTTGGCTATCAAAGATGAATACAACCTCTATCTACAGAGAAGACAATAATGTTGAAATCCTAGAAGAGCGCATTCGAGACTTTATCAATACCCTTCATGATCATATCTACCGCGAAGAAAGGAAATGAGAGCACAACTCAGTGGTTAGCACTATTATCGAGACAAAATTTTGTCGAGATCAGAAGATCATTTACTCTAAGGATTACAAAGCCTTAGCCAGATCTGCACTTCTGTTCTCAGCAAATCAACGAGCACTACTGACTCTCATTCGAAAGCATATGGATCTCTCCACCGGATGCCCGACGTATCACTCTGATTTGCAAATAATCGAGGATATTCACAGCTTCTTCACTCTCTTGGAAAGAGATAATTTCGAAAGCACACCAGAGAGGCTAGTGATTTACGTGACAATCGATCACCACACTGATCTGATCATCAAAGAATTGCAAGACGTATTAGCAGAAAAAGGAAGACGCAACAATCCATTCTCACATCTTGAACCAGACCAAGTCAACATTGCCACCTATGTTACGAAGCAGATAACACGCATCTTCCACGAATCCACGGATCCTAGTTTCACATTCAAAGCTGGATGTCGGGAGATATACTCAAAGACGGTGACATTAATGCTTGGGTCAGGACTGCTCTTCACTTCTTTTCATCTTCCTCTTGACTAATCTATGCAAGGCTACAGACTCCTGCTGTGGAGACCACCTTTCAGAAGATTTTGAGATACTATAGATACAATTTCTGACACTGTTTGAAGATCTCCGAAATGAACATCTTATTAGAGAAGTAATCACTACAAGCACCGCCTCGATGATTGACATTCATGGATCAATCAGCAGAGTCGTGGATCATATTCTCATCGGACTTCAAGATTTGTCACGAGCCGAAACCGCACATTATCTCTCTTTCAGAAGATCTTTAAGGGAAGTACCGGATCTTCTACCACTTTTGGTCCGACACTTTCTCAGGATTTATCCACCAGGACTCACATTCCCTCGAGAAGACCAAGATCACAACTACCAGAGAGGAATGTCTGCTTTTTAGGCATCATTACGGTCGAGCCAATGACCTTAAACAAAAGGGCTTCTCGGGAGTCAAGCCGTGCAATAAAGTAGAGTAGAAGAATAAAGGATGACAAATGAGCCGATCAATGAAGGAAGTAACTTCCAAGATTGCTGAAACAACCTATCTTCATCCGCTAGGGGTACTCCTTTCTTCTCGTTACTAGCTCAAATTTTAAATTATGCCACACTTTAGCTTATCACTAAGTGTGGGATTCCAACCCAAATAAACACTAGACAAATATTCCCAACTCTTCAACTAAGTCTGGGATGTTGGTATAATCTTTTTATGCTATATTAAATAACCCCATTATAAAGATTCCGAGTTCTTAAGCCAAATTTCAAAAAATTTTACAAGAGAAAACCTTTCCAAAAAAGTATTTTCGAAAACCTGAAACGTTTGTAAATAAAATTAAGGCTTAAGTAAGGTAGAAATCTTGTTGGGACGAACCAAATCTCTAATAGAGCATTGCATGACTAGGCATTATCAACCTAAATTGATTATGGTGAGGCACCCAAATAAGACCAGCATTCCCTTTAATGCTTCGCTATTTTACGTTAAGAGTGCCGATGTCTGTACTCAGAATTAGAACTTGCTCTAGATCTACATTTCCAAGTAACAAAATGTGATTCGGTTATAATCAGAAGAGCTAGCCATTTGTCAAAATAAGCCTTTCACACCTCCACCATTTCTACCACACCAACTCATCCACATCATCTTTACTATCACTCGAAAAATCCAGAAAATAAGATTCCTTTCGAAAATCCAATGTTATAAACCTCTAAAGTTTAACACCCCGTCTAAAATTCCCTTAACGGAATGTTAACTCTGGTCCCAGTGCTTGGCTTGACTTCTACGTAACGGAAATATTCTACAGCGAAAGCAATTAATACCTGAGAATAAAACACGCAAAACGGATCAACAATTATGTTGAGTGAATCTACAGGTTTTAGGTAAACAATGCAGTATGTTTAATATTCAATATTGAGAAAACGTTTATTAGTGGAAGACTACCAAGTTTAATGTTATAGTTGTAGACAACATCGTTTCCTGTTTCAAAAGTTTGTTGACACTAACATGTCAAGTTTTATCTCATTTGTTCGTAAACCACAGTTTTAAATAACGTTGTATAGTATCTGAAAAACGGTTATCAGAAAAATAGTTAAGTTCCTTGACCACGAGATTTTACAAGTACAACACAAAGTCATAAAACGTTTGCATAATATGAGCACCTGAATACTAGCAATGACCCGAGTATAGAAGCCACTATACCTGCCATACCTCGTAAAATGTTATACACTTGTTCAAATGTATTTAATGTTAAAAGTAAATGCACCACAGTTTTTATAGTGGGTGAGGTTGTCAACCTAACGGGATCCGTCCATCTAAATTGTGCTTACACCGATGGTATTAAAAGTATTCAAGCTAGAGGCTTTTTGAACAAACTCAATATGCATATATAGTACTCATGTCAATACAAAAGCATTTGAAAATGTAAGTATAACAGCGTGTATTCTCATCCATAAAAATATGTAAAAAGCGGGACTGTAGACTCACCTTTGAATAAAGCTCGGATTGAAAAGTGAACAATTAACTTGTACGGTTTATAGCCGAGTAATGCAACCTAAGTATACGTATTTAGGTTGGTCAATATACATATCTTAAATAATTGTGGTTTCATAGTGTACGTTGTCTTATTGCTCGACTCGACGTGTTTCAAAGTAAAAGTCAACTATATCATGCAAGTCAAACAAAGTCAACCGAAGTCAAACCGAAAGTCAAACTTAGTCAATGTGGTCAACTAAAGTCAACATCAGTAGTTTCATGTCAAATATTTGGTCAACATGTCAAACCTAAGTCAAACAATACGTTTTAGGTCATGAATGATCATTTTCACAATTTCAGTCTATTGTTGTGCACAAAGTTCATGAACACGTAGCATACTTAGCACATTACCTCATAGTACAAGATTCACGTAAACATGGAAAACTACAGATCATAAATATACTTAAAATTGATTCCAAAAAGTCCGGCCAGGGACTCATACAATAATTAAAAGTCAGGAATCAGAAGGGGTACATTTGGGGTTTGCCCAGTCAGTTTCTGACCGCGCACTGATTTAGTTTTGGCTATAACCGGAGTTAGGAACATGAAATTGATACAAAACCAGTGGATATAGTTCAAAAACAAATCAAAGTAACACATATAAAAAATATAGCAACTTTTTTTTTGCCAATTTGTACAGTTTATTCGTGCAAGTTGAACATTCAGTTTTCAGCTCAAATCGGAATTCACATAAAGTATGGCTCTATTGTGCCCAATGCATAAGGTTTCAGAGATTGAAATAAACTAATAATAAGTCACATATCATGTTAAGTTTCATTTTCCAGAAGCATACATGCTCAATCAATAAACACAATCCACAGAGTATAAAACAGTGAGCAATTTGCAGATTCGATTCTCATTTAGCTAGTCACATTCGCACGCGATTATCCGATGATCTAGATACAATTAGCCTATGATATCTATATGAAAAGTGAAGTACTTTTTGTATATAGTTCAAATATGCAAAGGTTTAATCACAAAATTTAACACATTTTATCATATAAGGTTATTTTCATGCAAGTGCTGTATAAAACTACTTTTACACTAATTCAAGCATATCTCGGGCTATACATAAGCAAACGACATGATATCCTAGTCTAAATTGAGTGTTTTTAAATTATTTTTCCAGTGGTATAAGTTTCACATACCAATTCGTTGTATAACAATTCCAGATTTCTGATCAAGCAACAAAAACACAACGATAATTCAAATCGACATAACTTAATCATACGGAGACGAAATCAAGCGAATCCAAAGCCTAAACTCAATAGTTTTTCGCAAGGAATATGATTATAACATAATAATTAACATTTGAAAAACTTAATTTTTCTGATCATGCAAAAACAAATTCGTTTTTAAACCCTAGCGCATCAAACAAACAAAATAACGATAACGGTTAACACGTACGCGTATAGACTTGAGCAATTGACAACATAAACTATGAAACATCAATAAAATCAGATTTTTGAAGTTAGGGTTTATGAAAATATACCTCTAAATCACAATTAATTAGTAGCTATGCGTAGAGGATGATAAGAGCAATCGATTTCGTGTTGAATGCAAGAGCTAATAAGCAAAATTCGTTGGTGATTTGAGGAGAATGATAAAATCGATGATGGGGGCTGATTTGGAGCTGCCCTAGTCGTGATTTTGGAGGGAGGAAAGAAGCCTTGCTTTATTTTTTGTTAAATGAGGGTTTAAGTTGGGTTTAGGGCTCAATTAAAAGGCTAGGTGGACCATTTAACTAATCGGGCCAAAATTAAATCAAAGGAATGCCCATGGATTGGGAAATTCGACCAAAGGGGCACATGAGGGAGTCCATGGACTTATTTTACCTATCTAGAAGTTTTATTGTGTAACTCGTTAGGTGTCGTTAGCCGAAAACGCAAACCGGAACGTTAAACGTCAATTTCTCGCGTTTTAATCTATATAAATTCTAATAAATTGAAAGTATGTTTAAAACATAATAATTATATAATATAATTATTAAAATTGATTTATATTATGTTTTGGCTTGCTTGTTCACAAAGTGTGGTTCGTTTCAAGTGTCGTTTAGTCGTACCGAAGGCCCGGAACGCTAACCCGATCGTTAAACGCAACCAATCGTTTAATTTATTAAAAATCCAATAAATTAAATATTTAAAAAAAGTTAATAATTAATAAAATTAATTATTAAAATAAACCCTAGCGTTTCGTTGCTCAAAAAGCAGTTATCAAAATCGTATCGTTTTTATCGTATTTCAATATCCAAAATATATATTTGAATTAATATCAACCCATATTAATTATTATAACCCTCCAAAGATCAAATATGCATTTATTACACGTAACTACATAAAAGTTAAATAATCGCCATTAACTAACGGAAGGTTAACGGAAGTAACGGAAAAATCAGGGTTGTTACATTACCCACCTGTTATTGAAAATTTCGTCCCGAAATTTTAGTGATCGTCCACTGAAGTAGTTTCCTAGTGAAACAATTGCAGATATTTCAGCCTCATCTGGTCTTCACGCTCCCACGTGAACTCTGGTCCTCTTCTCGCGTTCCACCGAACTTTAACGATAGGAATTCTGTTTTGCTTCAACTGTTTGACCTCACGGCCCAAGATTTCAAAAGGTTCCTAAATGAAATGAAGTTTGTCATCGATACGTAGTTCTTCTAAAGGAATAATCAAATTATCATCGGCTAGGCACTTCTTTAGATTGAATACATGGAAAACGTCATGAATGCTACTGAGTGCTTGTGGTAGTTCCAATCTGTAAGCTACCGGTCCAACTCTTTCAGTTATCTCAAATGGTCCAACATATCTAGGACTCAGTTTACCTCGTTTCCCAAATCGTACAACACCCTTCCAAGGTGATACCTTAAGCATAACCTTGTCACCAACTTGGAACTCTATGTCCTTCCGTCTAACATCGACGTAACTCTTTTGATGAATTCGAGCCGTTCTCAGTCGTTCCTGAATCTGTAGGACTTTCTCAGTTGTCTCCTGAATAATCTCAGGACCTGTCAATTGACTATCTCCCAATTCGCTCCAACAAACGGGAGATCGACACTTCCTTCCATACAACGCTTCGAAAGGTGCAGCTTTAATGCTAGCATGGTAGCTGTTATTGTATGAGAACTCAGCCAGTGGTAAATACTTATCCCATCCGTTTTCAAAATCAATGACACACGCTCTCAACATGTCCTCAAAAGTCTGAATAGTTTGTTCGCTCTGGCCATCCGTCTGGGGGTGATATGCTGTACTCATATCTAGACTAGTTCCCATTGCTTTCTGTAATGATTGCCAAAACCTGGAAGTAAATCTGCTGTCGCAATTGGATATAATGGATATAGGCACTCCATGCCTAGAGACGACTTCCTTAATGTAGATCTGAGCCAACTTCTCCATTTTATCAGTTTTCCTTATCGGTAAGAAGTGTGCGGACTTAGTGAGACGATCCATGATAACCCAAATAGTATCATGACCTCACGCCATTCTTGGTAGTTTCGTAATGAAGTCCATGGAAAATACCTTCCCACTTCCACTGGGGAATCTCTGGTTGAGTTAAACTCAATAATCCTGATGGCTTCTGATATTCAGCCTTGACTTTAGCGCAAGTCAAGCACTTCCCGACATAGGTAGCAATGTCAGCTTTCAAATTTGGTCACCAATAAAACGCCTTCAAATCTTGGTACATTTTATCTGATCCCGGATGAATTGAGTATCTCGACTTGTGTGCTTCCTCCAACACTAATTCTCTCAATCCACCAAACTTTGGTACCCAAATTAGGTTAGCAACGTACCGTGTTCCGTCCTCTTTGATGTCAAATTTCTTATCCATTCCTCTGAGAAATTCAACATCGACATTTTCTTTTTTCATGGCTTCTTGTTATGCTTCGCGGATTTGTGATGTGAGATTTGTAAGGACAACTATGTTAAGAGCTTTAACCCTAAGAGGTTTCTCTCGCTTCTTTCTGCTTAAGGAATCCACAACAACATTCGCCTTGGCCGAATGGTATTGAAGTTTGCAGTTATAATCGTTAGGTAGTTCCATCCACCGTCGTTGTCTCATGTTGAGCTGTTTCTGATCGAATATGTGCTATAAACTCTTATGGTCAGTGAAGATAGTGAACTTGGTTCCAAACAGGTAGTGTCTCTACATTCTAAGTGCAATAACAACAGCTCCTAACTCAAGGTCGTGCGTAGTGTAGTTCTACTCGTGAATCTTTAACTAACGCGATCCATAAGCAATAACCTTGTTTCGTTGCATAAGCACGCAACCCATTCCTTGACGTGAGGCATCACAACAAACAACAAAATTTTCACTTCCCTCGGGTAGAGACAATACTGGTGCAGCTGTTAACTTCTCTTTCAACAACTGAAATACAATCTCTTGCGGTTCTGACCACTCAAACTTCTTGCCCTTATGAGTCAATGCGATCAATGGTCGGGCGATCTTAGAGAACCCTTCAATGAATCTGCTGTAGTAACCAGCTAGACCCAAAAATTTCCTAATCTGCGTTGGCGTCTTTGGAGTTTCTCAATTCTTAACTGACTCAATCTTTGCTGGATCGACCTGTATTCCATTGGCCCCTACAACATGGCCAATAAATTGTACTTTTGGTAACCAAAAGTCATACTTAGAGAACTTTGCATACAACTTCTCTTCTCTAATCATAGTCAATATCGAACGTAGATGCTGCTCGTACTCTTCTCTGTTCTTGGAGTACACCAATATATCATCAATAAACACAATGACGAATTTATCTAGGTATGGCTTACATACACGGTTCATGAGGTCCATAAACACTGCCAGTGCATTCGTCAAACCAAACGACATCACTGTAAACTCATAATGTCCATAAAGTGTTCTTAACGCTGTCTTCGGGACATCAGCTTCTTTGACTCTCAATTGGTGATACCCGGATCTCAAATCAATCTTCGAATAACAACTGGATCCCTGAAGTTAATCAAATAAGTCATCAATCCTCGGTAACGGATACCGATTCTTGATTGTCAACTTGTTCAATTCTCTGTAGTCGATACACAATCTCATCGACCCATCCTTCTTCTTAACAAACAAGACTGGAGCTCCAGCTCGGAAATTTATGGCTATGTGACCTACCTTCTAGTACCTGTCACAAATTAGGGCATTACAACTCTGATGTTCTTCACCACGGGAAGCTCTTGTAGTTCTAAATGTGTAAGTTCGTATATTGTACACATAACGGGTGCAGCTGCTGGCACCAAATCAATCCAAAATTTGACTTCACGGTGGGGTGGACGTGTTACCTCAGGGAAATCCCTAATAGTTGGGAAATATTCGGGTCTCTTAAATATCGGCTCATCTTTACTCACATGTGCCAGAATTGTGAGACATTCTCATCTCATGTACTTCTGGACCTTCGAGTAATTAGTGTAACATAACGGTGTACTGATCTCTTCTCCGTACACTATTATCGTCGGTGAAAGAAATTCGAATAGTCTTCTGGTCGTAGCTGCCTCAGTTGTATCGTCAGATAACCAGTTTGTTTCAACCACTAAGTTAAAACTTCCCAGTTTAATAGTTTTATAGAGTACACGTTGTCTAAGGAAGGTACAGGGTTATAAACATTGTGACCAAATTCTCTAGCGTTAAAGCTTCTCTCATCACCGGTGTTGACAGCATATATAAACATTATGGTTGATGAGCAAGAACGTGATGAATTTCATGGAAAACGAAAATGAACAAGGTGTAATGGCAACTCAAACAAAATCTGATATTTAATCGAAAAGGGTTGGTGCAAACTTCCAGATGTATGTGCCTCGCGGAAAAATAGATGAAGTGTAGTTCGCTTCGATGTGTTCAAAGTTGATTGGTAATGTTTGTGTGTATAATGAAAATGATTGCCGCTTAAGAAACGTACGTTGGAACAGAATGAGAAGGGATATGGTAACGAGTAGCATTACTAGTTGCAACGAGTGGTGGCGTTAGCGATAAGTAGCGATGGGTTGTGAAAAGCAGTGATGATAGTAGTGACGTATAAGTTGTTAGGTTGCATGCTCGCATCATAAGTATATACACATGTATTCTAATGCACACAATAAGGCATAATAGGCATCAGTCGGTAGGCTAGTGTTTGGAAACAAACTCATGAACGGCGGGTTGCTGAAAGATAGGTAAGTTGGAAATCGAGTGGACAATACCTACTACGTATTGTGCAGGCTGTTACCAGGAAATCCTCCTCTAAAGATGTATCAGAATTGAGTTGTGATGCACAGTAGTGAGTAGTAAAGCGTGGATTTGTTAGTGGTGATGAGTAGTACCTGGTAGTGGTAAGTAGTAATGATTAGTATTGAGTAGTAGCAAGTAGTAAGGGGTAGCAGCAAGTAGTATTTAGTAACGACCAACAGTGAGAAGTAGTGATCAGTTGTGACTGGCAGTGAGAGGCGGCGTTGAGTAGTAGCTTATAGTGTTAAACAGTGTTGAGTAGTGGTATAAGGTGACGAGTGTGTTCAAGTAGTGTCTTTGTAGTGACAAGTAGTGATCGGTGGTTGCGGTCAGTATCAAGCAGTGACGAGTTGTGTCATGATTACAAGTTACTTACAAGTTATATTAACAATTTGTTTGCACATTGTATATTTCTTCTCACATTTGGGATTACACGGTTCATTTTCTAAACGTTGATTATCCAAGTAACCTACTTGACTCGGCCCCAATTCCTTATTTTTGCGATGTCGGAACTTCCATATGAGTTACCGTAATGTAATCCCGGTCATTACATTACGCTATCTCACATTTCCATTCGACATCACTCCATAAGTTCAAGATGGCGTAATCAACTTAATTTAGTTAAACTTCGCGTCGCGGGTACGTATGTGATTCGTAGTACAATGTTTAGCTCAAGTCCATATCATATGGGTATAGGGTGTATATGTACGTGATATAAGGTGTAGCCCTACATGTCGTATTGTGAAGCAAATAGTGTAGGTATGGTGTATAAAAGTCATCCAAGACACACAGCTATAGAATAGACTTCACTAATGAGCCCTACAGTTAGACACACTAATGTATCCTAATTCCCTATAGCCAAAGCTCTGATACCAACTTTAACGCCCCGTCTAAAATGCCCTTAATGGAATGTTAACTCTGGTCCCAGTGCTTGGCTTGACTTCGACGTAACGGCAATATTCTACAGCGAAAGCAATTAATACCTGAGAATAAAACACACAAAACGGATCAACAATTATGTTGAGTGAATCTACAGGTTTTAGGTAAACAATGCAGTATGTTTAATATTCAATATTGAGAAAACGTTTATTAGTGGAAGACTACCAAGTTTAATGTTATAGTTGTAGACAACATCGTTTCCTGTTTCAAAAGTTTGTTGACACTAACATGTCAAGTTTTATCTCATTTTTTTGTAAACCACAGTTTTAAATAACGTTGTATAGTATCTGAAAAACAGTTATCAAAAAAATAGTTAAGTTCCTTGACCACGAGATTTTACAAGTACAACACAAAGTCATAAAACATTTGCATAATATGAGCACCTGAATACTAACAATGACCCGAGTATAGAAGCCACTATACCCGCCTTACCTCGTAAAATGTTATACACTTGTTCAAATGTATTTAATGTTTAAAGTAAATGCACCACAGTTTTTATAGTGGGTGAGGTTGTCAACCTAACAGATCCGTCCATCTAAATTGTGCTTACACCGATGGTATTAAAAGTATTCAAGCTAGAGGCTTTTTGAACAAACTCAATATGCATATATAGTACTCATGTCAATACAAAAGAATTTGAAAATGTAAGTATAACAGCGTGTATTCTCATCCATAAAAACATGTAAAAAGCGGGACTGTAGACTCACCTTTGAATAAAGCTCGGATTGAAAAGTGAACAATTAACTTGTACGGTTTATAGCCGAGTAATGCAACCTAAGTATACGTATTTAGGTTGGTCAATATACATATCTTAAATAATTGTGGTTTCATAGTGTACGTTGTCTTATTGCTCGACTCGACGTGTTTCAAACTAAAAGTCAACTATATCATGCAAGTCAAACAAAGTCAACCGAAGTCAAACCAAAAGTCAAACTTAGTCAATGTGGTCAACTAAAGTCAAAATCAGTAGTTTCATGTCAAATATTTGGTCAACATGTCAAACCTAAGTCAAACAATACGTTTTAGGTCATGAATGATCATTTTCACAATTTCAGTCTATCGTTGTGCACAATGTTCATGAACACATAGCATACTTAGCACATTACCTCATAGTACAAGATTCACGTAAACATGAAAAACTCCAGATCATAAATATACTTAAAATAAATTCCAAAAAGTCCGGCCAGGGACTCATACAATAATTAAAAGTCAGGAATCAGAAGGGGTACATTTGGGGTTTGCCCAGTCAGTTTCTGACTGCGCACTAATTTCGTTTTGGCTATAACCGGAGTTAGGAATATGAAATTGATACAAGACCAGTGGATATAGTTCAAAAACAAATAAAAGTAACACATATAAAAAATCTAGCAACTTTTGTTTAGCCAATTTGTACATTTTATTCGTGCAAGTTGAACATTCAGTTTTCAGCTCAAATCAGAATTCACATAAAGTATGGCTCTATTGTGCCCAATAAATAAGGTTAGAGATTGACATAAACTAAAAATAAGTCACATATCATGTTAAGTTGCATTTTCCAGAAGCATACATTCTAAATCAATAAACACAATCCACAGAGTATAAAACAATGAGCAATTTGCAGATTCGATTCTCATTTCGTTAGTCACATTCGCACGCGATTATCCGATGATATAGATATAATTAGCCTATGATATCTATATGAAAAGTGAAGTACTTTTTGTCTATATTTCAAATATGCAAATCTTTAATCACAGAAGTTAACACATTTTATCATACAAGATTATTTTCATGCAAGTTCTGTATAAAACTACTTTTACACTAATTCAAGCATATCTCGGGCTATACATAAGCAAATGACATGATATCCTAGTCTAAATTGAGTGTTTTTAAATTATATTTCCAGTGGTATAAGTATCACATACCAATTCGTTGTCTAACAATTCCAGATTTCTGATCAAGCAACCAAAACACAACGATAATTCAAATCGACATACCTTAATCATACGGAAACGAAATCAAGTGAATCCAAAGCCTAAACTCAATAGTTTTTCGCAAGGAATATGATTATAACATAATAATTAACATTTGAAAAACTTAATTTTTCTGATCATGCAAAAACAAATTCATTTTTAAACCCTAGCGCATCAAACAAACAAAATAACGATAACGATTAACACGTACGCGTATAGACTTGAGCAATTGACAACATAAACTATGAAACATCAATAAAATCAGATTTTAGAAGTTAGGGTTTATGAAAATATGCCTCTAAATCACAATTAATTAGTAGCTATGCGTAGAGGATGATAAGAGCAATCGATTTCGTGTTGAATGCAAGAGCTAATAAGCAAAATTCGTTGGTGATTTGAGGAGAATGATAAAATCGATGATGGGGGATGATTTGGAGCTGCCCTAGTCGTGATTTTGGAGGGAGGAAAGAAGCCTTGCTTTATTTTTTGTTAAATGAGGGTTTAAGTTGGGTTTAGGGCTCAATTAAAAGGCTAGGTGGACCATTTAACTAATCGGGCCTAAATTAAATCAAAGGAATGCCCATGGATTGGGAAATTCGACCAAAGGGGCACATGAGGGAGTCCATGGACTTATTTTACCGATCTAGAAGTTTTATTGTGTAACTCGTTAGGTGTCGTTAGCCGAAAACGCAAACCGGAACGTTAAACGTCAATTTCTCGCGTTTTAATCTATATAAATTCTTATAAATTGAAAGTATGTTTAAAACATAATAATTATATAATATAATTATTAAAATTGATTTATATTATGTTTTAGCTTGCTTGTTCACAAAGTGTGGTTCGTTTCAAGTGTCGTTTAGTCATACCGAAGGCCCGGAACGCCAACCCGATCGTTAAACGCAACCAATCGTTTAATTTATTAAAAATCTAATAAATTAAATATTTAAAAAAAGAGTTAATAATTAATAAAATTAATTATTAAAATAAACCCGAGAGTTTCGTTGCTCAAAAAGCAGTTATCAAAATCGTATCGTTTTTATCGTATTTCAATATCCGAAATATATATTTGAATTAATATCAACTCATATTAATTATTATAACCCTCCAAAGATCAAATATGCATTTATTACACGTAACCACATAAAAGTTAAATAATCGCCGTTAAATAAACTAACGGAAGGTTAATGGAAGTAACGGAAAAATCAGGGTTGTTACATCAAGTATCACGGCAAAGGTCTTGAAAAAAAAATGTGCATTTTCAAAGTTCTGAAAAAACGAGCAGAACTTAAAAAGAGAAACGTCGAAGAAGAACTTGACCACAAACACTCCAAAGGAAAAAAAAAAAAGTTCAAAAATGCTTCTCAAAAATATCAACACTCCTATCTATCTTAAATTTTCTGAAATTCCAAATAAAAGTCTTTAAAAAGACTAGACTACCCTTAAAAGAACTTCACCACCACTCCAAAATTTCTTTCCATCATTCCAATTTGACAAATAACCTAGAAGATATGGTTACTACCGTTCTCACATTAGTAGCAAGGATTTGAGTCTTTATCAAGCCTATGACGATGGGTGCAACATGACTGGCTCTGAGTGAATTCATTTCTTAGATCTATAGGAAACCCTAAACACTTGTGTGATTTGAGTGACCTGTGAAAGCCAGCCTAAGTCATGTAACCTCCTCGCATACTTTCAGAGATAGTTTCAACCCTAACATAGATAACTTACCTTACCTTTCACTCATATAACAAAAAGCAAACCGCTTAGACTATGTGAGAAGAAACTTCAAAAAGATTTCTCGAGGTAAAAAAGAGAAGTTTGCTTGTGGACAAACAAAATCTAAGTGTGGGATATTTGATATCGGCTAAAAAGTCACGTTTTCACTCCGGTATTAAGGCCCAAAAACAATAAAGTTTCAAACTTTTTCGCCAAAATACCCGCTTTGTCGGTTAAAATTGAAGATCAAGTGATTACGAAGACGGTGCAAAAAGAATCAAGAGAATCGGAGCTAAAACGAAGATTCTAGAGCGAAAATGGTGAAATACAAGAAATTAAGTTACGATCCAGCAAATCATCAAGCCAAACGGCCTGCCAAACGGCCTGCCACTATGGAAATGGCTTGCCACACGGCTAAGGCAAATGGGCACAAGAAACGGGCCACCAGGCAAACGGCCTCTGCAAACGTCCTACCAAACGGCCAGCCAGCCGTTTCCAGGCCAATTTCACACTATTTAAAGGATCTTTGTCATCCATTCCAACACACACTTTAATTCACTTATTTCTCTCTCTTTCTACAATACTAGTCATACTTTCAAGGTCTTCGACTCCGTGCGGGAAATCTAGTACTCGGAGAAGAATGGCGAAGATTGTATTAGGAGCGGTCTAGAGTTTTGAAGTTCTCACTTTTGTATTCGGAACTCGTTTAATCAACTGGTACTTCTATCCTTTGTCTTTATATAATGGTTTCCGTTATTGTGCTTTGTGATATTGTTTCCATGATTAGCGAGCAGTTATCTTTAGTGTATGCTATGATATAGTCAGTTATAATGCCGAAATAATATTATGGTCTGTATATGTTGTCGAGATGCTTTTCGATTATGCTTTAGACTCAATCGCTTTTCCAACTAATAGAACGTAATTATTGGCTCTGTTATTGGGAAGTCGCGAACCCCGATTCAGAGTACACTATCCGTGTCACCCCTTGGTAAGAGAAGTCTATCGGATACAATGTAAGTTTGACTGAGGCACACCGGTTGTAGTAAGTTCACTGAGCCTTGGATTCTGACTGAGGACTCTTTCATAGTGAAACATCTAACTAGACCCCTAGTAGATTGTCGGTTCTAGACCATGCTATGTAGTCACTAAGCATATAAACTTTGTACGTGCGCGCTGAAGCACAACGGTTATTGTAAGCTGTACCTATGCTAAGTAAGGCCATGAAACCTGGTCAGTGCTGATTAGTACACTTCACCATAACGCGGTCTCAAACATTGCACCCCGCTTGAGTGATTCTTGGTTAATTAAGGAACTTTTTGTTTAAACACATAGTGTGATGACCGGGAAATTTCTGACCAAATTTAAACTTTATTCTTATATGATTTCGACACGATAAGCAAAGTCTGTTAGGTTAAGTCTCAAAAATTTTGTACCGTTTCATATATTCAATTACCAATCGACTGTTCTCGATGATTCACGAACAACTATTTGTAAATAGTTACATATACATTTAAAAATATGAATATATATATTAATTCGAAATATAATTTGAAATATTATATTGTTTAGTAATTAGAATTAATTTTGTAAAATAAAATAATATAAGATATAATAAAATTTATAATTAAAATGAATCTATATGATTTCTATACATAATTATTATTATATGAATATTGTAATATTTATAAAATGTATAAATATTCAATTATATATATTAGATAAATATTAAACATTACATAATTAATAAATTATAAGATTAACATATTAATAGTAATTACAGGTTAAAATATGGTTATTATATTATGATTATTAAAATTATCATTTTCAATCAAGATTATTAATATCATTATTTTTATTGCTTTTATCATTATTTTTATCATTATATTTATTACTATTATTATTAATAAATAAAAATAAATAAATACAATTCATTATCTTTAATATCAATATTATTATTATTATTATTATTATTATTATTATTATTATTATTATTATTATTATTATCATTATTATTAATTATTATTATTATGATTAATATATAATTATTGTATTATTTATTAAATATTGAAATGATATGGATAGATAACAAATTTTTGTTTCGAGTCTCTATCTACTTTATTTCTTTCTATATTTCTTTTTGTTTGTTTTCTCTCCTAATTGATTCTCTTGGTCGACATCCTCAATCAACCGTTTCCCATAATATTATTATTCTATATTATATTTATTGGCTTTCTATCACAAGTAGAGATTCATTTTCATCCAAAATAATCATAATAACTACCATGAACTTTCTTTCCACTCTCTCTTTTCTCTCTCTCTTAATCTACTTCGTGATAAACAACCAATGGCCACCATGATAAAACACCTTGATCAACTAACAATCAATAACAACAGATACCACCTCCTCGATCACCATGAACACCCTACAATACCTTACAACCCGCTACCCAAAATCACTTTGAAGCTATCACTTCAAACCCATTACAAACTGCACGAATTGTTACTGTTACCCTGATGCAACTATCTATTTTCGTTCGCTGATCTTCAACCCAAAACAATCCCTACAACTACTGTATTACTTTCTGTTTTTCCTAATTATTTCGAGCATCAATACCATTAAAACCACCACCACAGATCACGTCGTTTTTGCTGCTATTGTTCCCTATTAACAACATGATAACGAGGTAACGAAGGAGACAAAGAATGAAGAAGATAAATAATGGAAGAATGAAATCATGATTTTATGTCGAAACTGTGCCTGCGTGAGTTTCTGTTTCCTCTTGTATTGTTCGTAAACCCAATAAAGACCACCACTAATTTCCCTTTTATTTATTTCTATGGCTGTCGATTTATATAAAAATAAAAAGAAACAGACGTATGTGTGTACCTTTACAGCTGTAGGCTGTTTAAAAAAAAAGAAAAGGAATCAACGTCTGTTTATTAGGCTGCCAGATATTCCTTTTTCTTTTTGCTCCATATTTTATTGTTACTTGGTTGAGCGGGAATCTTGTTGTCGACAAGGACAGAAAGCAAAGGAGGCCTTCTTATATATTTTTTTTTACCCTCTTAACCGGAAGTTATACGGAGCAGCATTTTTTTTTTTTGATTAAGAAACGGGCCATCAGTTAATTGTTTGGGTTAAATTGTTCTTGGGCCTTTATATGCAGCATGAGCCGAAGCCATTACACACTCAATGCAAAAATCGTTTTAGAAAAGCCCTAACTTTTGCTACTTGTTGAACCATTGCTGTACAACTGCAATATCCGTTTCCTTTTACTGTCGAGCCTCAAACATAGACCCACACACCCTCATTGATACTATTTTGCTGCAATACAATTTCATTTCTGTTTGAACTCGCAATAACAGTCACTTCTTGAACCCATGAAAGAGATGGAATGCATGATTAATGATCATGTTTATGATTAGATAAATGAATGTAGGATGATGATGATTTAAAGTTAAGGTGAAGATGATCGTGATTGTGGAGTACTAATCATATGATATTACAGTAATTATTATGATGATGATTTTAGATTTAAGGAACGATGATGAAGATTTTGATTACGGAAATGATTATGAATCATGATATTGAGATAATGAAGTTAGGATATGATAATGATGAGGTTAACGGAATGGGTTTTAAAACAGAAACATAATGGATTAAAAGGAATGATGTATGAATTAAATCAGAAAGATACAAGGCAAGGAAATGGTTAAGGTGTTGTGTTGGGGAACTAGAGGTCATGGGTTCGAGCCCGGGTTGTGGAAATTGTTTTTGGAAAAAAGTTTATGAACCCTTTTTAAGGTAGTATTATTTCTTATTACTATTATTATTATTAGAATTAACATTAACAATATTAACGCTAAAATGATTATTACTACCATTAATATTATTATCATTATTTTTATTATTAGCATAATTATAATTATTAAAAAAAATATTAAAAGTATTATTTTTATCATTTTTATCATTAAATATTAAAGGTATCATTTTTAACTCTATTATCATTATTATTATTATCATTACTAATATTTTAGTATTATTATAATTTTTTTTTACAAACAATCGATATATATATATATATATTTATAAAAATATATTTAATAGGTATAACATAATAAAAGTAATATTTTATATATAAAATCAATATATGAAATATATAGGTTATTACTATAAAAATAATATAACTAATAAATTTATATATATATAAATTTGTATGATTGCAATTATGTGTATTAATATATATATGAATAATATAGGTTCGTGAATCCGAGGCCAACCCTGCATTTGTTCAAATGTCATCATATGTATTTTTACTACAAAATACAGTACTGTGAGTTTCGTTATTCCCTTTTTAAATGCTTTTACAATATATATATTTTTGGGACTGAGAATACATGCGCTACTTTTATAAATGATTTACAAAATAGACACAAGTACGTAAAACTACATTCTATGGTTGAATTATCGAAATCGAATATGCCGTTTTATTAAGTCTGGTAATCTAAGAATTAGGGAACAGACACCCTAATTGACGCGAACTCTAAAGATAGATCGATCGGGCCCAACAAGCCCCATCCAAAGTACCGGATTCTTTAGTACTTCGAAATCTATATCATGTCCGAAGGAGGATCCCGAAATGATGGGGATATTCTTATATGTATATTGTGAATGTCGGCTACCAGGTGTTCAATCCATATGAATGATATTTTTGTCTCTATGTATGGGACGTATGTTTATGAGAAATGAAAATCTTGTGGTCTATTAAAATGATGGAAATGATTATTTATGTTAAACTAATGAACTCACCAACCTTTTGGTTGACATTTTAAAGCATGTTTATTCTCAGGTATGAAAGAAATCTTCCGCTATGCATTTGCTCACTTTAAAGATATTACTTGGAGTCATTCATGACATATTTCAAAAGATGTTGCATTCGAGTCGTCAAGTTCATCAAGATTATTATTAAGATAATTATAATTAGATATATTATGAAATGGTATGAACATCATCAATTTTCGATGTAAGGAAGTTTGTCTTTTCAAAACGAATGCAATGTTCGTAAAATGTATCATATAGAGGTCAAGTACCTCGCGATGTAACCAACTATTGTGAATCGTTTGTAATCGATGTGGACTTTGTCCGGATGGATTAGGACGGGTCTCTACAGTTGGTATCAGAGCGGTGGTCTTAGCGAACCAGGTCTTGCATTAGTGTGTCTAACTGATAGTCGTTAGGGTGCATTAGTGAGTCTGGACTTCGGCCGTGTCTGCATGTCAAAAGTTTTGCTTATCATTTTTGTCGGAAAACATCTGCTTATCATCCTTAGGAAATTACCTGCTTATCATTCCTAGTCTAGACACATCTTACTGCATTGATTACATAAATAGTGTATAGACAAAATTCATATCTTAGCGTATGTGTTATTATTACCTTTGCCTGACAGCTTTCGTAGATTCCTCCGTAACGTATGAGATTTTAGTATTATATATGCATATGTAAATTATTTATTGCAGAGTACTAATCTACATCCTATAATCTATTTCTTATCAAAAATCCTACATCTGATCGTACGAGATGAATCCCTCAACCAGTTCGATTCCTCATATTCCGATAGCCATTCCGATGGTTATTCCGACAGCTACTCCGATATGGATAATCACCTAAGCTCTGAAAGCGGTGTCACCAGAATAAATCAATCAATCAGCCATCCCCAATTCATCTGATGGGTTCGTAGTCGACTTAATCAATGAAGACGAGAAGAAGGCGATCCTTTTCACTCACCAACCGAATTCACCTCTTGGTGGAGAACCTGAAGCACCTACCGGCGAACCTGTATGAAACATCATATTCACTTTCATTTCCAGGATATCTCACAACGATTATATGATGTCCCAAATTCTGAACCTTATTCATCCACTCGTTCCGATCGACAATCATCCCGGAGTAATAAGTCAACGAGCTTCGCGCCCGAGTTGTAGCCTTGGAAAATATGGTGCAAAACATACAAGCTTCAACAACAACACCGGCACCAACAGTACCATCAGTAATAGCACCAGTACCACCAACAACCCAAGTTTCAACAATCCATGCCTCAACATCTCATTCTGTACCTCGAGTATAATCATCGTTCTACGAATCGTTCTACATCAATTACCTTCGTTTGACATGGCGATTATGTAATCTTTAATGTTTTAGAGATTATATATTCTTGTTCTAACGGTAAATCAAATGAGTTTAATATCATATTGACTCATTAAATCCATGGTTACATCCGAAGAAAATATATAGGTATATATATTTTCATAAAGATTGTAATTAAAAATTCTTTCGTACAAACTGTTAATGGTGAAAATATTTTAACGGGTAGGTAATACCCGAGGAATATTTAGATTTCATATTAATAAGTACACTGTACATTCTTTCAAACCTAATTCAACAGTCAATTACTTTCTAACTTACACCCACAGATATACGTACCCGTTCACCGCAGAATAACTATTTTTATTCAATTTCATATTTGGATTTTGACCTATCAGAATCCAACAAGTGGCATAATGAAGAAAACATATGACAAAATAAAATTTGCAAGAAACAGACAAATTAATTATGAGAAGAATTTTGTTAAGAATCCACGCTAACTGTTCCTAACTAACTATTCCTAGCTAACTGTTAATTCCGTATTACATTTTATTTATCGCAATTTAATTATCGCAATTTATTTTATCGCAATTTATATTCTCGCAATTTTATTTATTGTCATTTAATTTATATTATTTACTTACGCACTTTATTTATCGTCATTTAAATTCTGTTATTTATTTTACGCACTTTAAATATCGGGACACGTATACAAGGTTTTGACATATCATATCGACACATCTATATATATTATTTAGAATCACCATAGACACTCTATATGCAGTAATGATCGAGTTCTCTATACAGGGTTGAGGTTGATTCTATAATAATATATATACTTTGAGTTATGATCGAGTCTGAGACATGTACACGGGTCACGATACGTATTAATTAATTCAAATATTATATATTAAACTATATATGAATTATTGGACTATTATTAGTGGACTATCGACTGTGGACTAATAACATTGGACAATTAAAATGAATTAAAATATTGATTATAACATATGAAACTAAACAATTCTTTAAGTTTGCCACTTGATTTCATCTTAAACCTCATTTGTAACTTCACGATTACATTCTGCGTTCAAACCATTCATGATTCTTGAAAACACCTCAATCGATAGGATGAATCAACCGCACTTCATCTACGGAAGGAAAGAGTTATGCATATAGTTATGCACCTGAGAAACTCTCGGCAACTGAGTAAAAGTTTAACACGTAACCGCGTCAGATCCTTTGACATCTATTAACAAAAATAACTTTGCAATTCCTTTTCAAAGTAGTCAATTTCGTCACAGCTCCAGCAAGTTAACTTCGACTTTTCATTCGAAGTAGTCTTACTATAATCCTGATATATATACAATTACCCTTTTGATACCGAAGAATTTTTTTTTATATTCCACCACATTACCAGCAGACGTACCAGCAACCTCGTTGCTTCTTGGCTTAAATCATTCTGATAAATCATTATATTTATTCATTGAAACCCTATCATATACTCATCCGCATCTTGTAACGAGAACTGTCATACCAATTACCGGGAATCAGCAATCAGTACTTTGAAAACTCACAGCATATCTACATCAACAGTTATATGTATAACGTTTATCTCTTAGAGTTATGATCTTTCATTATGAAACTGAAAAGCACTCAGTCTACAAATCAATATTTTAAATGTTGAAAAAGCTGAATGAAGTAGCAGAAACAGTAGACTACCGTAAACGACCTTAATCATCGAAAGTTTGATGATAAAGAATGATATGTTGGAAAAGCTCAGAAAAATTGGAACTGAAAAACAGAATGAGCTAACCATAAAGGAAACTAAGGAGAAATACAAGTAACATACCCTAAATTCAAAGAATCCAGGTAATTCTGGATCCGATAAAATCTTTAGAGATTATCTTGCTCCGAAGTCATGTTAAAATCTTGCGGAAAATCTTTCTCCATCAACCATCGAACTTAGAAATTCCAAAATATCATCATCAATATCTTTGATATTTCTGAGGATATTTTCATAAATATTTTCGTCCGAAATTATATACCTCTTCGTGCTTCCTGTGTATCATTATATTGGAAACATTCAATAGAAAATTTCGTACTAAAAAGCAGATTATGCAAAACTAGGAAGAAAGCTGTTGACAAATCACAAAGAATAAGTTTGACTTCAAAGAATCCAAATGATTCAATGTTTGCTAAAGTCTTTAGTGAATATCTTGCTTCTTACTCTAAACCCTTGCAGATAATAGTTTCTATCATCCTCTGATCTTAGATATTCTGAGATATTATCGTATCTTTCATTATAAATATCCTCCATATTTCTGGAGATATTTTTATAACTATTCTTATCTGAAATCATTAATCTCTTCGTGCTATCAGTACTACATCATATAGAAACTGTTAGTTTCTATATTCTGTAAACTTTCGAGCTTAAAATATGAATGTTATTGAAGTAATGTTGGGAACTGATGCATGAGTTAGTATAATATAATGACACTTGATCAATGTGATTATATTATAGTAAGTCATGCTGAGTTTTTAAATGGAATGTGATGATTCACAGATCATAACATCATCATGTGTCATGTTACACGACTCTTGTATTCTATTTAACCTCTAAAATATCAAGAAAATATTTCTTTATGATCCGGCTTTTTCTGAGGTATTCTGGTAATTTGACAAGTCAAGATCATGCCATTACCATTCCCTTCTTAGAACATTAACAATGTTCATTCTGAAACTTGTATCTGCGAATTCTGGACCATTACAAGAGATGCCCAATCGCAAGAAGAAGAAACGAAGGGACAAAGCTCCGAAATAGAAATTGGAGTATAAATCGCAGCAAATAGGAGGGAGTATTAACTGTCGATGACAATGATTATAGAAAACAGAAGCAAGGACTTCGAAGTATAAGGGAAGATATAAAGCCCGATAACAACACATAAATTACAAACCGTATATATCAATGTTTATCGCAACATAAAGACACGGGAGAATTAAAAGTACTATAATCCCAAGGGCAAAGTAGAAGTAAACAGATTCCTCTGGTGGAAGTTGGAAAAGGAGAACAATTGTTGCGATAGTAAGGATAAGGACAAGGATTAGAACTGGATTAAGCATTTTCATAAACTTTGGAATATGGGGAATTAGGTATAGGAATGGTAAGAGTAACGGAACGGGAGAAGTAATTTATAGTGAAATATCTGATAGAGAAATCAAAGCAGATCTCCGCATTTAATTAGAAAAATCCTAATTTCCTTATTCGCCGAAGAATCAAATCTTTTAGATTTCAAAAATTTTCTTTAAATCCCTTGAATTCCATAATTGAACTAAGACAACGTCAAAAGTTAAGACACACCTTATTTTCTAAATTCAACCCTGACTACATCAAAAGTTAAATCTCTATCTCAATCTTTTGAGACAGCTTCATTCGTACGCTTCACATAATCGAATCGTTTTATCTATATTACTCAATAATGATAAAACTTTATATATCAACTCATATTCGTCAAAAAAAAAAACATTTTTATGATTAGCCATGACGACCACGATCAAATTTCGGGACGAAATTTCTTTAACGGGTAGGTACTGTGATGACCGGGAAATTTCCGACCAAATTTAAACTTTATTCTTATATGATTTCGACACGATAAGCAAAGTCTGTTAGGTTAAGTCTCAAAAATTTTGAACCGTTTCATATATTCAATTACCATTCGACTGTTCTCGATGATTCACGAATAACTATTTGTAAATAGTTACATATACATTTAAAAATATGAATATATATATTAATTCGAAATATAATTTGAAATATTATATTATTTAGTAATTAGAATTAATTTTGTAAAATAAAATAATATAAGATATAATAAAATTTATAATTAAAATGAATCTATATGATTTCTATACATAATTATTATTATATGAATATTGTAATATTTATAAAATGTATAAATATTCAATTATATATATTAGATAAATATTAAACCTTACATAATTAATAAATTATAAGATTAACATATTAATAGTAATTACAGGTTAAAATATGGTTATTATATTATGATTATTAAAATTATCATTTTCAATCAAGATTATTAATATCATTATTTTTATTGCTTTTATCATTATTTTTATCATTATATTTATTACTATTATTATTAAAAAATAAAAATAAATAAATACAATTCATTATCTTTAATATCAATATTATTATTATTATTATCATTATTATTAATTATTATTATTATGATTAATATATAATTATTGTATTATTTATTAAATATTGAAATGATATGGATAGATAACAAATTTTTGTTTCGAGTCTCTATCTACTTTATTTCCTTCTATATTTCTTTTTGTTTGTTTTCTCTCCTAATTGATTCTCTTGGTCGACATCCTCAATCAACCGTTTCCCATAATATTATTACTCTATATTATATTTATTTGCTTTCTATCACAAGTAGAGATTCATTTTCATCCAAAATAATCACAATAACTACCATGAACTTTCTTTCCACTCTCTCTTTTCTCTCTCTCTTAATCTACTTCGTGATAAACAACCAATGGCCACCATGATAAAACACCTTGATCAACTAACAATCAACAACAACAGATACCACCTCCTCGATCACCATGAACACCCTACAATACCTTACAACCCGCTACCCAAAATCACTTTGAAGCTATCACTTCAAACCCATTACAAACTGCACGAATTGTTACTGTTACCCTGATGCAACTATCTATTTTCGTTCGCTGATCTTCAACCCAAAACAATCCCTACAACTACTGTATTACTTTCTGTTTTTCCTAATTATTTCGAGCATCAATACCATCAAAACCACCACCACAGATCACGTCATTTTTGCTGCTATTGTTCCCTATTAACAACATGATAACGAGGTCACGAAGGAGACAAAGAATGAAGAAGATAAATAATGGAAGAATGAAATCATGATTTTATGTCGAAACTGTGCCTGCGTGAGTTCCTGTTTCCTCTTGTATTGTTCGTAAACCCAATAAAGACCACCACTAATTTCCCTTTTATTTATTTCTATGGCTGTCGGTTTGTATAAAAATAAAAAGAAACAGATGTATATGTGTACCTTTACAGCTGTAGGCTGTTTAAAAAAAAAAGAAAGAAAATGAATCAACGTCTGTTTATTAGGCTGCCAGATATTCCTTTTTCTTCTTGCTCCATATTTTATTGTTACTTGGTTGAGTGGGAATCTTGTTGTCGACAAGGACAGAAAGCAAAGGAGGCCTTCTTATATATTTTTTTTACCCTCTTAATCGGAAGTTATACGAGCAGCATTTTTTTTTTGATTAAGAAACGGGCCATCAGTTAATTATTTGGGTTAAATTGTTCTTGGGCCTTTATATGCAGCATGAGCCGAAGCCATTACACACTCAATGCAAAAATTGTTTTAGAAAAGCCCTAACTTTTGCTACTTGTTGAACCATTGCTGTACAACTGCAATATCCGTTTCCTTTTACTGTCGAGCCTCAAACATAGACCCACACACCCTCATTGATACTATTTTGCTGCAATACAATTTCGTTTCTGTTTGAACTCGCAATAACAGTCACTTCTTGAACCCATGAAAGAGATGGAATGCATGATTAATGATCATGTTTATGATTAGATAAATGAATGTAGGATGATGATGATTTAAAGTTAAGGTGAAGATGATCGTGATTGTGGAGTACTAATCATATGATATTACAGTAATTAGTATGATGATGATTTTAGATTTAAGGAACGATGATGAAGATTATGATTACGGAAATGATTATGAATCATGATATTGAGATGATGAAGTTAGGATATGATAATGATGAGGTTAACGGAATGGGTTTTAAAACAGAAACATAATGGATTAAAAGGAATGATGTATGAATTAAATCAGAAAGATACAAGGCAAGGAAATGGTTAAGGTGTTTTGTTGGGGAACTAGAGGTCATGGGTTCGAGCCCGGGTTGTGGAAATTGTTTTTGGAAAAAGTTTATAAACCTTTTTAAGGTAGTATTATTTCTTATTACTATTATTATTATTAGAATTAACATTAACAATATTAACGCTAAAATGATTATCACTACCATTAATATTATTATCATTATTGTTATTATTAGCATAATTATAATTATTAAAAAAAATATTAAAAGTATTATTTTTATCATTTTTATCATTAAATATTAAAGGTATCATTTTTAACTCTATTATCATTATTATTATTATCATTACTAATATTTTAGTATTATTATAATTTTTTTTTACAAACAAACGATATATATATATATATATATATATATATATATATATATATATATATATATATATATATATAAATATATTTAATAGGTATAACATAATAAAAGTAATATTTTATATATAAAATCAATATATGAAATATATAGGTTATTACTATAAAAATAATATAATTAATAAATTTATATATATATATAAATTTGTATGATTGCAATTATGTGTATTAATATATATATGAATAATATAGGTTCGTGAATCCGAGGCCAACCCTGCATTTGTTCAAATGTCGTCATATGTATTTTTACTACAAAATACAGTACTGTGAGTTTCATTATTCCCTTTTTAAATGCTTTTGCAATATATATATTTTTGGGACTGAGAATACATGCGCTACTTTTATAAATGATTTACAAAATAGACACAAGTACGTGAAACTACATTCTATGGTTGAATTATCGAAATCGAATATGCCCTTTTATTAAGTCTGGTAATCTAAGAATTAGGGAACAGACACCCTAATTGACGCGAACTCTAAAGGTAGATCTATCGGGCCCAACAAGCCCCATCCAAAGTACCGGATGCTTTAGTACTTCAAAATCTATATCATGTCCGAAGGAGGATCCCGGAATGATGGGGATATTCTTATATGTATATTGTGAATGTCGGTTACCAGTTGTTCAATCCATATGAATGATATTTTTGTCTCTATGTATGGGACGTATGTTTATGAGAAATGAAAATCTTGTGGTCTATTAAAATGATGGAAATGATTATTTATGTTAAACTAATGAACTCACCAACCTTTTGGTTGACATTTTAAAGCATGTTTATTCTCAGGTATGAAAGAAATCTTTCGCTGTGCATTTGCTCACTTTAAAGATATTACTTGGAGTCATTCATGACATATTTCAAAAGACGTTGCATTCGGGTCGTCAAGTTCATCAAGATTATTATTAAGATAATTATAATTAGATATATTATGAAATGGTATGAACATCGTCAATTTTTGATGTAAGGAAGTTTGTCTTTTCAAAACGAATGCAATGTTCGTAAAATGTATCATATAGAGGTCAAGTACCTCGCGATGTAACCAACTATTGTGAATCGTTTGTAATCGATGTGGACTTTGTCTGGATGGATTAGGACGGGTCTCTACACATAGAAGATTGGACCGTTAGGATAACCAAACATGTTCATGGAAGTCAAAACTGACTTGGCCATGGTGTTCTTTATGGTTAAACTCTTTTTAAGGGCCTAATTACCTTTTAAACCCAATCATTAACGAAAGCATCGAAGCACATCACGTCTCTCGGATACGGCAAACCCTGAATTCCATTATGCTTAAGAAAGTTTAGACCTTTGTGGAATGTTAATACATCACCCAACCGAGTCGCTCAATTGGATGAGCCGTCTGAACGTGTATACCTGTAGTCAAACTCCAAAGGCGTCGGGGGTAAGGGACGTTGCTGTCTATTCAGAATCTTCAAGCCTATCGCATTACCCAGTGACATATCCTATGACAGGGGCGTTTAGGACCAGCATAATGAATACAAGGTCACTACCTATTCATGAGCCAACATTCCATAATTTCAGCAAAGTAACTGATGAAATCATAGTATGCGCTTGTTTTAACCTTATCTGAATTACAAATTTTATCGCATTTACTTTACTTTATCTTATAAACTAAAAAACCCAAAATTAGTAACAAACCACTACTCCTTCACCTTAGGATTATCTTAAGCGTTAATTATAGGTTCGATTCTACTGATATCTTAAAAATACGACCCTAGGTCATACTTCCCTTACTCATAATAAGGAGTAGTACGATTTAGGCCCCGCTAAATATGAATTTAAAACTAATGATCGCTACCCTGATCAGCTGATTCTGACGCTATGCGACCTGACAACACCGCATAAATAAAACCGTCCGTTTCGGCCGTGTCATTGTGGCCGCATTTACTTGGTATTTTAAAGATACGAAGGTCATATGTTTTAAAATAATGGGTAAACAGACCTAAGAGGTATAGTCAAGTTCAAGAGAACTTTAGCCTATCGGGCATGGATAAATAATCAACTCATTCCCAAGGCTTATGAGCTTGGTGATGATAAGTGTGCTTTGGAGAATAAATTCTCCCAACTTTCTGATGAGATCTTGGAGAAGATTTTCGAGACCAACCATCCCATACCGGAGCCTTAGGTGACCAGGTGATAAAGCACCCCTCGGGCTTACTTATCCAAATCTCAAAGGTCACAAAGTTATTTCAACTTAAAAGCAGGCTTTCTATGAGACTCATGTAGCCAACGTTCAACCAACATATCCTAACCGGATGGTTTTGGTAAGCTAGGTGATAAAGCACCCCTCGGGTTTACTTGTGGAGTACTCAAATGCCTATGATTGAAATAACCAGTTCAAAGTAAACTATCACGAAAAAAATTTTGTATCTCAAACGCCTATGATTGAGATACTATCTCTTTTGAGATAAATTTTTGAAAAGTATAACAAGAATTTTTGATAAAAAGAACAAGTGAAGTATTCACTTCCCCCCACACTTAAATTGTGCAATGTCCCCATTGCACCTAAGCATAGCAACGGTAGACAAGGAAAGGGTGATCATAGAAGATATGAACATGTAGTCATAAGCCAAGTATGCATATATAAAAGAAACAAACTCCAGTAATTTTATTCAAGCAATTAAAAGGATAACAAAGTGACCGGAAATGTGCTCCGACACTTTTAAAGTAAGCAAGCAAACAATTAAAATACGTGGCAAACAATGAAAGATATAGTTTATTGTTGTTTTGAACTTATTATCCTACGTTAATTAAAGAGTCGGTAGCTTGACTCGACAGTTCTTCAAGGTCTTCATTTATATTTGAAGTCGTGCCCTTCTTCGGCATTCTTCATGTCACTGTGTGGGAGCTTCCTCCCCCACACTTAGCCTTTGCTTTGGTGGTGGATATTGCTTTGGATGTCAATTAATCCAGTGTGATTGGGTGGATGCTGTTGAATTCCACAGATCTCTGTGCAGTTTTTAGTGTGATAGAGTTGGTGTCGAGATCTATAGTAGCTCGAGCGATGGCTAGTAGGGACCTTTCGAAAATGATTGGAATGATAGGATCTTTGGGAATATTAAGGATCATAAATTCAAACCTTGGATGTTTATCTTGACGGCTTTTGCTATACCAACAGGGTAATGGATAGTTCCGTCAGCCAGTAGTATTTCCATGTCCACGGGGTAAAGGCTTGGAAGGTTAATTTTTTCAAAGAGAGGGAGTGGCATACTGTTTATGCTAGCCCAGGGTCTGCCAACCCCATAGTTGATGGTATCTCGAATTTTGCATGGTAGAAGGAAAATTCCTGGATTTTTTTGGATTTCCGGAAAGTATTTTGGTTTCGTTTTTGTCTTAGGTATTTATTTTATTTCAATCATCTTGAGGTGGAAGGATCAAGAGTGATCTTAAATTGTTGCATATCCCTTTTTTAAGTTTTTTCCTTATTCGATTCTTTTTCCGGACTTATCTGTGGTTCATCATCCGATAATTCATCCTTGATTGCTTCCTCTATATTAATTTGGCATATCTCATGGTTATAAAAGTACGGGTCCTTATTATTTATTTCTTCGTTCAAAGGATTCAATCCTTATTCTTTATTGGAATATTTGGTGGTGGATCCCTCCTTCTAGGTGGTTGATTGCTTCTTTGTCAGTGATAATCATGGGAGGATTGAATTCTCGGTTGTCCTTTTCGGTTATATTCTTCATGCCCCCTATAGAAGAAAAAAAATGATCGAAGAGTACGATGATTTAATCCAAATTTCAGACGAGAATGACACTCGAGTTGTTTAGGACTTTTTAATAAAGTAATTTTAGGAGTTTTTTAAAACTAAAGTAAAGTAATTTTAGGACTTTTTAATATTGTATTTTATATTTTTAGGACTTGTTTAATTAATGTAATCGTATTATTATTTTCAATTTAAGTTTGTTTTATTAATTTCTTTTTTATTAATTTCTTTAGTTTTAATAATTACAATATACTCCTTTCGTCCCACTATAATTGTCAACATTTGACTTTCAAAGTCTTTCTTTATTAACTTTCACCGTAAATATATTTATTTGTGTTATATAATATTTGATAAGTGTAATATATTTATTTGTGTTTTATAATATTTCCAATTTAATATTTGACGGTAAATATATTTATTTGGTCTAAGTAATTATAGCAGCGCATGAACCTCACACTCCACAAACAAAATAAGTTATTCATTATTTATTACATTATTATATTTATCTTTTACTAAACACAACAATTCAGAATTACATTACATAACCAAATGAAAACTTGAGTTGGATTGTAGGGTGAACATTAACACTTTACTGATAATAACAATAACATAAGATAGATAGATTGAGCTTTTCTAGTTTAGTAAAACAACCTTTTTTCAATTACCTCCCCCAACACCCTTATTTTTCGGCCCACCATAACGACCCAAACCTTTCTCCTTTCCATTAAGGCTCGCACCCTTTTTTTTCCACAAAGCTAAACCACCCAAGCCTTTCCCTGTTCACATGAAAACACAGTTGGGTATCATTAAATATGTGTTTAGAAACATATATAATGCGTATAATGCATCTTATATCATGTAATACTGGTATAATAAGCATATACAGTACATTGATATGTTTGTAGCATATATACCTTTTGGAAAATGAGTCTGCCTCTGAAGTGGATTAGTTCTTTTGGCAGAAGAAACAAGAACAAGGGCTATGAGAACAATTAGAAACAAAGTAAAAGTATTAGACTTCATGATAATCCTTGATTACGTGCATTTTGATGTGATGGGTTTTGCTTGATTATATAGACCACAAGTTTGACTTTCGTGGAGTGCTTAATAAAATTACATTATACGTAGAAAATATTGGTTTACTTAAAGTATTATTATAGATGTACGTACGTATACTGGTTTCTTAATACCTTCCTCACATTTCAGAATTATACTCTACTCTAATAAGATTAAAGCCTTAAAATTAGTGGTTGATTTTTCATCCTTACAACAATTTGCGAATGGAAGTTTATATCAATATGAATTGTGTAATACTCCGTAATTATTTCCGTTATATATGACTAGCTATAAGCATGATGGGATACTCGATCAGGTACAACTTGTAGCTGGATACAATGTTAATTACATATATGGCCTGTTCTGGCCAATGATTTAGATTTAGGTTAATTAACTCGACAGAAAGAATACAAAATATAGGTGATTGATTGGTTTGAAGTCTCACTTGGCTGGAAGTCCTACGGGTGACGGGGTTGGAATAGAGTCGACGTTCTCATTCAAGGCTAATGTGGATGGCGGTGTCGACAACAAAATATAGGTGATTGATTGGTTTAGCTTCTTGTGTGTGGTAAAGTGGTTGGTTTTTGTATGGTTCAAATCTTGCAAATGTATGTTATGTGTCCGTTAGGCTCTTGGTGAGCCTCGGGTCTAATTAGCGTTAGGTTGTTTCCATTTAGGGGTCTTGTTCACTGTTTTCGAGCCTCGTCCGGGAAATCTTTTGTATCCTTGTTTTCTTTATCTCTTTCCGAGATTTAGATTCGTAATAAAGTTTTTCGTTTTTTTGGCAAAAAAAAAAAAAAAAAAAAAGAATACAAAGGTCGATAAAGTGAATTATCCATTCATGTATAAAAAAAGATTTGGTATTCGATCTTGCGTTAGGCTGGTTGATCAGTGCTTATCATTGTGTGTAAGTTAAGTTAGACATTAATGAAGAACGTACGGTACGTACGATCTTGGTTGACATTAATCATAGACGTACCCACAAATCATGGCATGGTCCACCATTTGAAACTTAAAAGTTACTCTTTTTTAATGATAAACACATGCTCATCCCTAATCTTAGGAATGCCAATAGTGATAAATAAAGGTAACTTAAAAGATAAATGAGCGTTATTCTTATTCAAATTCAAACCATAGTCCAAACCAAAGTTGACAAACTTATTCAAAAGTACTACTAAGCCAAAATAAGCTACTAAATCTTAAAGGAAATCTCTAAGGCAAGGTGCTAAGTTCATTCCACTCTACACTCTTCCCTCGTTCCCAACGCCCCCTTGATTACCTGTCGTATAAGAAGGAAAATTAAGAATACGACTGAGCCAAAGCCCAGTGAACGGATATAACGAATAACAGAGTATAGTATGACATGCAAAATTTATATTCAAAACGAACTTATTTTCAAAATAAATTAGTTGCAAAACAAAGTGCGAATATGTATAGATCCACAATACCATATATCATGATGCAAATTTCATAAAATAATGCACTAAGAGTCAAAACAATATGTAACAAAGTATCAAAAATGAAATCATAGGGTAGCTACTCCACTAATCATCCATATCGGTGACGTTTTGTATGACACTACGATAAACGTCCACCGTCAAAACAAAATCCTAGGATCGATCCATACGTCTCCTATCACAAATATATAATAACAAAGAGCTCGTACCAACATCCGGGTAATCAAAAGGAGACGCCGTAGATATAACAAAATACACCGCTACGGTCGATGCCACGTTACCGGTGTCATAATAACGCGTCCATGGGACCTCCATGGATAGGTTACTCTTAGGCATATTTTATGAAAACGTTTTACCAACTTATAACTACGCAATTCCAAATGCTTTTCAAGTGATTAAAAGACTCTAAATATATATATTTAAAAAGAACAAATAATATGACTTAAATATTTTACGCTTGACCAAATACTTAAAATGTTTATAATATTGTATGTCGTATTATTTTAAAATCACGTGTCACCCAACCGATCGGTCTAACCTTTGTCACGAGTCATGGTACATAATATCTTAGTCCTTTACAAATTAATAGCTTAAACGGGACTTAACGGGACATGTAAATCCACACGGAATGAGGGACACTCGATACGTATCACCGTACCACTCGCCACACTCACACATGTTCTTTACCAAAATGTTTTCGACATTTTTCGGGGCTGTTTCGAGGTAAATACGGGCTGTTTTCGGGGATGAAAATAGCTGCTGTTCGGGGACAGTTTCACAGCCGTTTTGGACTGTTTTCGGGACTGATTTGGTGGGGTTTTCGAGACACGGTTTTGACACAATTTCCAAAGACCAAAATATTATGATTCCTCAACTATTATACATAATTAGCAACCTCGTTAGTACTTCCAAAATGAGGAAAACATAACACATTTCAAAGGCTAATAGACAAACAATTTCGAACAAGCATGTCATACAATAATACTTATACAATTCGAAACAAAGTTTTGAGAGGAAAGATTTACCGAAGCGATCCTAGAACCACCTAGAATATCCGTACCTTATGTTGAGTGATGAAATTCCAAAGACAACAAAACACCACCAATGATGCGATCACCAAGCTAAATCAAAGGAACACACATGTATGAGAGCAAAATGTATTCAAATAGGGAGTATGTAATATCCTTTATTTAATTAGTGTTTACATATGATTCTCATGTGTTTATTTCTAAATAAATAGTTTCATGAATATTATATTAATGATATAGTTATGTCACTATATATTACTAAGAATTCCATTTTCTAAATTATTAGTAACTTACATATTTTTAAGACTCAAAATTCTCGCTATCGTAATCGAAAACATAGATTCTACATCAATTTTATTTCCTTTCCATATTACACGTGAGTTTAAAATTCTCTATAAATTATAACACGTAACTACTCAATTTTATGTAAGTTGTAGCAACTAGCAAGACTCCAATTAATTAACTCTTGTATATTCTTAAATTGTAGTTATGTATCATTAGATTCATTGTCATTTTAAGACACCTCAACTTTATTAGAATGAAATGTGTGACTAACTGACTTAATAAGTTTTTATAGTACTTCATACTTCTTCGTATAATCACTTATTACAAGTTTTATTACAAGTTGTAGGTGAACCAAAACTATTAATTAGTAGTTACCTTTAAATCGTGTTCGTGTTAGAACCAAAACTAGACCCGCAAATACTCCGTATTCCTTCTTTGATTTCTCTACCGTCTATATCTTCTTTCTCTTAATATTATGAGTAATATGACTATCAAGTTGGTGAGTATGAATATCTCATTTCATTTGATTTAGTTGTATTTCATTTGATCTAGCCAAGAAAGTGACAAATGAAATTTGTGGGATATATAACTTGATGGGACTATCCCTATCCCCTTTCAATAAATAAAAGGGCACGCAAATTCCACTGATACATTGGTCTTCCATGTTAACATTGATTTTAGTCATTTACTTTTGAGTATTAATACAAGGTAAATTACTAGTGTTTGTTAATCCCAATTAATGCATACCATTATATAAAATCAAGTTTGTATAAATCATGTTACGTTCTTAACCTTACTAGATAAGAGGTCATGTTAATTAATTTACTAATTAACTTATTCACCACTAATTACTTATGTATTAATCTTACAAATTTTATTTACTTTAATTTGGATTATTATAACATTAGTTATGAGTTTTATATTCTTTAAGTTTTATAGGATATTACAACTCCACCTACTTAAAAAAATTTCGTCCTCAAAATTGAAAGAAGTTATAGAATCGAAACGCACCAATTAGCAAACAAATGAGGGTGCTCGGCCAGCATGGTTTCCTCGAGTTCCCAAGTGGCCTCGCTAGGTGAATGATTCTTCCATTGAACTCTAACGAAAGGGGTGGAGCTTTTACGAGTTACTCACTCCTCGCATTCTATAATAGCCTCGGGCTCCTCAACATAAGAAAGATCGGCTCGAATTTCAGAAAAAGGATACTGTACCACGTGCAATGGATGATAGTTGTAACCCCGTAACTGAGATACGTGAAATACGTTATGAACATGAGATAACTGTGGCGGTCATGCTAAACGATAAGATACTTCACCAACTCGATCCAATATCTCAAACGGTCCAATATATCGAGGACTGAGCTTTCCTTTCAAACCAAAACGTCGTATACCCTTCCAAGGTGACACCTTTAAAAACACCTTATCACCCACCACAAACTCTAACAGACGTCGGTGTCTATCAGCATACATTTTCTGTATCGATTGGGTCTCCTTCAGTCGATTCGTAGCTATAACGACTTTTTCATTAGTCACTCTAACCAACTCGGGCCCTTCAATCAACTTCTCTCCCGTTTCATTCCAACAAACTGGCGCTCTACACTTTCGACCATAAAGCATCCCAAATGGCGACATGCGGATACTAGCGTGCCAACTATTATTATAGGCAAATTCCACCAAACATAAGTACTCATCCCAATTTCCCTTCCAATCTAGGGCACACGCTAGAAGCATATCTTTCAAGATCTGTATCGTACGCTCAGACTGTCCATCAGTTTGTGGATGAAAAGCAGTACTAAGCTTCAATCGCGTACCCCAAGCTTTGTGTAACCCCTTCCAAAATCTAGATGTAAATCGAGGATCACAATCAGATACGATGGATTAAGGAACCCCATGTAACCTAACAATTTTCTGCTGAAAAAGCTCGAATAGCTTACTTACCGAATAATCCATACGAATTGGCAAGAAATGTGCCGATTTGGTTAATCTATCAATCACCACCCAAATAGCATCGTGCCTTTTCACAGTCTTTGGTAAACTACAGACAAAATCCATTGATATATCATCCCACTTCCACACGGGAATGTCCAACGGCTGCAACAAACCACTAGAACGTTGGTGCTCGATCTTTACTTGTTGACAAGTAAGGCACTTCCCAACATATCTAGCTACGTCTTTCTTCATGCCACTCCACCAAAAGTGCTGCTTTAAATCCTGATACATTTTGGTCGAACCAGGATGTACAGAAAAAGGTGAGTTGTGAGCCTCAGACAACAGAGCCTCACGAATAGCATCATCATTAGGAACACACAATCGATTCCCACACCAAATAACCGCATCATCATCTTCTCTGAACTCTTTCACTTTACCCTCTTCCAAATTTTGAAACACTATCCACAAATCACCATCATCCAATTGAGCCTTTTTTATTCTTGAAATTAAATCGGACTCGAGTTTTAAATTTGCCAACATCCCGGATGCTCCCCTTTTACTCAATCCCATATCAAGTCTTTCGAATTCTCGAATGTGAGTAACCAAACATGAGATACTACCAAATGTCTTTCTACTCAAAGCGTCGGCTACCACATTTGCTTTACCCGAATGGTATTGAATGTTTGCATCATAATCCTTCAATAACTCAAGCCACCTTCGTTGTCTCATATTTATCTCTTTTTGCGTGAATATGTATTTGAGACTCTTGTGATCGGTGAAAATATCAAAAGTTTCTCTGTAAAGGTAATGCCTCCATATTTTCAACGCAAAAATCACAGCAGCTAACTCCAAATCATGAGTAGGGTAGTTAACCTCATAGGGTTTCAACTGCCTCGAGGCATAAGCAATTGCCTTACCATACTGCATCAAAACACAACCCAAACCATTCTTAGAAGCATCACTATAGATTTGAAAACCTCCACTTCCTGATGGCAATGCAAGAATAGGAGCTGACACAAGTCTTTTCTTTAACTCATCGAAACTCTTTTGTCATTCCTCGGTCCACAAAATTTTTTCCCCTTTCCTTAACAACTTGGTTAGCGGCAAAGCAATCGTTGAAAAACCTTCAACAAATCTTCGATAATAACCAGCTAAACCAAGAAAACTTCGAACCTCAACAACAGAAGTAGGTCTTGACCAATTTGTAATAGCCTCAACTTTCACTGGATCCATCATTATACCCTCAGCCGATACAACACGACCCAAGAAGGTAACCCGTTGCAACCAGAATTCATATTTAGAGAATTTCGCAAAAAATTTCTTACTTCGGAGGGTTTCAAGTACAACACGGAGATGATTCTCATGCTCTTCTTTATTCTTTGAGAATACCAAGATATCATCAATGAATACGATCACAAACTTATCCAAATACTCATGGATCACACGGTTCATTAGATCCATGAAAACCGCAGGAGCATTAGTTATTCCAAACGGCATCACTAAAACTCATAGTACCCATAACGAGTGCGGTAAACAGCCTTAAGGATATCTTCTTCTTTAACATGGAGCTGATGATACCCAGACCTAAGATCAATTTTAGAAAAATACTTCGAACCTTGAAGTTGATCAAACAAATCATCAATACGTGGAAGCGGATAATGGTTTTGGATAGTAATACGATTTAACTCGCGATAATCAATGCAAAGTCTCATGCTACCATCCTTCTTCTTGACAAACAAAACCGGCGCACCCCAAGGTGACACACTTGGCTGAATAAAACCACAATCTATGAATTCTTGCAATTGCTCCTTGAGTTCTTGCAACTCGAGTGGTGCCATACGATAAGGAGCTTTTGATATCGGTTGAGAACCAGGAATCAGATCAATCGAAAATTCAACTTCACGAACTGGAGGCAAACCCCGCAATTCGTCAGGAAATACATCGGGAAACTCTCGAACAACATCAATATTTTCAAGCGAAGGACTCTCGATAGACAAATTCTGAATCGAAGCTAAATAACCAACATAACCATGTAAAATGAGCTTTTGCGCCTTAAGCGCTGAGATAACCTTAATAGATTTTATGGGAAGATCACCATTAAAGACACAATCGGGTATAGAATGATTTCCAAACAAAATCCTCTTAGAATAACAATCGATATTCGCGTGATGGCGAGAAAACCAATCCATGCCAAGAATAATGTCAAAGTCATGCATGGTCATAGGAAAGAGATTTGCGGGAAACATGTAGTCATTAAATTCCAAACGGCAGTTTCGAAACACACGATCTATAATTTCAATACTACCCATTGGGGTAGAGATCGTAAACGGAGTAGACAACCAAGTTGGAGACACTTTCAAATATTTCAAGCTCTTAACAGACACAATCGAGTGCGTAGAGCCAGAATCAAACATAACGAAGAGGGTACGATGGTGTACAAATACATGACCACTAATAGTACCTGATAATATCGAGAATGAATGAGCAAATAACTCAAAGGAAATATTTTTAAAATGAATAGGGATCGAAATATACCTTTTGCGTCAGTAGCCTGAGCAGCAGTCATGGCAAAGACGCGTCCACCAGGAGCTGGTGGAGGAACCCTCGAAACAAACCCAGGTCTAGGATTCTTGCAATCCTTAGCTAAGTGACCAACCTCTCCACAAGCAAAACATGAACCCGCACTACGATAACAAACTCTTCCCGGATGATTCTTTCCACAAGTCCCACAAGGTGCATTGGCATTAACACCACCATTTCCGTTACCCCTTTGTTGCCCTTGGGGACGGTACACTTGTAATTGACCACGGTTATTATTATTTAGCCCGTTGTCAATCCTTTACTGATTTCCTCTATTATTCTAATTATTACTACGATACCCTTGGTTCCCAGATTGTTGACCCTGTTTGGTAGTCGGTGCAGGCACAGATCGTAGTGGTTGTGCAATCTTAACCCTCTTGTTTTTACCATCATCATTTTTAGTAGCCAAATACTCGGCTCGCTCCATCTCCAAATTCTGAGCATAATCGGCTGCCTCAGCGACATCAAAACATTTCAGATTAATCATTTTAGAGCAGTAACGCCCATGAACAACCCATTTATACTTACGGGCTTGGTCCTCAACAGACCCAGCAGCAGCTCCAATCAAACCCACAAGCCTCAAAAACCTCTTAGTGAAATCATTAATAGACTCATCACTCCCTTGCTTAATATTCGCATACTCCCGAATCACCGCCTCTTTCTCCACCTCATAAAAGTACTGACGAAAAAATAACTCCTTGAAATTAATCCAATCTAATGAATCCTCAAAATCGATACCCCCTTTCACTTGTCTCAAAGCAATCCACCAACGCTGAGCATCCCCCTCTAGTTTATAAACAGCCAATGGAACCCAAAACCTCTCTTCACAACCAAGCACTCGGTATATCTTCTCAATGTGAGTGATCCAATTCTCAGCTTTAACAGGAGTACTAGCAGCTTTGAATGACAAAGGACGCTATTTTTGAAACCGTCCTAGCCAAACATGAATAGCATCATCCGTTACAGTTTTATCCTCCTTATATTCATCCTCTTCTTCATGCTTAAAATTCTCACCACCTTACTTACGCATCGCGTCAATAGGTTGAGCTACAATGTTGGGTAACAAATTCATGATAGTTTGGTTAATCTTGTTTTCTACTTCTTCCTCAGACATTCCTTTTCTTTTTGGTGCCATCTATGAATGAGATGAGGATATAACGGTTACGATTAGTACGAAGAATAAAAGAGAATATTTAAAGTGGAATTAGAATATTATAGCGGAAGGAAAATCCTAACCCAAATCTCACAGGCCATAACTTAGGACTAAAGTTTCTACAGTAAAGAACCTAAGCTCTGATACCATCTGTAAAGACCCTAATCTTACGAATGCCAATACTGATAAATAAAGGTAACTTAAAAGATAAATGAGCATTATTCTTATTCGAATTCAAACCATAGTCCAAACCAAAGTTGACAAACTTATTCATAAGTACTACTAAGCCAAAATAAGCTACTAAATCTTGAAGGAAATCTCTAAGGCAAGGTGCTAAGTTCACTCCACTCTACACTCTTCCCTCGTGTAACATCTCGCCTTTTCCGTTTACTTTGCGTTTAACTATTTTAAAGCCCGTTATATAATTATAACATCTTCCGTTAATACGAGTTTTAAAATATTTTGTTTAGGTAATTCACGCACCCGATTTAAACTTGAAGGACTAAAGTTGCCAAAGGGTCAAACTAGTGACTAGGTCAACTAGTCAACCCTTCTCCTCCATCCACTCATTCATCCTCCCTTTTCTACTTTTGATACTTTCAAATTCTCTCAACTCTCAAGCAAAGAATCACCATCTATTTCAAATCGAGCAAGCATCAATCCAAATAAATTACATATTTGGAATCCTCGCATCTTCCTCTTCGATTCCATACCGATTTCATTACATTTGGGTAACTTTCTAAAATCACTAGATTCTTTATTCTTGATGTTTTTAACTTATAAAAGTGTTAATTAGTGTCTATGGCTCAAGTCTAACATGAATATGTGTTTGGTTTGCTCAAATTGTTGTTTTGGGTAACTAGCATGAACTTATCAAATGGGTGTGTTTAATCTTGGGTTTTGGATGATTAAATGTTGTTAGATGTTGAAAGTGCATGTATTAAATGTGTTCCTAACATCACTAGCTTCAAATTGATATGTAGGTTGACATGGATTAGCTTCATAAGTAAAATTGCTAAATTTGTAAATTTGGGTTAGGGTTTGATAGGAGTAAAATGAACCTTTGATGCATTGAATGCTTTGAAATGTTGTTTGTAAGTGTTTAGTTTCATTTTATGCGTAATTATCTACGAAACGGCGTATCATATGTGTGCATTTATTCCCTAATCATAATTATGCATTTATGAAATTGAAGCATTAATGATGAGCATTAATTGATCATTAAATTTGGAATTTCGATTATTGCAAATGATGTTTTTGATTGATGAAACGTGTTTAGTTGTGTTCTTTGTCAAATTACCTTTCCAACGATATAAGATACGTGTCGTAAGTGTTTACGGTTTGTGAATTGTGCTAAATTGAAGATTGGATTTAGACTTGAACAATTAAAACTGACTAGGCACCAGACCACGTTAAGTGTCGCGGAGCGGCCCTCCTTGGTCGCCGCGCGGCATTTGCCGTGTTTGGTTTCTGACCTCCCTGACACTTTTACAAAAAAAATTTTCTATGCTACGCACCTCCGATTCACATGTAACTTGTTCTAATATGCCTATATATGATTAAAAACCTCAAAAAAATAGTTCGAGACCCGACTCGAACGTGTTGACTTTTCGTTGACTTTGACCCGACCAAAGTTGACTTTTAATCAAACTTAACCAAATGTTTGTGCAATCGTTCTAACATACTTTTATACTTGTATCTTGCTTGGAACTTGACAATTTGATTCACATGCTATATAATCGAGTCGTAACGAGCCATAGGACTAATTGAACATCTTTGACCAACCGTGTTTACCGTTATTGATACAACCTATTTGTTTAGGTCAAGACTAGCATTCGTTCTTGCATACGTTACTTTGTGAAGTACATTACTTTACTCGTGCACTCAAGGTGAGATCATAGTCCCACCTTTTCAACAACTTTTACTTTTAAACTATGGGATGAGAAACATATACGTATCATACTTTTATGCTTTGAACATAAGTACGAAAACAAACATTCCACAACGAGTTAGAACGAAAAGCCTCAATTCAATTATCATTAGTTACACTTGCAGGCTGTAAATGTGAACTTATGTTATGTGATCACATTGGGCTTGACGAGCCCTCATTCGGACGGTTCGCTACCGTTAGCGGATGAAATATATTTTCGAGTATAGTGTATGTTTTAACACTACGTAACAGGGTACAAAACAGTTAAGTCTTGATAATTGGGTGCTCGCGAACATACTTTTGGAATACAAACGATTTGGATAATCAACTATATTAAATCTTGTGGTTCAAAAACAACGTTACTATTAAACCTATGATTTCACCAACGTTTTTCGTTGACAGTTTTCTATATGTTTTCTCAGGTCCTTGAACGCTAGGTGATACATGCTTCCGCACTTTATTTTTGAAACTTGCTTGGATGTCGAGTATACATGCATACGTGGAGCGTCTTTTGACTTATTCTTAATTTGTGTCTCATCTGTTTCAATTGTACTTTAAACTTCGTAATGTAACTAGTTGTGAACTACTTTGTAAACCTTGAAACATCCTTACTTTTGAAATGAATGCGACTCCTGGTCAAACGTTGTGTTAAAGACTTATGACCACGTAACGGGACCTAAGTAGATGACGCCGTCAATGACGATTTTGTCGGGTCGCTACAGATGGTATCAGAGGTTTGGTTGTAGGGATTTAGAGTTCATTGGTGTCAACCCCGAGTCGTAGGGTACATTAGTGAGTCTAGACTACAACCGGCATATAGACTTGAAGTAGGAATTACTTGACTACTTGTGCATTTATACTCGAACGCTTCTACTCATAACTACTCTTATTTCATCTTAATCTCACGTTGTTTAAATTGATTGACACACCACATTGACTATATGAAATAATGTCGAATGCACATATGAATCAGGGTAATATAATTTCCGGGATTATATTACGGTGACTCATATGAACGTTCCGACATTATGACATAAAGAATTTAAGGAGAGTCAAGGAAATTTTTCTCTCTATCCTTATTCCATATCATGATTAGTATTATTGAAAATACTAATCAACGGTATTCTTGTGTTTTGAAGGGAACAATGCCTCCTCGCCGTGTACCACGTCATGAGACTCCCGAACAAGCTCTACAACAAATGATAGCCACCGCCGTGGATGCGGCCATGGCCGGTCACTCATCCAACAACAACAACAATAACAACAACCACAACAACAACAATGGAGCCGGTAATTCAAACGAGGGATGCTCATATAAAGCTTTCATGGGATGTAAACCTCACACCTTCGATGGAACAGGGGGACCGGTTGTGCTCACCTGATGGTTTGAGCAAACGGAAGCCGTCTTTAGCATAAGCGGTTGTCGGGACCAAGACAAGGTTAAATACTCCACTCATACTTTCGCCGGTGTCTCCCTCACATGGTGGAACACTTACATACAATCGGTGGGTACCGATGAAGCCCACGCCCTCTCTTGGACCGATTTAAGGAAAAAGATGATCATCGAATACTTCCCTCGTGAAGAAATCCGAAAGCTTGAACAAGAGCTAAGAACTCTAAAGGCAGTCGGAAATGATCTCAAGGTTTATAATCAACAATTTTCCGAATTAGCCTTGATGTGCCCAAACCTTGTGAACCCCGAGTCTTCAAGGGTTGAACTTTACATGAATGGTCTTCCAAAGAGCATCAAACACGGAGTAATGTCATCCAAACCCACCAATCATCAAGAAGCTTTGAATATGGCCCACAAATTGATAGAAATGGTGGACGAGATCGTAGTACCGGCACCTAAGGCCGAGGATAAATCAGGTGACAACAAAAGAAAATGGGAAGCCACTCCATCAAGCAACTACCACAACAACACCTTCACCAAAAAGCCTTTCACCTCCGACGACAAGAAAGGTTATGTCGGGAATAAACCATTTTGCAACAAGTGCCACAAACATTATTATGGTGAATGTGGCAAGCCATTTTGCAACAAATGTCAAAGGAGTGGCCATGTGGCCAACGATTGTAGAAACGCCACTCCCGTTGCTCAAAAGGTGTAGTGACCCGAACTTTTCCATGTTTATTTATATTAAATGAAATTGATATTTACATGATTAAGTGTTTCCAACATGTTAAGCAATGAAACTTGTTAATACTTGATTAATTGAAATAGGTTTTATATGGACAATTGACCACCCAAGTTGACCGGTGATTCACGAACGTTAAAACTTGTAAAAACTATATGATGACATATATATGGATATATATATATATACTTAACATAATATTATGATAAGTATGTATCTCATTAGGTATTTTAACAATGAGTTATATACATAAAATTAAGTTTATTGAATTAAGAAACTCGAAACGATATATATAACGATTATCGTTATAACAACGTCTTACTAAATACATATGAATCATATTAAGATATTGATACACTATGTTTAATCATGATAAATGATAAATAAACATGTCATTATGTATATTAACAATGAACTACATATGTAAAAACAAGACTACTAACTTAAGGTTTTCGAAACGAGACAAATATGTAACGATTATCGTTGTAATGACATTTAAATGTATATATATCATATTAAGATATAGTAATATATCATAATATCATGATAATATAATACTTTAACATCTCATTAGATATAATAAACATTGGGTTAACAACATTTAACAAGATCGTTAACTTAAAGGTTTCAAATCAACATTTACATGTAACGACTAACGATGACTTAACGACTCAGTTAAAATGTATATACATGTAGTGTTTTAATATGTATTCATACACTTTTGAAAGACTTCAAGACACTTAACAAAATACTTCTACTTAACAAAAATGCTTACAATTACATCCTCGTTCAGTTTCATCAATAATTCTACTCGTATGCCCTCGTATTCGTACTCGTACAATACACAGCTTTTATATGTATGTACTATTGGTATATACACTCCAATGATTAGCTCTTATCAGCCCATGTGAGTCACCTAACACATGTGGGAACCATCATTTGGCAACTAGCATGAAATATCTCATAAAATTACAAAAATATGAGTAATCATTCATGACTTATTTACATGAAACAAAATTACACATCATTTATATCTAATCCATATACCAACGACCAAAAACACCTACAAACACTTTCATTCTTCAATTTTCTTCATCTAAGTGATCTCTCTCAAGTTCTATCTTCAAGTTCTAAGTGTTCTTCATAAATTCTATAAGTTCTAGTTTCATAAAATCAAGAATACTTCCAAGTTTGCTAGCTTACTTCCAATCTTGTAAAGTGATCATCCAACTTCAAGAAATATTTCTTATTTACAGTAAGATATCTTTCTAATACAAGGTAATACTCATATTCAAACTTTGATTCAATTTCTATAACTATAACAATCTTATTTCGAGTGGAAATCTTACTTGAACTTATTTTCGTGTCATGATTCTGCTTCAAGAACTTTCAAGCCAATCAAGGATCCTTTGAAGTTAGATCTATTTTTCTTATTTCCAGTAGGTTTATCCACAAAACTTGAGGTAGTAATGATATTCATAACATCATTCGATTCATATATATATAAAACTACCTTATTCGAAGGTTTAAACTTGAAATAACGAGAACATAGTTTAGTTAATTCTAAACTTGTTCGCAAAGAAAAGTTAATCCTTATAACTTGACTTTTAAAATCAACTAAACACATGTTCTATATCTATATGATATGATAACTTAATGATTTAAAACCGGAAAACACGAAAAACACCGTAAAACCGGATATACGCCGTTGTAGTAACACCGCGGGCTGTTTTAGGTTAGTTAATTAAAAACTATGATAAACTCTGATTTAAAAGTTGTTCTTCTGGTAAAATGATTTTTCTTATGAACATGAAACTATATCCAAAAATCATGGTTAAACTCAAAGTGGAAGTATGTTTTCCAAAATGGTCATCTAGACGTCGTTCTTTCGACTAAAATGACTACCTTTATAAAAACGACTTGTAACCTGTAATTCTGACAATAAACTTATAATTTTTCTGTATATATTCATAAACTTATGTTCATATGAAACCATAGCAATTGGATTCACTCAAAACGGATTTAAAACGAAGAAGTTATGGGTAAAACAAGATTGGTTATTTTTGCTTGTTGTAGCTACGTGAAAATTGGTAACAAATCTATATTAATCATATCCTAGCTAACTTATATTGTATTATACATGTATTCTAATGTATTATGTAATCTTGGGATACCATAGACACGTATGCAAATGTTTTGACATATCATATCGACCCATCTATATATATTATTTGGAACAACCATAGACACTCTATATGCAGTAATGTCGGAGTTAGCTATACAGGGTTGAGGTTGATTCTAAAAATATATATAGTTTGAGTTGTGATCTAGCCTGAGACGTGTATACACTGGGTCGTGGATTGATTCAAGATAATATATATCGATTTATTTCTGTACATCTAATTGTGGACAACTAGTTATAGGTTACTAACGAGGACAGCTGACTTAATAAACTTAAAACATTAAAACGTATTAAAAATGTTGCAAATATATTTTGAACATACTTTGATATATATGTACATATTTGTTATAGGTTCGTGAATCGACCAGTGGCCAAGTCTTACTTCCCGACGAAGTAAAAATCTGTGAAAGTGAGTTATAGTCCCACTTTTAAAATCTAATATTTTGGGATGAGAATACATGCAGTTTTATAAATGTTTTACGAAATAGACACAAGTAAATGAAACTACATTATATGGGTGAATGATCGAAGCCAAATATGCCCCTTTTGCTTGGTAGCCTAAGAATTAGTAAACCGATCTACTAATTGACGCGAATCCTAAAGATAGATCTATTGGGCCTAACGAACCCCATCCAAAGTACCGGATGCTTTAGTACTTCGAATTCGTTTTTATCATGTTCGAAGGATTTCCCGAAATGATAGGGGGTATTCTTATATGCATCTTGTTAATGTCGGTTACCAGGTGTTCACCATATGAATGATTTTTATCTCTATGTATGGGATGTATATTGAAATATGAAATCTTGTGGTCTATTATTATGATTTGATAATATATAGGTTAAACCTATAACTCACCAACATTTTTGTTGACGTTTTAAGCATGTTTATTCTCAGGTGATTATTAAGAGCTTCGGCTGTTGCATACTAAAATAAGGACAAGATTTGGAGTCCATACTTGTATGATATTATGTAAAAACTGCATTCAAGAAACTTATTTTTGATGTAATATATTCTTATTGTAAACCATTATGTAATGGTCGTGTGTAAACGATATATTTTAGATTATCATTATTTGATAATCTACGTAATGCTTTTTAAACCTTTATAGATAAAATAAAGGTTATGGTTGTTTTAAAAATGAATGCAGTCTTTGAAAAACGTCTCATATAGAGGTCAAAACCTCGCGATGAAATCAATTAATATGGAACGTTTATAATCAATATGAATGGGACATTTCAGTTGGTATCCGAGCGTTGGTCTTAGAGAACTAGAAAATTGCATTAGTGTGTCTTACTGAGTTTGTTAGGATGCATTAGTGAGTCTGGACTTCGACCGTGTTTTTCTTCAAAAACGATTGCTTAACATTTTTTGTTGGAAACTATATATTATTAACATGTAAATATTATGTGATATATTAATCTCTTAACGTGTTTGATATTGTGTGACAGATGTCTACCTCTAGTACAAATCCCATTGATTCACCTAATAATAATGAAGAGTCGAATATATTTTGTGAAGATTCACAAATTCCCGAAGAGGAACCGGAAGAAGAGGAACCAGGGTTGAATCGGAAGAGGAAGAACCAGAAGAAGAAGAAGAGATTCCGGAGGAAGAAATATTGATACCTATAGTAAATCGATTAAATAAAAGAAAATCCTCAACCAACGGACCAAAATTAATAATGGTCAATGGTGTTTCCGCTGAGGAAGCAAAATATTGGGAAGATTACCAATTTTCCGATGAATCGGATCCCGATGAGGATTCCGATGATGTTATAGAAATTACCTCGACCCAATTTAATAAAGCGAAAGAAAATAATAAGGGAAAAGGTATAAAAATAGAGAAACCCGATTCCAACCCTGATGAACTTTATATGTATCGACAACATCTGTATTTCCTAAAATGTAACAATGACCCGGGAACCTCGAAACCACCAGGTTTCTCTAAACCATTGTGGAAAATGACGGCTCGTATTAGAGGAACACCATATATTCCTAGAAAATTAGGAAAACGAACCAAGTCCGAAGAAGAAGAAACCAGTGATTCAGATTAGAGGGTTGTAATCATGTTGTGTATTATATGTATTGTAGTGTGCTTGTACTTTTATGTTCTATGTAAAAATTGCTTGTATTGTTTGTTAATTATCTTTTACGAATCTAATCCTTGTCTATTTTACAGTATAAAAATAAAATGGACGTTAAGGGTAGACAACCGAATATTTTAGAAGACCTACAAGAGGATATGATTGAGGAAATCTTGTCTAGAGTCGGTCAGAATTCATTAGCACATTTAGTTATGGCGAAATTAACTTGTCAAACATTTGAAAGACTTTTCAGAAATGCCTGAGTTTATAAAAGGCTTTCCTTTGATAGGTGGGGTATATCACACTGGGGAGACCGTAAGTTACGCCGTATTTTCTTTAAAGCATTAAATGCGGGAAACCCAAATGCAATTTTACGCTACGGGTTAAGAACCTATTTTGACTCAACATATCCAACATAGGATTTCGTGAATTAGAAAGAGCTTCTAACATGCAACATAAAGAAGCATGTTATGCTTACGGGTTAGTGATGTTCGCTTCTTACCAAAGTGAGAAAAAGAACATCGGATTGAAACTTTTAAATAAGACCTTTCCACAAGTGACGGATTCAGTAGTTGGGGTGAGAAACAAGGTTTTTAGATTATTACGGGGCTGTTGGACATTACAAAACCCTCGTCCTTTTGACGACATTACAACATGCTGCCTAGCCAATGGTCATAACGGTTATTTTCTACAAGACCAAGGATGGGAAGTCGTCTTAGTAAAACCAGAATGCATGACTTGTTTCAGGACTTATGAATTACGTGTCTTTATTTCCTTTGCTGAACAACTTGCGTATTAACTAGATTTATCTTCAAAACTGTCCTGTATCAAAGTGTACTATATTTCATGTTATATGTAATATAGCGAAGTTGTAAGTTTGAAGAATATTTGTATGTGATATATTATTATAATCAATTTTTCATATGGAATTTTAGTAGTTGAATTGTATATTAGCTACTAAGTATGAACTTAACGGGTAGGTAGTACCCGAATTTAAACTTATAAAATGCTAATATGAAGAAAAATCTTTTATAAATGAGTTCATATTATGCTACGAAATACTATTGACTACTCTTAATATTCTGTATGATTAACTCGATTCAGTTGGCTATTTTGAAGGAAATGGCACCGACTACTCGACACACCATGAATATGAGCGAAGAGGAATTTCGTACTTTTCTTGCTGCAAACATAGCTGCAGTACAGGCTGCGCTACATACCAACAATAACTCTGAATCTAGCAATGCAGCTAACGGCGCAAGAAATCGTGTAGGATGCACCTACAAAGAATTTACTGCCTGCAAACCTTTGGAATTTGATGGAACTGAAGGACCAATTGGATTGAAATGGTGGACCAAGAAAGTCGAATCGGTGTTTGCCATAAGTAAGTGTACTAAAGAGGATAAAGTTAAGTACGCTACGCATACCTTCACAGGTACTGCGTTAACGTGGTGGAACACCTATCTTGAACAGGTAGGACAAAATGCTGCTTACGCACTACCGTGGTCGGCATTCAAGCAATTGATGAACGAGCAGTACCGTCCTAGAAACGAAGTCAATAAACTCAAGGCAGAACTTAGAGAGTTACGAACACAAGGGTTCGATGTTACCACATATGAACGACGATTCACAGAGTTGTGCCTATTGTGTCCGGGAGCATTCGAAGATGAAGAAGAGAAGATCGACGCGTTTGTAAAAGGGTTACCAGTAAGGATTCAAGAAGATGTAAGTTCACACGAGCCTGCTTCTATACAGAAGGCAAGTCGAATGGTTCATAAACTCATAAATCAGATTGAGGGAAGAATTAAAGAGCAGGCGGCCGAAGAATCCAACACAAAACAACTCAAGAGGAAGTGAGAGGAAAACGGTGACAAGAGTCACGAGTACAACAACAACAACAATTACAACCACAATCGCAACAACTATCCCAACAACCGCAACAACAATCGCAACAATAACCGCAATCCTAACAATAACTACAACAAACATCCCAACAACAATAACAACTACAACAACCATTTCAACAACAATAACAATCCCAACAACAACCTCAATAACAACAACGGCAACAAAAACCAAAAACAGCCATGTCATAGGTGTGAAGAAAATCATCAAGGGTTTTGCACGTTATTTTGCAATAGGTGTAAATGAAATGGTCATAGCGCGACAAAGTGTGAGGTCTACGGACCAAAGTTTAACAGAACTAAAGGAACAAATAATGTCGGAACAAGTAATGCCGAAACGAATAGTGTCGGAGCAAGTAATACCAACGCTGTTTGTTATAAATGTGGAAAACCGGGACACATTATTAGAAATTGCCTGAATCAGGAGAATACTAATGGGCAGGGCCGTGGAAGAGTTTTCAATATTAATGCGACAGAAGCACAGGAAGACCCGGAGCTTGTTACGGGTACGTTTCTTATTGACGATAAATCTGCTTATGTTTTATTTGATTCAGGTGTGGATAGAAGCTATATGAGTAGAGAATTTTGTGCTAAATTAAGTTGCCCATTGACGCCTTTGGATAGTAAATTTTTACTTGAATTAGCAAACGGTAAATTAATTTCAGCAGATAATATATGTCGTGAGAGAGAAATTAAACTGGGGGATGAAACGTTTAAAATTGATTTAATACCAGTCGAGTTAGGGAGTTTTGATGTAATAATTGGCATGTACTGGTTGAAAAAGGTGAGAGCAGAGGTCGTTTGTTACAAAAATGCGATTCACATTATGCGTGAAAAAGAAAAACCTTTAATGGTGTACGGAGAAAAGAACAACGCGAAATTAAATCTTATTAGTAGTTTGAAGGCGCAAAAACTAATAAGAAAAGGTTGTTACGTCATTCTAGCACACATCGAGGAAGTTAAACCTGAAGAAAAGAACATCAGTGATGTTCCCGTTGCAAAAGAATTTCCCGATGTATTTCCGAAAGAATTACCGGGATTACCCCCACATCGATCCGTTGAATTTCAAATAGACCTTGTACCAGGAGTTGCACCAATAGCTTGTGCTCCATACAGACTCGCACCCAGCGAAATGAAAGAATTACAAAGTCAGTTACAAGAACTTTTAGAGCGTGGTTTCATTCGACCAAGCACATCACCATGGGGAGCTCCTGTTTTGTTTGTCAAGAAGAAAGATGGTACATTCAGGTTGTGTATCGACTACCGCGAGTTGAACAAACTTACCATCAAGAACCGCCACCCACTACCGAGAATCGATGACTTATTTGATCAACTACAAGGCTCGTCTGTTTATTCAAAGATTGATTTACGTTCTGGATATCATCAAATGCGGGTAAAGGAGGATGATATTCCAAAGACTGCTTTTAGGACGCGTTACGGTCATTACGAGTTTATGGTTATGCCGTTTGGATTAACTAACGCACCAGCTGTGTTCATGGACCTCATGAACCGAGTGTGTGGGCCATATCTTTATAAGTTTGTCATTGTTTTCATCAATGACATACTTATTTACTCGAAGAATGATCAAGAGCACGAAGAACATTTGAGAAAAGTGCTAGAGTTGCTGAGAAAAGAAAAACTGTACGCTAAGTTTTCAAAGTGTGCATTTTGGTTGGAAGAAGTTCAATTCCTCGGTTACATAGTAAACAAAGAAGGTATTCAGGTGGATCCAGCAAAGATTGAAACCGTTGAAAAGTGGGAAAACCCGAAAACTCCGAAACACATACGCCAATTTTTAGGACTAGCTGGTTACTACAGAAGGTTCATCCAAGACTTTTCCAGAATAACAAAACCCTTGACTGCATTAACGCATAAAGGGAAGAAATTTGAATGGAAAGATGAACAAGAGAAAGTGTTTCAATTGTTAAAGAAAAAGTTAACTACGGCACCTATATTGTCATTACCTGAAGGGAATGATGATTTTGTGATATATTGTGACGCCTCAAAGCAAGGTCTCGGTTGTGTATTAATGCAACGAACGAAAGTAATTGCTTATGCGTCTAGACAATTGAAGATTCACGAACAGAATTATACGACGCATGATTTGGAATTAGGCGCGGTTGTTTTTGCATTAAAGACTTGGAGGCACTACTTATATGTGGTCAAAAGTATTATATATACCGACCACAAAAGTCTTCAACACATATTTAATCAGAAACAACTGAATATGAGGTAGCGTAGGTGGATTGAATTGTTGAATGATTACGACTTTGAGATTCATTACCACCCGGGGAAGGCAAATGTGGTAGCCGACGCCTTGAGCAGAAAGGATAGAGAACCCATTCGTGTAAAATCTATGAATATAATGATTCACACTAACCTTACTACTCAAATAAAGGAGGCGCAACAAGAAGTTTTAAAAGAGGGAAACTTAAAGGATGAAATACCCAAAGGATCGGAGAAACATTTTAATATTCGGGAAGACGGAACCCGGTATAGGGCTGAAAGAATTTGGGTACCAAAATTTGGAGATATGAGAGAAATGGTACTTAGAGAAGCTCATAAAACCAGATACTCAATACATCCTGGAACGGGGAAGATGTACAAGGATCTCAAGAAACATTTTTGGTGGCCAGGTATGAAAGCCGTTGTTGCAAAATACGTAGAAGAATGTTTGATGTGTTCTAAGGTCAAAGCTGAGCATCAGAAACTATCAGGTCTACTTCAACAACCTGAAATCTCAGAATGGAAATGGGAAACATTACCATGGATTTCATCACTAAATTGCCAAGGACTGCAAGTGGTTTTGATACTATTTGGGTAATAGTTGATCGTCTCACCAAATCAGCACACTTCCTGCCAATAAGAGAAGATGACAAGATGGAGAAGTTAGTACGACTGTATTTGAAGGAAGTCGTCTCCAGACAAGGAATACCAATCTCTATTATCTCTGATAGGGATGGCAGATTTATTTCAAGATTCTGGCAGACATTACAGCAAGCATTAGGAACTCGTCTAGACATGAGTACTGCCTATCATCCACAAACTGATGGGCAGAGTGAACGAACGATACAAACGCTTGAATACATGCTACGAGCATGTGTTATTGATTTCAGAAACAGTTGGGATCGACATCTACCGTTAGCAGAATTTTCCTACAACAACAGCTACCATTCAAGCATTGAGATGTCGCCATTTGAATCACTTTATGGTAGAAAGTGCAGGTCTCCGATTTATTGGAGTGAAGTGGGGGATAGACAGATTACGGGTCCGAAGATAATACAAGAAACTACCGAGAAGATCATCCAAATTCAACAACGTTTGAAAACCACCCAAAGTCGACAAAAGAGCTAAGCCGACATTAAAAGAAAAGATATAGAATTTGAAATTGGAGAGATGGTCATGCTTAAGGTTGCACCTTGGAAAGGCATTGTTCGATTTGGTAAATGAGGGAAATTAAATCCAAGGTATATTGGACCATTCAAGATTATTGATCGTGTCAGACCAGTAGCTTACCGACTTGAGTTACCACAACAACTCACAATTGTACATAACACTTTCCACGTCTCGAATTTGAAGAAATGTTTTGCTAAAGAAGATCTCACTATTCCGTTAGATGAAATCCAAATCAACGAAAAACTTCAAATCATCGAAGAACCCGTCGAAATAATGGATCGTGAGGTTAAAAAACTTAAGCAAAACAAGATACCAATTGTTAAGGTTCGATGGAATGCTCGTAGAGGACCCGAGTTCACCTGGGAATGAGAAGATCAGATGAAGGAAAAGTACCCACACTTATTTCCAGAAGATACGTCAACACCTTCAACTGCTTAAAATTTCGGGACGAAATTTATTTAACGGGTAGATACTGTAGTGACCCGAACTTTTCCATGTTTATTTATATTAAATGAAATTGATATTTACATGATTAAGTGTTTCCAACATGTTAAGCAATGAAACTTGTTAAGACTTGATTAACTGAAATAGGTTTTATATGGACAATTGACCACCCAAGTTGACCGGTGATTCACGAACGTTAAAACTTGTAAAAACTATATGATGACATATATATGGATATATATATACTTAACATGATATTATGATAAGTATGTATCTCATTAGGTATTTTAACAATGAGTTATATACATAAAATTGAGTTTATTGAATTAAGAAACTCGAAACGATATATATAACGATTATCGTTATAACAACGTCTTACTAAATACATATGAATCATATTAAGATATTGATACACTATGTTTAATCATGATAAATTATAAATAAACATGTCATTATGTATATTAACAATGAACTACATATGTAAAAACAAGACTACTAACTTAAGGTTTTCGAAATGAGACATATATGTAACGATTATCGTTGTAACGACATTTAAATGTATATATATCATATTAAGATATAGTAATATATCATAATATCATGATAATATAATAATTTAACATCTCATTAGATATAATAAACATTGGGTTAACAACATTTAACAAGATCGTTAACTTAAAGGTTTCAAATCAACATTTACATGTAACGACTAACGATGACTTAACGACTCAGTTAAAATGTATATACATGTAGTGTTTTAATATGTATTCATACACTTTTGAAATACTTCAATACACTTATCAAAATACTTCTACTTAACAAAAATTCTTACAATTACATCCTCGTTCAGTTTCATCAACAATTCTACTCGTATGCACCCGTATTCGTACTTGTACAATACACAGCTTTTAGATGTATGTACTATTGGTATATACACTCCAATGATCTGCTCTTAGTAGCCCATGTGAGTCACCTAACACATGTGGGAACCATCATTTGTCAACTAGCATGAAATATCTCATAAAATTACCAAAATATGAGTAATCATTCATGACTTATTTACATGAAAACAAAATTACATATCCTTTATATCTAATCCATATACCAAAGAACAAAAACACCTACAAACACTTTCATTCTTCAATTTTCTTCATCTAAGTGATCTCTCTCAAGTTCTATCTTAAAGTTCTAAGTATTCTTCATAAATTCTATAAGTTCTAGTTTCATAAAATCAAGAATACTTCCAAGTTTGCTAGCTTACTTCCAATCTTGTAAAGTGATCATCCAACTTCAAGAAATCTTTCTTATTTACAGTAAGATATCTTTCTAATACAAGGTAATACTCATATTCAAACTTTGATTCAATTTCTATAACTATAACAATCTTATTTCGAGTGGAAATCTTACTTGAACTTGTTTTCGTGTCATGATTCTGCTTCAAGAACTTTCAAGCCATCCAAGGATCCTTTGAAGCTTGATCTATTTTTCTCATTTCCAGTAGGTTTATCCACAAAACCTGAGGTAGTAATGATGTTCATAACATCATTCGATTCATATATATATATATATAAAACTACCTTATTCGAAGGTTTAAACTTGAAATCACTAGAACATAGTTTAGTTAATTCTAAACTTGTTCGCAAAAAAAGTTAATCCTTCTAACTTAACTTTTAAAATCAACTAAACACATGTTTTATATCTATATGATATGCTAACTTAATGATTTAAAACCGGAAAACACGAAAAACACCGTAAAACCGGATATACGCCGTTGTAGTAACACCGCGGGCTGTTTTGGGTTAGTTAATTAAAAACTATGATAAACTTTGATTTAAAAGTTGTTCTTCTGGGAAAATGATTTTTCTTATGAACATGAAACTATATCCAAAAATCATGGTTAAACTCAAAGTGGAAGTATGTTTTCCAAAATGGTCATCTAGACGTCGTTCTTTCGACTGAAGTGACTACCTTTACAAAAACAACTTGTAACCTGTAATTACGACTATAAACTTATAATTTTTCTGTATAGATTCATAAACTTAAGTTCAATATGAAACCATAGCAATTGGATTCACTCAAAACGGATTTAAAACGAAGAAATTAGGGGTAAAACAAGATTGGTTATTTTTGCTTGTTGTAGCTACGTGAAAATTGGTAACAAATCTATATTAATCATATCCTAGCTAACTTATATTGTATTATACATGTATTCTAATATATTATGTAATCTTGGGATACCATAGACACGCATGCAAATGTTTTGACATATCATATCGACCCATCTATATATATTATTTGGAACAACCATAGACACTCTATATGCAGTAATGTCGGAGTTAGCTATACAGGGTTGAGGTTGATTCCAAAAATATATATAGTTTGAGTTGTGATCTAGCCTGAGACGTGTATACACTGGGTCGTGGATTGATTCAAGATAATATATATCGATTTATTTCTGTACATCTAATTGTGGACAACTAGTTGTAGGTTACTAACGAGGACAGCTGACTTAATAAACTTAAAACATTAAAACGTATTAAAAATGTTGTAAATATATTTTGAACATACTTTGATATATATGTACATATTTTTTATAGGTTCGTGAATCGACCAGTGGCCAAGTTTTACTTCCCGACGAAGTAAAAATCTGTGAAAGTGAGTTATAGTCCCACTTTTAAAATCTAATATTTTGGGATGAGAATACATGCAGTTTTATAAATGTTTTACGAAATAGACACACGTAAATGAAACTACATTATATGGGTGAATGATCGAAGCCGAATATTCCCCTTTTGCTTGGTAGCCTAAGAATTAGTAAACCGATCTACTAATTGACGCGAATCCTAAAGATAGATCTATTGGGCCTAACGAACCCATCCAAAGTACCAGATGCTTTAGTACTTCGAATTCGTTTTTATCATGTCCGAAGGATTTCCTGGAATGATAGGGGATATTCTTATATGCATCTTGTTAATGTCGGTTACCAGGTGTTCACCATATGAATGGTTTTTATCTCTATGTATGAGATGTATATTAAAATATGAAATCTTGTGGTCTATTATTATGATTTGATAATATATAGGTTAAACCTATAACTCACCAACATTTTTGTTGACGTTTTAAGCATGTTTATTCTCAGGTGATTATTAAGAGCTTCCGCTGTTGCATACTAAAATAAGGACAAGATTTGGAGTCCATGCTTGTATGATATTATGTAAAAACTGCATTCAAGAAACTTATTTTTGATGTAATATATTCTTATTGTAAACCATTATGTAATGGTCGTGTGTAAACGATATATTTTAGATTATCATTATTTGATAATCTACGTAATGCTTTTTAAACTTTTATAGATAAAATAAAGGTTATGGTTGTTTTAAAAATGAATGCAGTCTTTGAAAAAAGTCTCATATAGAGGTCAAAACCTCGCGACGAAATCAATTAATATGAAACGTTTATAATCAATATGAACGGGACATTTCAAAAGGGGCCAAATGCACCAAGACCGGGTGTTTGTTTTGAATGTGGCCAACCGGGTCATTATAGGAATGCATGCCCAAAGAAGAAAGCTAACCCCAATACATGCAGCCGAGCTTTCAACATCAATACCGAGGAAGCCCGGGATGATAACGAACTAGTCACGGGTACGTTTCTTCTCAACGATTCTTATGTCTCTTGTTTTTTCGATTCGGGTGCCGATAAGAGTTTTGTAACCAAGACTTTGACTCATTCTTTTAGAACTCCACCACTCCCACTAGATACTACTTATACCATTGAAGTGGCCAACGGGAAACTATTAAGTGCCGACAATTTTTATCGGGGGTGTACGTTAAACTTAATGGGTAAAGAGTTTGAAATTGACTTGATACCTGTAGAACTAAGGAGCTTTGATGTAATCATTGGTATGGATTGGCTAGCCAAAATGAAATCTCACATTCTTTGCGATCTTAAAGCGATTCAAATTCCTATCGAAAATGGTGAGCCCATGATTGTCTATGGCGATAAGAGTTGCACCGGACTCAACCTCGTCTCGTGCCTTAAAGTTGAAAAGTACCTTCATAAAGGTTGTTTCGTGATTCTAGCCCACGTTAAGAAAGTTGAAACCGATGAGAAGCATATCGATGATGTGCCAATTGTTAGTGACTTTTCCGATGTATTTCCCGACGAATTGCCAGGACTTCCACCTCATCGACCGGTTGACCTCCAAATCGATCTTATTCCGGGAGCCGCACCCATAGCACGTGCACCATATAGACTTGCTCCATCCGAAATGCAAGAATTGCAAAGTCAAATCCAAGAACTACTTGACCGTGGTTTTATCCAACCTAGCCATTCACCATGGGGCGCTCCGATTTTGTTTGTTAAAAAGAAAGATGGATCCCTACGAATGTGCATCGATTATCGTGAACTAAACAAATTGACGAGTAAGAACCGATATCCTCTTCCACACATCGATGACCTCTTTGATCAATTACAAGGATCTCGTGTATACTTGAAAATCGATCTCCGCTCGGGTTATCATCAATTAAGGGTTAAGGGGGAAGATGTCTCCAAAACCGCTTTCCGGACTCGTTATGGTAGTTATGAATTTCTTGTAATGCCATTTAGTCTCACTAACGCACCAGCGGTGTTCATGGATCTTATGAACCGCGTGTGTAAACCATACCTCGACAAATTCGTTATCGTGTTTATCGATGATATTTTGGTCTATTCTAAAAGCGAAGAAGAGCACGAACAACATCTCCGACTTGTGCTTGAACTCTTGAGACAAGAACGACTCTATGCCAAATTCTCCAAGTGTGAATTTTGGTTGAAGGAAGTTCCATTTCTTGGTCATGTTGTAAGTGATCAAGGTATTAAAGTCGATCCTGCAAAGATCGATGCCATTAGTAAATGGGAGACTCCTACTACTCCTACTCACATTCATCAATTTTTGGGTCTCGCCGGGTACTATCGTAGATTCATCGAAAACTTCTCTTTGGTTGCACGTCCTCTAACCGCGTTAACCCACAAGGGAAAGAAATTCATTTGGGCGACCGAGCAGGAATCCTTGTTTCAAATCTTGAAGACAAAGCTAACCACCGCTCCTATCTTGTCACTTCCTGAAGGCAATGATGATTTTGTTGTATATTGCGATGCCTCAAAACATGGTTTTGGGTGCGTATTGATGCAACGAAAGAAAGTCATTGCTTATGCCTCTCGACAACTCAAAATTCATGAATGAAACTACATGACACATGATCTTGAACTCGGAGCCGTTGTCTTCGCACTTAAAATGTGAAGATACTATCTTTATGGAACCAAGAGTACTATCTTCACCGATCACAAAAGCCTTCAACACATCTTCGATCAAAAGCAACTAAACATGAGACAACGACGGTGGATTGAAACCTTAAACAATTACGATTGAGAGCTTTGTTACCATACCGGGAAGGCAAACGTAGTGGCTGATTCCTTAAGTCGAAAAGAAAGAGAGGTGCCTCTTCGCGTCCGAGCTTTAAACATCACCATCCACACCAATCTCAATAGTCAAATTCGTGTAGCCCAAGATGAGGCTCTCAAGGATGAAAACATCTCTCTCGAACACTTGAACGTCCTCACCTCTCGATTCGAAGTTAAAGAAACCGAACTCCGATATTTCGCCGGAAGAATTTGGGTACCTAGTTATGGGGACCTACGAAGCCTTATTTTAGACGAAGCCCATAAGTCAAGATATTCGATTCACCTCAGTGCCAATAAGATGTACCATGACCTCAAGGAACAATATTGGTGGCCGAACATTAAAAGGGACGTCACTACTTATGTTGGAAAATGCCTAACTTGTTCCAAAGTCAAAGCCGAACATCAAAGACCGTCCGGACTACTTCAACAACCCGAAATCCCGCAATGTAAGTGGGAAAGGATAACGATGGATTTTATCACCAAACTACCAAAGGCGGTGGGCGGATATGATACTATTTGGGTTATTGTTGACCGTCTCACCAAATCCGCGCACTTCCTAGCCATGAAGGAAACCGACAAAATGGAGAAACTTTCACAACTTTACATTAAAGAGATCGTCGCCCGTCACGGTGTACCCTTATCGATTATTTCTGATCGAGATGGCCGTTTTGTTTCTAGATTTTGGCGTACCTTACAAGAAGCGTTGGGGACGCGTTTGGACATGAGCACCGCATATCATCCGCAAATCGATGGACAAAGCGAACGCACAATTCAAACTTTAGAAGACATGCTACGAGCTTGAGTTATCTATTTCGGAAAAGCTTGGGACAAGCACTTACCTCTCGCCGAATTCTCCTACAACAATAGTTATCATGCGAGTATTAAAGCCGCACCTTTTGAAGCGTTATAGGGCCAAAAATGCTGTTCTCCTCTTTGTTGGGCCGAAGTAGGCGACACATAAATCACCAGACCCGAACTCATTCACAAAAACCACCAAGAAGATCATTCAAATCCGAGATAGGCTCCGGACGGCCCGTAGTCGTCAAAAGAGCTATACCGACAAAAGACGCAACGACCTCGAATTTCAAGTCGGTGACCCCGTAATGTTAAAAGTCGCACCTTGGAAAGGTGTAATCCATTTTGGGAAACGCGGGAAGCTAAATCCGCGGTATATTGGTCCTTTCGAAATCTTAGAGCGTGTTGGAACCGTTGCTTATCGTTTAGATCTTCCGCCTCAATTGAGCTTCGTTCATCCTACTTTCCATATGTCAAACTTGAAAAAGTGCCTTGCCGAACCCGATGTCGTCATCCCCCTAGAGGAACTTACTATTGATGACAAACTTCATTTCGTAGAAGAACCAGTTGAAATTGTAGACACCTCCGTCAAAATGCTAAAACAAAGCCGAATCCCGATTGTTAAGGTCCGTTGGAACGCCAAAAGAGGACCCGAGTTTACTTGGGAAAGGCAAGATCAAATGCAAAAGAAATACCCTCATGTATTCGTGGATTCGGAAATGCAAGATCTCGAGGAAGAAACAACGACCACTACGCCTACTTAAATTTCGGGACGAAATTTCAGTTAAGGAGTAGGTAATGTAACATCCCGCCTTTTTCGTTTACTTTCCGTTTAACTATTTTAAAGTCCGTTATATAATTATAATATCTTCCGTTAATACGCGTTTTAAAATATTTCGTTTAGAAAATTCACGCACCCGATTTAAACTCTAAGGACTAAAGTTGCCAAAGGGTCAAACTAGTGACTAGGTCAACTAGTCAACCCTTCTCCTCCATCCACTCATTCATCCTCCCTTTTCTACTTTTGATACTTTCAAATTCTCTCAACTCTCAAGCAAAGAATCACCATCTATTTCAAATCGAGCAAGCATCAATCCAAACAAATTACGTATTTGGAATCCTCGCATCTTCCTCTTCGATTCCATACCGATTTCATTACATTTGGGTAACTTTCTAAAATCACTAGATTCTTTGTTCTTGATGTTTTTAACTTATAAAAGTGTTAATTAGTGTCTATGGCTCAAGTCTAACATGAATATGTGTTTGGTTTGCTCAAATTGTTGCTTTGGGTAACTAGCATGAACTTATCAAATGGGTGTGTTTAATCTTGGGTTTTGGATGATTAAATGTTGTTAGATGTTGAAAGTGCATGTATTAAATGTGTTCCTAACATCACTAGCTTCAAATTGATATGTAGGTTGACATGGATTAGCTTCATAAGTAAAATTGCTAAATTTGTGAATTTGGGTTAGGGTTTGATAGGAGTAAAATGAACCTTTGATGCATTGAATGCTTTGCAATGTTCTTTGTAAGTGTTTAGTTGCATTGTATATGTAATTATCTACGAAATGGCGTATCATATATGTGCATTTATTCCCGAATCATAATTATGCATTTATGAAATTGAAGCATTAATGATGAGCATTAATTGATCATTAAATTTGGAATTTCGATTATTGCAAATGATGTTTTTGATTGATGAAACGTGTTTAGTTGTGTTCCCTGTCAAATTACCTTTTCAACGATATAAGATACATGTCGTAAGTGTTTACGGTTTGTGAATTGTGCTAAATTGAAGATTGGATTTAGACTTGAACAATTGAAACTGACCAGGCACCAGACCACGTTAAGTGTCGCGGCGCGGCCCTCCTTGGTCGCGGCGCGGCATTTGCCATGTTTGGCTTCTGACCACCATGACACTTCTACAAAAAATGTTTGCTATGCTACGCACCTCCGATTCACATGTCTTATATATGATTAAAAACCTAAGAAAAATAGTTCAAGACCCGACCCGAAAGTGTTGACTTTTCGTTGACTTTGACCCGACCAAAGTTGACTTTTAATCAAACTTAACCAAATGTTTGTGCAATCGTTCTAACATACTTTTATACTTGTATCTTGCGTGGAACTTGACAATTTGATTCACATGCTATATAATCGAGTCGTAACGAGCCATATGACTAATTGAACATCTTTGACCAACCGTGTTTACCGTTATTGATACAACCTATTTGTTTAGGTCAAGACTAGCATTCGTTCTTGCACACGTTACTTTGTGAAGTACCTTATTTTACTCGTGCACTCAAGGTGAGATCATAGTCCCACCTTTTCAACAACTTTTACTTTTAAACTATGGGATGAGAAACATATACGTATCATACTTTTATGCTTTGAACACAAGTACGAAAACAAACATTCCACAGCGAGTTAGAACGAAAAGCCTCAATTCAATTATCATTAGTTACATTTGCAGGGTGTAAACGTGAACTTATGTTATGTGATCACATTGGGATTGACGAGCCCTCATTCGGACGGTTCGCTACCGTTAGCGGATGAAATATATTTTCGAGTACAGTGTATGTTCTAACACTACGTAACAGGGTACAAAACAGTTAAGTCTTGATAATTGGGTGCTCGCGAACATACTTTTAGAATACAAACGATTTGGATAATCAACTATATTAAATCTTGTGGTAGAAAAACAACGTTACTATTACACCTATGATTTCACCAACGTTTTTCGTTAACAGTTTTCTATATATTTTCTCAGGTCCTTGAACGCTAGGTGATACATGCTTCCGCACTTTATTTTTGATACTTGCTTGGATGTCGAGTATACATGCATACGTGGAGCGTCTTTTGACTTATTCTTAATTTATGTCGCATCTGTTTCAATTGTACTTTAAACTTCGTAATGTAACTAGTTGTCGAACTACTTTGTAAACCTTGAAACATCCTTACTTTTGAAATGAATGCGACATACTTTTTTTCAAATGTTGTGTTAAAGACTTATGACCACGTAACGGGACCTAAGTAGACGGCGCCGTCAATGACGATTTTGTCGGGTCACTACACCTCGTTCCCAACGCCCCCTTGATTACCTGTCGTATAAGAAAGAAAATTAAGAATACGACTGAGCCAAAGTATGACATGCAAAATTTATATTCAAAACGAACTTATTTTCAAAATATCTTAGTTGGAAAACAAAGTGCGAATATGTATAGATCCACAATACCATATATCATGATGCAAATTTCCTAAAATAATGCACTAAGAGTCAAAACAATATGTAACAAAGTATCAAAAATGAAATCATAGGGTAGCTACTCCACTAATCATCCATATCGGTGACGTTTCGTATGACACTACGATAAACGTCCACCGTCAAAAAAAAAATCCTAGGATCGATCCATACGCCTCCTATCACAAATATATAATAACAAAGAGCTCGTACCAACATCCGGGTAATCAAAAGGAGACGCCGTAGATATAACAAAATACACCGCTACGGTCGATGCCACGTTACCGGTGTCACAATAACGCGCCCATGGGACCTCCATGGATAGGTTACTCTTAGGCATATTTTATGAAAACGTTTTACCAACTTATAACTACGCAATTCCAAATGCTTTTCAAGTGATTAAAAGACTCTAAATATATATTTAAAAAGAATAAATAATATGACTTAAATATTTTACGCTTGACCAAATACTTAAAATGTTTATAATATTGTATGTCGTATTATTTTAAAATCACGTGTCACCCAACCGATCGGTCCAACCTTTGTCACGAGTCATGGTACATAATATCTTAGCCCTTTACAAATTAATAGCTTAAACGGGACTTAATGGGACATGTAAAGCCACACGGAATGAGGCACACTCGATACGTATCACCGTACCACTCGCCACACTCACACATGTTCTTTACCGGAATGTTTCCGACATTTTTCGGGGCTGTTTCGGGGCAAATACGGGCTATTTTCGGGGCTGAAAATAGCTACTGTTCGGGGACAGTTTCACAGCCGTTTTGGACTGTTTTCGGGACTGATTTGGTGGGGTTTTCGATTCACGGTTTTGACACAATTTCCAAAGACCAAAATATTATGATTCCTCAACTATTATACACAATTAGCAACCTCGTTAGTACATCCAAAATGAGGAAAACATAACACATTTCAAAGGCTAATAGACAAACAATTTCAAACAAGCATGTCATAGAATAATACTTATACAATTCGAAACAAAGTTTTGAGAGGAAAGATTTACCGAAGCGATTCTAGAACCACCTAGAATATCTGTACCTTACGTTGAGTGATGAAATTCCAAAGACAACAAAACACCACCAATGATGCTATCACCGAACCAAATCTAACGAACACACATGTATGAGCACAAAATGTATTCAAAAAGGGAGTATGTAATATCCTTTATTTAATTAGTGTTACCATATGATTCTCATGTGTTTATTTCTAAATAAATAGTTTCATGAATATTATATTAATATAGTTATGTCACTATATATTACTAAGACTTCCATTTTCTAAATTATTAGTAACTTACATATTTTTAAGACTCAAAATACTCGCTATCGTAATCGAAAACATAGATTCTACATCAATTTTATTTCCTTTCCATATTATACGTGAGTTAAAATTCTCTATAAATTATAACACGTAACTACTCAATTTTGTCTAAGTTGTAGCAAGACTCCAATTAATTAACTCTTGTATATTCTTAAATTGTAGTTATGTATCATTAGATTCATTGTCATTTTAAGGCACCTCAACTTTATTAGAATGAAATGTGTGACTAACTGACTTAATAAGTTTTTATAGTACTTCATACTTCTTCGTATAATCATACCAACGTAGCAATGCTTCAACGGTACCGGGTGCTAGGACTGAGCCTCTGTGGGAGGTCTCAGGTTCGAGTCCCACCAGGGGGTTTTCTGTGGAATTCCTGGCTGTCTGCCCTTGGATGCCAGTTAAGGGTCCGCGGTTTCCTCCTGTGTGGATGTGTGAGTGGGTCTAACAACTAACAAGCCGTTCTAAAAAAAAAAAACAAGTTGTATGTGAATTCATATATATTAACTGTATAGATAAGAGTTAAATATACCAAGCCATTTCTAAAATATATCCATCTTATACTAAAATTTTAACATCTCAACTCTATAAAAAAAAAAAAATCCATGTGATATATATAGTCAATCTAGACTAGTAAGTTGATTAAGAAAACAATAAACAAATTATACATCTATAACAAAGATGGTAATTAGTAGTTACTTTTAAATCGTGTCCGTGTTAGAACCAAAACTAGACCCGCAAATACTCCGTATTTCTTCTTTGATTTCTCTACCGTCTATATCTTCTTTATCTTAATATTATGAGTAATATGACTATCAAGTTGGTGAGTATGAATATCTCATTTCATTTGATTTAGTTGTATTTCATTTGATCTAGCCAAGAAAGTGACAAATGAAACTTGTGGGATATATAACTTGATGAGACTATCCCTATCCCCTTTCAATAAATAAAAGGCCACGCAAATTCCACTGATACATTGGTCTTCCATGTTAACATTGATTTTAGTCATTTACTTTTGAGTATTAATACAAGGTAAGTTACTAGTGTTTGTTAATCCCAATTAATGCATACCATTACATAAAATCAAGTTTGAATAAATCATGTTACGTTCTTAACCTTACTAGATAAGAGGTCATGTTAATTAATTTACTAATTAACTTATTCACCACTAATTACTGATGTATTAATCTTACAAATTTTATTTACTTTAGTTTGGATTATTATAACACTAGTTATGAGTTTTATATTTTTTAAGTTTTATAGGATATTACACTCATATCACATAATAGTCCATGATAGTCCACGATATACAACTTCAATTCGATATACAACCTCAATTCGATATACAATCTCAATACAACTAGGTCAAATGTGCTTTTAAAATTAAACGTTACCTTTTTACACACCCAGTCATAATCATGTAATTGCCATTTATATAACCATTTAGAGTTTTTTAAAAGGTTAAATTTTTTTTTCTTTCTAATATATACTATATATCTACAAAATATTGGTGTAAGCTATAAATTTGTTGTTTATGTATCATTATCAACATATATAAAATTTTGACTTGATAAATAAAGTATATATTAAACAGGCTAACTATGTTAATTTTATCCGTTAATACAGAGTCATGTGCAAAGCATGTGAGGGCATAATTTTCTTTTTATATTCTCTTTTTTATTTAATTTATCTTTTTCACCTACAATTTAACCATCTTCATCACTCAAAATTATAAATACTAATCTTGAAAATGATTTGACTTAACATACTTTTTTTAATGCTCGTTAATCTCAGAGACTGCACACACAAAATGAGCAAACAACAGGAGTACTCGTGTAATTTTTTCAGTTTCAAAAATTACACTTAATTAGTTTTACCAGTCTAGCAGGTAACCGGTTACATTTTATTTAAATTAACACACAATTTAAAGTTTATGGTCTACAAAGATATTTTTGGACTATATAGCCTACATTGTAACAACACTGAAAGTATATGACATATTTGTAGTTTTAACAATTGTTTTTTTTTAGTAAAAGTAGATGTATTTTATGGGAATTGAACTCAAGTATTAATTGGAGATTTAATTTTCAAGTGTAAATTGAAATAACCATTCACAAAAAGGTAGCTTGATACTAACTAGACTGGTTGATTTGAATAAGGTTTCAATGTTAAGCTAATTGACAGATGGACAATATCAATTTTTTCTTTCTGGCTCATGTTATCCATCAGATTACTTTTAGTAATAGGATTTTTAATGATTTATAGATATATTTTATGTGATTAAATTTGCTAGGCTTAGTGTTTGAGTGTTAAATTTAATAAATGGTACGTGATATGAATACCATATACCACCTAGAATAAGCAAGCCTTCACCATTCCACACAAACACTTACACCTTTAAGGGCATTTAAGGGGTGCTTGGATTAGCGTTTTGAATTTTGATTATGCGTTTGACATAATTAGAATCAGATAATCAGTTTTTTCGAAACGTGATTTTGATAAATGATGTTTGGATTTGATTATGCAGTTTGATATCGTAATAATTGAATAATAAGTTTTTGAAGTGTTTGGGAAAATTAGATTATTTGATAAGTTAACAAACAAAATTACCAAAAGGGACATATCTAAAAAGTAATTAAAACTTAAGATGTAATAATATATATTTCATGATTAGTAACAAACGATTATAGATATAAGTTATAAATATCAACATATAATGTATTTCTTTTATTATTTTAACTGATAAAAGTTACTAAAGTATTTTTATGTTACGTAAAAAAATAATTATTTTAACTACTATTAAAACTAATACTCCCATAAAAAAATAATTATTTTAACTACTATTATTTTAGCAAATCTTCCCCATTAGATGGTTACTTTTTTCTAGGAGCTATCCAAGTGCTAATGCTATACAATACAAGCACTATTATAAAAAAAAAAAATGGCGCCAAAAGAAAATATAATTAGATGTACTATGTATAATATTTATTGAAAAAAATAGGTTATTCACCTAGAGTGGGTAGACACAAGATATCTTAAAGGAATAGCCACAGTTGCAGAATAATGTAATACTATGTAAACAGGCTTTTTACAAGGATAATATGGTAAACTACATTGTTGGAGTAATTTATTGATAATCACGTTTGCTCTTAACACTTGTGTCACTTCTTCAAAACCACATTTTAGAGCCTACAAAACGCAAAAAAGCAATTTTTACAATTTATTTACCAAACACTTAAATAAGATTATTTGCGATTTCTAAACGTGATAATCAAAAAATCATATCTCAATCGCTAATCCAAACACCCACTAAGTGTGTGTTTCTGTAACAACCAAACTTAATTCGTTAAATATTTAACGACTATTACCTAAATGTTATGATTTGCTATATTATGAATTCTTTCATGAACATTTATGAACATACTATTTTAATATGTGTTATATATTACGTGACTACATGCTTGGTTTAGAAGTATGCAAGATTTTAGAAAACACCTCGGTTTTTGAAAACCGGGAAACGTCATACGTGACTTAAAAAACTTCCGGCAGTTAATTGAATTAATTGTTTACGTTCATTTATAGATTTTTTTTATTTGTTAGGAGTTGTATGTCTCGAGTTTTATAACTTGTAATGTAGTAAAAATCGCGAACTACAATCTTATAGAAACGCTTCCGAGCAAACACAAACATTCAGTGTCTTTTTTAAAAAAATTAATAAAATAAATTTGGGCCTTTGATATACCCGGATTGGTCAAGTTTTTACATCTCGTGAGGCGTAAGGACAATCTAAGGTATATCAAGTAGAAATTTAATATCTGTATGGCAGTTATAACGACCCTCCTTTTTCCGTTAATACTTTATCGACCATTAATTGACTTTTATAAACCGTTACCCGACTTTTATGTCACGTTTTGAGAAAATAATATTTGTATGTTATTATTCACTAATAAATTCTTGTAATATTTATCGGAACCTATTATTATATTAAGAAATTTTATACTTGATTTTGTATGATTTAAACCCAACGACCATCAGAGACCGTAGCGGTTTAGCATTTTTGGGACCATTAACAGTTAAGTTTTTACATGTACGTGCCCAAAACAAGAAAAAGAAAAGTTTCGGGCCCCTTTTTCTTGCCTTGACTGATCGGCACCCTTGGAGAATGGGTGATGTGCATTTATTTGATAGTTACTAGTATTAGGTTTGATTCCCCACTCAAACATATACTACACATTATTTTTCTCTACTTCCCTCCTTTGGTCGACACCCCCATGCCTACCATCATCAACAACGCCATTCTCCTTCATCATCTACATAAAAATAAAATAAAAAATAAAAAAATCGATCACATATCCGCGATCTACATGCTCTTATCTACACATCGAACCCTTTATATGCTCGATTTAGGTAAGAACATGAAACCATATATTTAATTTTTTTTAATCATGTATGATAGTATAATCATGTCTAGTGCTCGAGTCTTGATTTGTATGCATGAGGTTGTGTGTTGATTTTATCGTTTGGTGACGTTTTGTTAAAAACGAGTTTGATACTGATGATTCCTATGTGTATATGTTTATATATGATTTTGATATGGTTATAAATGATTTTTTTCGAAAAGTTATTAATTTTACATATAAATAACGCGCGATTTCGTTAAACGGATCAAAAGATATGGCTAATATACGATTTCTGAAAAGTGCACAAATCACTGTTAACGTTTGTGGTTACTGGGTCTGTTATGGGTTGAAACAGTTATGAATTATTTTTTTTTGCAAGTTTATTACTTAAAAGAAATGCATCTCCAATTTGCGGTAACTGAATTGGAGTTACTGATATTTTTCAATATATTAGAGAAGTTACTGTTGTAAATCAGAATTTAAACCAGTGTTTTTATAAATGTTTTGTGTTTTAGAAATATTGGTTGATGGTTGATGTATAAGACTTGAAACTATTTGTGTGAACTTATTAACTATATATTAAACTATTAAGTAGTGTGAGGTGTTTTTAAAAGTTGTATTTCTTATATGTATCAAACGTATTATTTATATAATTAAATGCGTAAATTGCGAAACTTTGGCATACGATTGTTAATAAATTAGGGTGTAACGTTATTGAACTATATGAAGTCAAGTCAAAAGGTATGTTATGTTTGGTATTTGGTCATGTCAAATGAGCTACATGTATTTTGGAAGTAGTGTTAAGTAGTGTGACACTAGTTGAACTAGGTAGTAACAATACTGAGTACTGTCACTAGTTAAACTAAAACTTGAAGTATTTTTAGATACTTAAAATAAGTTGACGTTTTCATTTGGTCAACATTGTAAGTTAAAGAAAATTACTAAATTGTACGTGTGTCGTTTAATATGTAACTGTTTTTCGAAAAGTTATAAATTGCAAAACTTATATATTTTAGATCAAACATTGGTTGTGATAAATTTTTGAAAGTGTTGACTTATATTTGGAAGGGTTGACTTTGGTTGACCAATGGTTGACCGTTTCTTGACTTTTTGTGTCGGTGATATCGCTCAAAAAGTCGGTTTTGTTTGTCGTGTAACAAGGTTGACAGATGGGGTATCATGTGAGAAATTAGTAATTTATATTTAATAATACCGGGGCCGAAATCCATTTTTACTTCCTAAGGTAGAAAGCGTAAGTTGACCTAGGTTCGTTCTTTTAATTGGTTTAACGAATTGAAAATCAAGGGGTAAATTGTCTTTGGTTAACTTATTTGGATAGAAAAGTAGTAGTGGTTTTGATAAAGTTAAACGTCCTACTTGCAGAAAAATAAAGGTAGTGGAGAGATATCCAGAGTATGCAAATCAACGAAATGTTGACCAAGATATATGCTTAAGCTAGGGAAAGGTAATTACATTTGAATTAGGGATGTAAATTAGATAAAGTAGATCTGGTTGGATGAGCCAATCGTACAAACCTACTTTTCTTCAGACTCTCGGAGTTCTCTTTGAGCAAGACAAGTATGGCACCAAGGTTTTACAACTAGAGCATGTCTAAACCTCGGAGGTTGTCCTTAGTGAAGCACTTTGTTTTGTTACGAGGATAAGTTCCAATCTCAACCCTCATTATCAGTTGGGAAACTGAATAACAACGTGCCGTGTTGATTGAACACAGTCACAAATAGGAAGAACCTGTTGAGTCGAGTTGACAGAACAATGGATAAACTAACAACCTTATCATCATACTACTTAGATCATATTAATCTAATCATTATACTGCATTACATTGTTAAGCTGATAGTAAGACAGATAAGAACCTACAAGATACCTACAACATACAATATGATTAATCATAAGGCAACAATCAAACAAGAACATGCAATAGGAATGTGTTATACAGCTGAGGCACTTTATAGATCATAACAGGTCCTAAGAGGTCTCCTTGGAACATTTATCAGGTATACGAGGTCATTCATGTCTCAATTCTAAGTTCCGTGTCCTAAAAGTGCATTAGATGCCTTTCGGGAACACTAGCCTTACCGAGTTCGTAGGTCCTTCAGGTATGATATAATCAAGGTTCTTAATCCTATGAAATAGCGAGGTTCATATGGGTGGAAAAGTCCTCATCACAACTTAGGTTGGTCAATCTTCAAGATTCTAGCATACAAGCCTACCGGGGTTTTAGATTCAATATAACAACAGTAACCGTACTATATAAACATAATTACGTTAGCCTAAACTTCTATCATAGAAATATACAGACTAATTTAAGCTATCATGATAATATATAAACGCATTTCAAACATAGATAATAACAGTACATATTTAAATAAAGAGAAAATCGTTTCAGATAAAAACCTGAAAGATTACATAAATTTGCCCGAGATCGCAGTGACTCTTGGAGTATCCTCCGAAATAAAGCTAGAATAACTACTAACTACTAAATTTAATATTGAATATGTTTTGAGATGTGTAGTGGAGTATGTTGTGTTGAGTGAGAATGTTGGTTTATGCTTAATTATAATACTAATCTTAACCAACGATAATAAGTGTCTTGATGATGACACATGCACGTAACCAAAAGTGATGGTAGACATCTTGACATAATATACAAGTTCACTAATCCACATTTACTCTAGCAAAAGACCAAACCAAATGAATCTTAGAGCGAAAACATTAGGGAAAATAAAAAGAATACAAAACAAATGGGCCACACGGCTTAGGTCCACGGTTGACCGCAGGTCAGACCGCGGGAGTCCTATACTTTGGTTTATGAGAAACCAGGTACATGGTCAAATCCACGGCTGACCGTGGATCGACTGCAGTTCGTTCTGTCCAAACTTCTTGACCAAATAAAGTTTGGCCACTTCGGGGCATCTATAATTCACAAAACTGTTTTCAACATGCTTAGAATAATTGCCCTCTTCATATCCAAAAGAGTTTTGGTCACTAGAACACTAATCTTTGGTTAATAACACCTAATGATATCTTAATGACATTTTAGCTTTGATTAAAAATAAGACATAAGTGTTACAAAATAACTCGTGCTCCTAAAATGCATCTAGACATACTTAAGATGGTCATCAAGTCCCAACCAAGAGTTGCTCCTTCCTTGTACATGCGTTGGACATTAATATATACTTATACATTAATCTTGAAAAGTGCCATATTGCAAGTAAACTTACATAGCCTTAGTGTATTACTATGTCATCACTGTGTGTTTAATCCTAGATTAATCACTAGTGATCTCTTGCTAATCATTACATAAGTATTACTTGACTACTTGCTATTATTACATGAGTATTACTTGACTATGTGCTATTTGCCAACTTGCTTATACTCATTTAATATGTATGCATGAACTTTGTCTTGGTATACGCTATGATATGGCCGAAACAGACGGTTTTATTTATGCGGTGTCGTCAGGTCGCCAGGCGTCAGAAACGTCTTATCAAGAGAGAGAACAATAGTTTTAAATTTATATTTAGTGGGGCCTAAATCGTACTACTCCTTATTATGAGTAAGGGAAGTATGACCTAGGGTCGTCATTTTTTGATATCAGTAGAATCAAACCTAAAATTAAAGCTTAAGATAATCCTAATGTGAAGGAGTAGTGGTTTGTTACCTAATTTTGAGTTTTTCTAGTTTATAAAACAAAGTAAAGTAAATACGATAAAATTTTTAATTCGGATAAGGTTAAAATAAGCGCATGCTATGATTCATCAGTTATTTTGCCGAGATTGTGGAATGTTGGCTCATGAATAAGTAGTGACCTTATATTCATTACACTGGTCCTAAACGCCCCTGTCAAAAGACATGTCACTGGGTATTGCGATAGGCTTGAAGATTCTGAATAGACAGCAACGTCCCTTACCCCCGACGCCCGTCTAGTCTGACTACAGGCATACACGTTCAGACAGCTCATCCAATTGAGCGACTCAGTTGGGTGACGTATTAACATTCCACAAAGGTCTAAACTTTCTTAAGTATAATAGAATACAGAGTTTGCCATATCCGAGAGACGTGATGTGTTGCGATGCTTTCGTTAATGATTGGGTTTAAAAGATAGTTAGGCCCTTAAAAGAGTTCAACCATAAAGAACACCATGGCCAAGCCGGGTTTGACTTCCATGAACACGTTCGGTTATCCTAACGGTCCAATCCTTTATGTGTTTAAACAAATAGTTCCTCAATTAACTAAGAATCCCTCAAGCGGGGTGCAATGCTTGAGACCGCGTTATGGTGTAGTGTAATAATCAGCACTGACCAGGTCCCATGGCCTTACTTAGCAGAGGTATAACTTACAACAACCGTTGTGCTTCAGCGTCTACGTACGAAGTTTATATGCTTGGTGACTACACTAGCATGGTCTAGGACTGACAATGTACTAGGGGTCTAGTTAGATGTTTCACTACGAAAGAGTCCTCAGTCGGAGTCCAAGGCTCGGTGGACTTACTACAACCGGTGTGCCTCAGTCAAACTTACGTAGTATTGTAACGACCCAAAACACCTTACGAGAAAACACGCCATATTTTTTTTTAAACAACAAAGGATTCAGCCTGACCAAATGCGCGGTGCACATTGGGTTTCGCGGCGCACACTATAACACCAAACATGAACAGAACTCGACAACAGACAATGCCACCAGCATATGGCCAATTGCGCAGCGCACAAAGCCAAGCGCGGCGCGCTTTACAGCTGGGAAAACACTACAGTCCAAAATTAAGCACGAAAACCATTTTTCGCCCAACCCGAATTCCGTTTAACTCCAAAACCTATCTCAACACTTTTCTTACATTAAACAACTGGGTTTTTAGTCGACGAAAGTACATTACAACGTTTAGGACTCCAACGACCCATAAATACGTGAAAGTGACAATTCCGACCCGTTTTGGTTTAACAGAAAACAAAGACCGAGCATGGTGATTGGGGATACACTACCCAATACTAATAAATTCAAAAGCACATCTTCTAAAGCAACATACGCAAGTCCACTAGTTCCCACGCTTACCCGAGCCACCACCTCCACGCGAATCTATAAAAATGTAAACAACGAGAGGGTAAGCTAATGTTAGTGAGTGAGAATATACTACATACATATATATGCATAAAATGGACACGCCACACAATAATAATCAAATAGCACATACCAGAGTCCGAGCATAAAGGCAAGCTAATATAAGCATACCGTACGATCGTTATACAACAAGCTAATATATCTACAATGTAAGTACACCAACAACGATATGTACAACGCCATCAAGCTACACCCGGAGGGTTAGCTACATCACAACAATACGACATATATATATATATATATATATATATATATATATATATATATATATATATATATATATATATATATATATATATATATATATATATATATATATATATATATATATAACAATGCGTGAACCGCCCAAGGTTAACCCCTTAACCCAATACCAAATAAAGATTGGCCGAAACTACACGAGCCTTAGTAAATCCGCACCACACGTGACTACTATCTTCAACACCATTACAACATCGAGGTTGGCCGAACATACATGAGCCCTAGCGAATCCGCACCACACGTGACCACTACCTCAATTAGATGACTGAAACTACACACGTCATCGTGAATCCGCACCACACGTGATTCACCTCCCAAATCAAAACCCATGGTCCCGGGATTATATAAATCCACATCATCGGGGTTACTCAACCGTAACTCAAATACCAACCCCACACCATCGGAATTATACAAATCCACATCATAGGGGTTATCCAATTCATAAGCCCATGTGATAACGTACACACGAAGTGTGCACCTCGCCAAAGGTGGTCAACCAAAACGCACAACCGTGCCAATTGGACCTATTACGCAAGTCCATCAAATCCACCTATATGTGAAGTGAGCTCTATAGCCGAGGATCACTTCACTCGACCCGCACCCATCCTATACATACATATGCGCATAGTACAATGACACTCACCTTAGCGCCGTGATGAATGCAATACCAAAATCCTCAATCGCCAATGGAAAGTACCACCACAACCAAAACGTAGCCGTGAACGAGATGAACAACTTTAATACTCGAGCTTAGGTGAGAATTCGACTCCTTCCTCTCCAATCAAGCTCTCTCTCTAAACTCTTTCTCTCTCTCTAGATGAAGGTGTGTGAGTGGAAGGAGGTGAAAATGAGATAATATAGGCAATGGATCAGTTTTGTGGCTCAAAAACGGCCCCATGTGAATTGACCAAGATGCCCCTTTTAAAACATTAAAATAACGAATCAGTTCTGCAGCTCGTTTTGCGTGACGCGCGGCCCTTTGCGTGGCGTGCGTTTGTGCTGAAATGAAATCAGGGTCTTACAACTCTCCCCCACTTAAATTGGATCACGTCCCCGTGATCTTCGTCACTTAACAAACCAGACCCACCCTCAATGGTCCTCAAACATACGTTCCAATCCGACTTCCACCACATTTATCGTTAATCTCGAAGATTATTCCAATTACTAAATACACACTTGCACGCATTCCGAGACATGCAATGCACACAACATCCTAAGTCTACAACGATCACTTAGAATACGCGGAATCACCATGTATTCTTCCAACTCCTCTAGGCAATTCTTCTCAATGAGTCACCTTTAACAACTAAATCATCACCCGCGATTTATCGAATCCGCGAATCCGAGCACTAAAACTTGCTCAATTCCTCACATCTGAAAACTCAACCAATCTCGTACCGAGATATCAACTCCTTAGCGTACCCATACCAAGTACAATGCTAATAACAACCACATACCAAAATAAGGTCAACCATCTAACCGATGAAGACCGAATAAAAGCGAATCCTTACGGATAACACTTACCACTTACATCCATTGTAGTGTACAAACACGGCTAATACGCAACTACCGCAAATACGTGAGCAAAACACAGCTATTGCATCACTAACCACACAACATGGTCCTCACGACCGTACCATCGGCGTTTGAAACGACCAATAGTTCTCAAATCCAACAACAAGAAGGCTGGCCCAAACTACACGCGCCTTAGCGAATCCGCACCACACGTGACTCACTACCTCCACCGCAACAACAATTGGGATTGGCCGAACATACACGCGCCCTAGTGAATCCGCACCACACGAGAGTCACTATCCTCATAGAATGACCGCATCTACACGTGTCATTGTGAATCCGCACCACACGCGACTCACTTCTCGAAATCACAACATAAGGAGTGGTACTCTCATTTCCCACCGGTACTATCATTTACCGATAATGTTATACCATGTCGATATAACACTACTCCCAAGATGAAGTTAGCGGACCGAGTCAACGACCGCAACTCACCAATGTCACACACGCTCTTTTGGCCTCAATCAACGAGTGGTGTAGCATCGCGCACTGCGCACACCATAGTGACTCCGTGGTTCACACCATACGCATTGTCATGATGCTACCGGCTCCGTGGTTCACATCATAAATAACCCGCACATGCTATGGCACTACCGGCGCCGTGGTCCATACCATAGTACACAATTAAATACACTATATACATACATGTATAATTATTCCACTCACTTGGAATCTTTGCACACGCATCATACGTACGCGTACACAACACCATCATAATCGAGCAAGAACCACCTATATCACACATAGGCACAAAATAATAATTCTCTAGAAGAGAATCCAACACGCACATCCCTTAACCGGGGATCTCACCTTGCTCGCCAACACTCCCATTTATCTCCCAATGAGATTCGCCAACTTACCACCTCGGTGATAATTTAAATTCAAAACCTTAAGTACAATTTATTCCAAACCGTACTTTTACCACAATCGACCAACGTAGATGTCAACACTAGCCCCGGATCTATACGGGCTCCGTCCACATCAACTCACTAAAAACCTCTTCGTGCAGAAGTACAAACTCCCCCACTTAGAACTACGTTCCATAACCACATCATTGAGATAATAGTATCCCACCACATACATCTTACAATACCTTGCTCCATCCTTGAGCATACGAAGGATTTCAGATCGTCCTTCTCCACTTCATTCAAATCATTCATCAACACGAACACAAAACATCACTCTTGCAATCGTCCGATTGCTATGGCTTGTCAAATCCCGCTCAGTTACTCATGTACCTAAGGGTTTCTATAGGGTACCCTAAGTATAATGTAACCACAACCATCGAAGTTGAAAGGACCCGTTCATATCGATTATAAATGATTCACAATAGTTGATTACATCGCGAGGTACTTGACAGCTATATGATACATTTTACAAACATTGCATTTCGTTTTTAAAAGACAAACTTTCATTACATCGAAAATTGACGGCATGCATACCATTTCATAATATATCCAACTATAATTGACTTAATAATAATCTTGATGAACTCAACGACTCGAATGCAACGTCTTTTAAAATATGTCATGAATGACTCCAAGTAATATCTCTAAAATGAGCAAATGCACAGCGGAAGATTTCTTTCATACCTGAGAATAAACATGCTTTCAAGTGTCAACCAAAAGGTTGGTGAGTTCATAGGTTTATCATAAAAAATAAAATTCATCATTTTGATAGACCACAAGATTTAAATACAGTACACATATCTCGTGTACTAAACCATTTTTCATAATGCTTGGCAGAGTAGGTTCGTATCCTTTTCTACTCCGTAGGTTGCCTCGCGATTTTTAATAACCGTACACATATCTCGTGCACAAAAATAATACACATAACCCGTGTATAAAAATTTTCTCTCGATACATAACATTCACTTTGATGTCATTGCTCAACATGGTAACCGACCTTAACATATAATGCGCATAAATAATATCCCCAAAACAGAACATCTCGTCTGTATAATATATAAACTTCGAAGTGCTAAACACCACGCCTACTAGCTCTTCCATCTAGTGAACATTCTGGGTGGGGGTGTTAAACCCGGTAGCTACCTTTAGGATTCGCGTGAATTAGGGCCATACCCGTTTCTAATTCTTAGGTTACCAAGCAATAATAATCAGGGGAAAATTCACAACAATTAGTGGCAATTATAACGTCCAACTAATTCAATAATAATCCACATAACTTCTGTCTGCATAATAATTCATTCGAGGAATGTTTTACTTGTGTCTATCTCGTCAAACATTTATAAAAGCTTCTCAGTCAAAAAATATAGATTTCAAAGGCATTTAATAAAGCAGTTGTAAAAACAGCGCATGTATTCTCAGTCCCAAAAATATAAAGAGTAAAAGGGAATCAAATGAACTCACAATACTGTATTTTGTAGTAAAAATACATATGACGATATTGAACAATGCAGGGTTGGGCTCGGATTCACGAACCTATATCATTCATATCTATATTAAAACGTATAATCGTAATCGAACAAATTTTACATATTATTATTAGTGATGTATCTTATATATTTAATAATTTATAAGTTTCATAATTTATTTATATATTTTCAGTTTATATATATAGTTAAATTATGTGTATTAAATATATTTATATATATATATAATCTTAACAACGTCATTAAAACCTTTATTTTCATAAGCAATATTATTTTAATATATGACATAGATATTACTTGATAATAATAATAATGATAGTTTTTAGTGATAACAATATAATAATTTTAGTAAAAATGTTAATAATGATAATAATTTTTAATAATAACAATACTAATAATGATAATCATATTAATAATACTTTTGTTAATGATAATAATAATAGTACTAAAAATGATACTAATGCTAATATTTGTGGAAATAATAATAAGTTGTATTACTTTCATAATAATAATAATAATAATAATAATAATACTAATCATAATAATAATCATAATAGTAATCATAATCATGGTAATAATACTAAAATGATAAAATTGGTAATATTATTAATAATACATATAATAATAATATGATAAAGTTAATAATAATGTTAATAACTATAATAACAATAATACTTAAGGACAATATTAAAATGATAATATTAACAGTGTTAATAATATTTATAAGGCTAGTAATAATAATATTAATAATATAATACTAGTAATAATGATAATGATAATAATAATTATATTAATGATAATTATAATATTAATGTTAATAATAACATTACTTTACATAACAATAATAATAATAATAATAATAATAATAATAATAATAATAATAATAATAATAATAATAATAATAATAATAATAATAATAATAATGATAATATTAATAATAACAATAATCAAATAATAATAATGATAATAATAATAATTGAAACTACCCTTTGGCACTTAACATTCCCAAAACTTGTGACCTCTCACGCCACAATTGTAACATCTAGATGCACCAGAATCCGATATACCAGTCCGTATACCACCAGTGCTCACACTTGCACCCTTAGTTCTCTTACTTGGAGCACCATACGAAACAACCCTTCTCTTACTTGAAGGTTCACCAACTATCGATCGCGAATGCGATTCGAAACCTCTAGCCACGGCGAATAACTCCGCGAACGAGTTCACTTGACTAAGGTTAATCTTGTTCCGCAAGTCATCATTCAAAGTTCAATGGAAATCTCCCATCAACATACTATCCCTTCCGTTATACTTCGGGCAAAAACGAGCCTTCGCCATAAAGGTCCTCTTGAGAGTATTCAAATCCATAGAACCTTGTTGCAAATTTTGCAACTCGTCACACAATTCTGCCAAATCGGCTTGCGTTCGGAACTCCTCAAAGAATTCTTTCTTAAAATCGTCCCACGATAACCTCATAAACGATTCACCACCAACAATATCAATTTTACCATCCAACCAATCCTTCGCCCTACCCCGCAACAAGCTAGTAGCGAGTCTTGTCCTCTTCTCGGGAGGGCATTTAATAGTGCGAAAGCACCCTTCGACATCCGAGATCCATGTTGTGCTTATCAAAGGATTCGGTTTCCCGTCATACATCGGAGGTTTAGTCCTCATGAAGCTCTTTTGACAACGCTCCATTTAACCACTATTTTGAAATTCGGAATACTTCATATCCATTTCTTCTCGTAATGCACCCAATTGCTCCACCACGGTTGCCGCAACCCTAGTGCTAAACTCATCGTCGCTCATCTCGATCCCGTTTCTCGTCGTCATTCAAAAGGATGCAAAACGATTAGACCATGAACGTATAAAACCACATACGCAACATCGCCCCATTTTGCTTAACAATAGTCTTTCATCACTTGTTAGACACGATTTGTACTCGTAACAATGGTAGCTAGTCATTATTACGTGCACACGCCGTTTCAACTCGTTAGTACAACGACTATCTTGCTCGATGATATTCACAAATGCGAACATAAACACAAACACAACGCGATATATACATACACAAAATGATATCACGATACAAGCTACAATCCTAGTTAGTTCGCCTATAAACTAAGGCACTAACTACAACTCGTTCCGACCCGTACTCCTACAAGTCCCGCAACAAACAAGCACACATAAAAGTCTAAGTCTAGGCACCTATCTCAAGCCACCTAAATCCCTTAGACCATGCTCTGATACCACTTGTAATGACACAAAACACCTTACGAGAAAACATGCCATATTTTTTTTAAACAACAAAGGATTCAGCCTGACCAAATGCGCGGTGCGCATTGGGTTGTGCGACGCGTTCTATAACACCAAACAGGAACAGAACTCGACAATAGACATGACCACCAGCATATGGCCAATTGCACGGCGCGCAAAGCCAAGCGCGACGCGCTACAGCTGGGAAAACACTGCAGCCCAACCCGAGTTCGGTTTAACTCCAAAACCCATCCCAACACTTTTCATACATTAAACAACCGGGTTTTTAGTCGACGAAAGTACATTACAATGTTTGGGACTCCAACGACCCATAAATACGTGAAAGTGACTATTCCGACCCGTTTTAGTTTAACACAAAACAAAGACCAAGCATGGTGATTGGGGATAGACTACCCAATCCTAATAAATCCAAAAGCACATCTTCTAAATCAACCTACGCAAGTCCACTAGTTCCCACGCTTACCCGAGCCACCACCTCCACGCGAATCTATAAAAATGTAAACAACGAGAGGGTAAGCTAATGCTTAGTGAGTGAGAATATACTACATACATATATATGCATAAAATGGACACGCCACACAATAAAAATCAAATAGCACATACCGGAGTCCGAAACTACACGAGCCTTAGCAAATTCGCACCACACGTGACTACTATCTTCAACACCATTACAACATCGAGGTTGGCCGAACATACACGAGCCCTAGTGAATCCGCACCACACGTGACCACTACCTCAATAAGATGACCAAAACTACACGCGTCATCGTGAATCCGCACCACACGTGATTCACCTCCCAAATCAAAACCCACAGTCTCGGGATTATATAAATCTACATCATCGGGGTTACTCAACCGCAACTCAAATACCAACCCTACGCCATCGGGATTATAGAAATCCACATCATAGGTGTTATCCAATTCACAAGCCCATGTGATAACGTACACACGAAGTGTGCACCTCGCCAAAGGTGGTCAACCAAAACACACAACCGTGCTAATTGGACCTATTACACAAGTCCATCAAATCCACCTATATGTAAAGTGAGCTCTATTGTCGAGGATCACTTCACTCGGCCCACACCCATCCTATACATACATATGCACATAGTATATTTACACTCACCTTAGCGCCGTGGTGAATGCAATACCAAAATCCGCAATCGCCAATGGAAAGTACCACCACAAACAAAACGTAGCCGTGAACGAGATGAAAAATTTTAATACTCGAGCTTAGGTGAGAATTCGACTCCTTCCTCTCCAAATCAAGCTCTCTCTCTCTCTCTCTATAAACTCTTTCTCTCTCTCTGGATGAAGGTGTGTGAGTGGAAGGAGGTGAAAATGAGGATAAGATAGGCAATGGATCAGTTTTGTGGATCAAAAACTAGCCCCCATGTGAATTGACCAAAATGCCCCTTTTATAACATTAAAATTACGAATCAGTTCTGCCAGCTCGTTTTGCGCGGTGCGCGGCCCTTTGCGCGGCGTGCGTTTGTGCTGAAATGAAATCAGGGTCTTACATGTATCCGATAGACTTCTCTTACCAAGGGGTGACACAGATAGTGTACTTTGAATCGGAGTTCGCGACTTCCCAATAACAAAGCCGATAATTACGTTCTATTAGTTGGAAAAAAGATTGAGTTTAAAGCATAATCGAAAAGCATCTCGACAACATACACAAGCCATAATATTATTTTGGCATTATAACTGACTACATCATAGCATACACTAAAGATAACTACTCGCTAATCATGACAATAATATTACAGAGCACAATAATGGAAAATATTATATAAAGACAAAGGATAGAAGTACCAGTAGATTAAACGAGTTCCGAATACAAAAGTGACAACTTCAAACTCCACACCGCTCCTAATACAATCTTCGGCGTTCTTCTCCAGGTACTAGGTTTCCCGCACGGAATCGAAGACCTTGAAAGTACGACTAATATTGTAGAAAGATAGAGAAAGAAGTGAATTGAAGTGTGTGTAAAAATGGATGACAAAAAGCCTTTAAATAGAAGTTAGTTTTGCCTGCAAACGGCTGGCAGGACTTTTGGCAAGCCATTTGCAGGGCCCGTTTGCCAACTTAACAGAACGAATCATGGCTATCAGAGACAAATAGAACCTCTATCTACAGAGAGAAGATAATAATGTTGAAATCCAAGAAGAGCGCATTCAAGACTTTATCAATACCCTTCATGATCATATCTACAGCGAAGAAAGGCAACGATGTAGTGACCCGAACTTTTCCATGTTTATATATATTAAATGAAATTGATATTTACATGAATAAGTGTTTCCAACATGTTAAGCAATCAAAATTTTTAAGACTTGATTAATTGAAATAGGTTTCATATAGACAATTGACCACCCAAGTTGACCGGTGATTCACGAACGTTAAAACTTGTAAAAACTATATGATGACATATATATGGTTATATATATAGTTAACATGATTTTATTATAAGTATGTATCTCATTAGGTATTTTAACAATGAGTTATATACATAAAAATGAGACTATTAATTTAAGAAACTCGAAAACGATATATATAACGATTATCGTTATAACAACGTCTTACTAGGTACATATGAATCATATTAAGATATTGATACACTTGGTTAATTATGTTAAATGATAAGTAAATATATTATTAAGTGTATTAACAATGAAATACATATGTAAAAATAAGACTACTAACTTAATGATTTCGAAACGAGACATATATGTAACGATTATCGTTGTAACGACATTTAACTGTATATATATCATATGAAGATATATTATATATCATAATATCATGATAATATAACAATTTAACATCTCATTTGTTATAATAAACAATGGGTTAACAACATTCAACAAGATCGTTAACCTAAAGGTTTCAAAACAACATTTACATGTAACGACTAACGATGACTTAACGACTTAGTTAAAATGTATATACATGTAGTGTTTTAATATGTATTCATACACTTTTGAAAGACTTCAAGACACTTATCAAAATACTTCTACTTAACAAAAATGCTTACAAATACATCCTCGTTCAGTTTCATCAACAATTCTACTCGTATGCACCCGTATTCGTACTCGTACAATACACAGATTTTAGATGTATGTACTATTGGTATATACACTCCAATGATTAGCTCTTAGAAGCCCATGTGAGTCACCTAACACATGTGGGAACCATCATTTGGCAACTAGCATGAAATATCTCATAAAATTACAAAAATATGAGTAATCATTCATGACTTATTTACATGAAAACAAAATTACATATCCTTTATATCTAATCCATACACCAATGACCAAAAACACCCACAAACACTTTCATTCTTCAATTTTATTCATCTAATTGATCTCTCTCAAGTTCTATCTTCAATTTCTAAGTGTTCTTCATAAATTCCAAAAGTTCTAGTTTCATAAAATCAAGAATACTTCCAAGATTGCAAGTTTACTTCCAAGTTTTCTAAATCCATTCTAAGTAATCATCTAAGATCAAGAAACATTTGTTAATTACAGTAGGTTATCTTTCTAATACAAGGTAATAATCATATTCAAACTTTAATTCAATTTCTATAACTATAACAATCTTATTTCGAGTGGAAATCTTACTTGAAATTGTTTTCGTGTCATGATTCTGCTTCAAGAACTTTCAAGACATCCAAGGATCCTTTGAAGCTAGATCTATTTTTTTCATTTCCAGTAGGTTTATCCAAGGAACTTGAGGTAGTAATGATGTTCATAACATCATTCGATTCAAACATATAAAGCAATCTTATTCGAAGGTTTAAACTTGTAATTACTAGAACATAGTTTAGTTAATTCTAAACTTGTTCGCAAATAAAAGTTAATCCTTCTAACTTGACTTTTAAAATCAACTAAACACATGTTCTATATCTATATGATATTCTAACTTAATGATGTAAAACCTGAAAACACGAAAAATACCGTAAAATCGGATTTACGCCGTCATAGTAACACCGCGGGCTGTTTTGGGTTAGTTAATTAAAAACTATGATAAACTTTGATTTAAAAGTTGTTATTCTGGGAAAATGATTTTTATTATGAACATGAAACTATATCCAAAAATCATGGTTAAACTCAAAGTGGAAGTATGTTTTCTAAAATGGTCATCTAGACGTCGTTCTTTCGATAGAAATGACTACCTCTTTCAAAAACGACTTGTAACTTGTATCTTCGACCATAAACTTATACTTTTTCTATCTAGATTCATAAAGTTAAGTTCAATACGAAACTGTGGCCACTGGAATCACTCAAAACGGATTAGAAACGAAGAAATGGCGAGTAAAACAAGATTGATAAAAACTACTCATTTTACCTACGTGAAAGTTAGTAATAAATCTATTCCAACCATAACCTAATCAACTTATATTGTATATTATGTAATCTTGAGATACCATAGACACGTATACAATGTTTCGACCTATCATGTCGACCCATCTATATATATATATTGCGGAACAACCATAGACACTCTATATGTGAATGTTGGAGTTAGCTATATAGGGTTGAGGTTGATTCCAAAATATATATATAGTTTGAGTTGTGATCAATACTGAGATACGTATACACCGGGTCGTGGATTGATTCGAGATAATATTTATCTATTTATTTCTGTACATCTAACTGTGGACAACTAGTTGTAGGTTACTAACGAGGACAGCTGACTTAATAAACTTAAAACATCAAAATGTATTAAAAGTGTTGTAAATATATTTTGAACATACTTTGATATATATGTATATATTGTTATAGGTTCGTGAATCAACCAGCGGCCAAGTCTTACTTCCCAACGAAGTAAAAAATCTGTGAAAGTGAGTTATAGTCCCACTTTTAAAATCTAATATTTTTGGGATGAGAATACATGCAGGTTTTATAAATGATTTACAAAATAGACACAAGTACGTGAAACTACATTCTATGGTTGAATTATCGAAATCGAATATGCCCCTTTTTATTAAGTCTAATAATCTAAGAATTAGGGAACAGACACCCTAATTGACGCGAATCCTAAAGATAGATCTATTGGGCCTAACAAACCCCATCCAAAGTACCGGATGCTTTAGTACTTCGAAATTTATATCATATCCGAAGGGTGTCCCGGAATGATGGGGATATTCTTATATATGCATCTTGTTAATGTCGGTTACCAGGTGTCCACCATATGAATGATTTTTATCTGTATGTATGGGATGTGTATTGAAATATGAAATCTTGTGGTCTATTGTTACGATTTGATATATATAGGTTAAACCTATAACTCACCTATATTTTTGTTGACGTTTAAAGCATGTTTATTCTCAGGTGAATACTAAGAGCTTCCGCTGTTGCATACTAAAATAAGGACAAGATTTGGAGTCCATGTTTGTATGATATTGTGTAAAAACTGCATTCAAGAAACTGATTTCGATGTAACATATTTGTATTGTAAACAATTATGTAATGGTCGTGTGTAAACAGGATATTTTAGATTATCATTATTTGATAATCTACGTAAAGCTTTTTAAACCTTTATTTATGAAATAAAGGTTATGGTTTGTTTTAAAAATGAATGCAATCTTTGAAATACGTCTCATATAGAGGTCAAAACCTCACAACGAAATCAAATAATATGGAACGTTTTTAATCAATAAGAACGGGACATTTCAGTTGGTATCAGAGCGTTGGTCTTAGAGAACCAGAAAATTTGCATTAGTCTGTCTTATCGAGTTTGTTAGGATGCATTAGTGAGTCTGGACTTCGACCGTGTTTTCTTTAAAAATGATTGCTTAACATTTTTGTTGGAAACTATATATTATTAACATGTATATATTATGTGATATATTAATCTCTTAACATGTTTGATATTGTGTGATATATGTCTACCTCTAGCACAAATCCCATTGACTCACCTAATAATAACGAAGAGTCGAATATATATTGGACTGATTCACAAGTTCCCGAAGAAGAACCGGAAGAAGAATCAGAACCGGAAGAAGAATCAGAACCGGAAGAGGAGGAACCGGAGGAGGAAATAGAATCGGTGGGGGAAATAATAAAACGAAAAAGTAAAAGAAAATCCTCAACCAACCGACCAAGGTTAATTATGGTCAATGGTGTTTCCGCCTAGGAAGCAAAATATTGGGAGGATTACTAATTCTCCGATGAATCGGATTCCGACGAGAATTCCGATGATGTTATAGAAATTACCCCAACTGAATTTGAAAAGACAAAAGAAAATAATATGAGAAAGGGCATAAAAATAGAGAAATCTAATTCCAACCCCGATGAACTTTATATGTATCGTTAACCCCCGAAGCCCTTAAGTTGTAACAATGACCCGGGAACCTCTAAACCACCAGGTTTTTCTAAACTGTTGTGGAAAACGACAGCTCGTATTAGGGGAACATCATATATCCCTAGAAACTTGGCAAAACGAACCAAAACCGAAGAAGAAGAAACGAGCGAGTCGGAATAAGATAGTTGTATTCGTGTGGTGTAATATATGTAATATAGTGTGCTTATGCTTTATGATATATATGTAAAAATTGCTTGTATTAATAAGTATTTTTTTTTATGAATCTAACTCTTGTCTATTTTACAGTATAAAAACACAAAATGGATAGACAACCCAATATTTTAAGAGACCTACCCGGAGACATGATTGATGAAATCTTGTATAGAGTCGGTCAGAATTCTTCGGCACAACTATTTACGGCGAAATCAGTTTGTAAGACATTCGAAGAACGTTCCAAGAATGTCTTGGTTTATAAGAGACTTTCGTTTGAAAGATGGGGGATATCACATTGGGAAACCCATAAGTTACGATGTGTTTACTTTGACGCATATATTGTGGGGAACCCAAATGCTATTTTACGCAACAGGTTAAGAAATTATTTTGACTCAATGTATCCGAATATAGGACTTCATGATTTAGAAAAAGCGGCTAACATGCAACATAAAGAAGCATGCTATGCTTACGGGTTAGTAATATTCGCTTCTCACCAAAGTGAGAAAAAGAACATCGGGCTACAACTATTAAACAAAACGTTCCCACAAGTGACGGAGTCGGTAATTGGGGTAAGAAATGAGGTTTTTAGGTTATTACGAGACTGTTGGTCATTACGTAACCCTCGTCCCTTTGACGACGTTACAACACGCTGTCTTATCAACGGCCATAACGGTTATGTTCCACAAGACCAAGGATGAGAAGTAGTCCTAGTAAAACCAGAATGCATGACTTGTTTCTGGACGTATGAATTACGTGTCTTTATTGCCTTTGCTGAACGACTTGTGTACTAGCTAGAATTATCTTCACAACTATCTTGTATCAAAGTTATTGTGTGTTATATTTCATTCTTTATGTAAAATAAACGGTATTGTAAGTTTGTAAAATATTGTATAAAAGTTTGAATGCGAAATATTATTATAATAATCAGTTTTTCATATAGAATTGTAGTAGTTGAATTGTATATTAGCTACTAAGTATGAACTTAACGGGTAGGTACTACCCGAATTTAAACTTATAAAACGCTAATATGAAGAAAAAGCTTTTATAAATGAGTTCATATTATGCTACGAAATACTATTAACTACTCTTAATATTCTGTATGATTAACTTGTTCCATTTGACTATTTTGAAGGAAATGGCACCGACTACTCGACACACCGTGAATATGAATGAAGAGGAATTCCGTACTTTTCTAGCTTCAAACATAGCCGCAGTACAGGCTGCGCTACATACCAACAATAACCTTGGATCTAGCAGTACAGGAAATCGTGTAGGATGCACCTACAAAGAATTCACTGCCTGCAAACCTTTGGAATTTGATGGAACCGAAGGACTAATCGGATTGAAACGGTGGACCGAGAAGGTCGAATCAGTGTTTGCCATAAGTAAGTCTACTGAAGAGGACAAAGTGAAGTACGCTACACATACCTTCACAGGTTCTGCGTTAACATGGTGGAATACCTATCTAGAGCAAGTGGGATAAGATGATGCTTACGCACTACCGTGGTCAGCATTTAAGCACTTGATGAACGAGAAGTACCGTCCCAGAACCGAGGTTAATAAGCTCAAGACAGAACTTAGAGGGTTACCAACCCATGGATTTGATATTACCACGTACGAAAGACGATTCACAGAATTGTGCCTATTGTGTCCGGGAGCGTTCGAAGATGAGGAAGAGAAGATCGACGCGTTTGTGAAAGGATTACCGGAAAGAATCCAAGAAGATATAAGTTCACACGAGCCCGCCTCCATACAACAGGCATGTAGAATGGCTCACAAACTAGTGAACCAGATTGAAGAAAGAATTAAAGAACAGACTGCTGAAGAGGCCAATGTGATGCAAGTCAAAAGAAAGTGGGAGGAAAACGGTGATAAGAATCACCAATACAACAACAATAGCAATTACAATAATAATCGCAACAATTATCCCAACAATCGCAACTACAACAAACGGCCTAACAACAACAACAACAACAACAACAACAACAACTACAACAATCATCCCAACAACAATAACAACCGCAACAACAACAACAATCAGAAGCAGCTATGCCAAAGGTGTGAAAAGTATCACTCGGGGTTCTGCACCAAATTTTGCAACAAGTGTAAAAGAAATGGTCATAGCGCGGCGAAGTGTGAGGTCTACGGACCAGGGGTTAACAGAACGAAAGGAACAAATGGTGTCGGAACGAGTAATGGCAGAGCAAGTAGTGTCGGAGCAAGTTATGCCAATGTAGTTTGTTATAAATGCGGAAAACCGGGCCACATTATTAGAAATTGCCCAAACCAGGAGAACACAAATGGACAAGGCCGCAGAAGAGTTTTCAATATTAATGCGGCAGAGGCACAGGAAGACCCGGAGCTTGTTACGGGTACGTTTCTTATTGACAATAAATCTGCTTACGTTTTATTTGATTTGGGTGCGGATAGAAGCTATATGAGTAGAGATTTTTGTGTTAAATTAAGTTGTCCATTGACGCTTTTGGATAGTAAATTTTTACTCGAATTAGCAAATGGTAAATTAATTTCAGCAGATAATATATGTCGAAATCGAGAAATTAAACTGGTTAGCGAAACATTTAAGATTGACTTGATACCAGTAGAGTTAGGGAGTTTTGATGTGATAATCGGTATGGACTGGTTGAAAGAAGTGAAAGCAGAGATCGTTTGTTACAAAAATGCAATTCGCATTATACGAGAAAAAGGAAAACCCTTAATGGTGTACGGAGAAAAGGGCAACACGAAGCTACATCTTATTAGTAATTTGAAGGCACAAAAACTAATAAGAAAAGGTTGCTATGCTGTTCTAGCACACGTCGAAAAAGTACAAACTGAAAAAAAGAGCATCAGTGATGTTCCCGTCGCAAAAGAATTTCCCGATGTATTTCCGAAAGAATTACCGGGACTACCTCCACATCGATCTATTGAATTTCAAATAGATCTTGTACTAGGAGCTGCACCAATAGCTCGTGCTCCTTACAGACTCGCACCCAGCGAGATGAAAGAACTACAAAGCCAACTACAAGAACTATTAGAACGTGGTTTCATTCGACCAAGCACATCACCATGGGGAGCTCCTGTTTTGTTTGTCAAGAAGAAGGATGGTACATTTAGGTTGTGTATTGACTACAGAGAGTTGAACAAACTTACCATCAAAAACCGTTATCCACTGCCGAGAATTGACGACTTATTTGATCAACTACAAGGCTCGTCGGTTTATTCGAAGATCGATTTACGTTCTGGATATCATCAAATGCGAGTAAAGGAGGATGATATTCCAAAAAATGCTTTTAGGACGCGTTATGGTCATTACGAGTTTATGGTTATGCCGTTTGGATTGACTAACGCACCAGCTGTGTTCATGGACCTTATGAACCGAGTGTGTGGGCCATATCTTGACAAGTTTGTCATTGTTTTCATCGATGACATACTTATTTACTCAAATAATGATCAAGAGCACGAAGAACATTTGAGAAAAGTGCTAGAAGTATTGAGGAAAGAAAAACTGTACGCTAAGTTTTCAAAGTGTGCATTTTGGTTGGAAGAAGTTCAATTCCTCGGTCACATAGTGAACAAAGAAGGTATCCAGGTGGACCCGGCAAAGATCAAAACCGTTGAAAAGTGGGAAACCCCAAAAACTCCGAAGCATATACGTCAATTTTTAGGATTGGCTGGTTACTACAGAAGATTCATCCAAGATTTCTCCAAAATAGCAAAACCCTTGACTGCATTAACGCATAAAGGGAAGAAATTTGAATGGAAGGATGAACAAGAGAAGGCGTTTCAGTTATTGAAGAAAAAGCTAACTACAGCACCTATATTGTCATTGCCTGAAGGGAATGCTGATTTTGTGATTTATTGTGACGCATCAGAGCTAGGTCTCGGTTGTGTATTAATGCAACGAACAAAGGTGATTGCTTATGCGTCTAGATAATTGAAGATTTACGAACAAAATTATACGACGCATGATTTGGAATTAGGCGCGGTTGTTTTTGCATTAAAGACTTGGAGGCACTACTTATATGGGGTCAAAAGTATTATATATACCGACCACAAAAGTCTTCAACACATATTTAATCAGAAACAACTGAATATGAGGCAGCGTAGGTAGATTGAATTGTTGAATGATTACGACTTTGAGATTCGTTACCACCCGGGGAAGGCAAATGTGGTAGCCGACGCCTTGAGCAGAAAGGACAGAGAACCCATTCGATTAAAATCTATGAATATAATGATTCACACTAACCTTACTACTCAAATAAAGGAGGCGCAACAAGGAGTTTTAAAAGAGGGAAATTTAAAGGATGAAATACCCAAAGGATCGAAGAAGCATCTTAATATTCGGGAAGACGGAACCCGGTATAGGGCTGAAAGAATTTGGGTACCAAAATTTGGAGATATGAGAGAAATGGTACTTAGAGAAGCTCATAAAACCAGATACTCAATACATCCTGGAACGGGGAAGATGTACAAGGATCTTAAGAAACATTTTTGGTGGCCAGGTATGAAAGCCGATATTGCTAAATATGTAGGAGAATGTTTGACGTGTTCTAAGGTCAAAGCTGAACATCAGAAACAATCAGGTCTACTACAACAACCTGAAATCCCGGAATAGAAATGGGAAAACATTACCATGGATTTCATTACTAAATTGCCAAGGACTGCAAGTGGTTATGATACTATTTGCGTAATAGTTGATCGTCTCACCAAGTCAGCATACTTCCTGCCAATAAGAGAAGATGACAAGATGGAGAAGTTAGCACGACTGTATTTGAAGGAAGTCGTCTCCAGACATGGAATACCAATCTCTATTATCTCTGATAGGGATGGCAGATTTATTTCAAGATTCTGGCAGACATTACAGCAAGCATTGGGAACTCGTCTAGACATGAGTACTGCCTATCATCCACAAACTGATGGGCCGAGCGAAAGGACGATACAAACGCTTAAGGTTTCACCTTGGAAAGGCGTTGTTCGATTTGGTAAACGGGGGAAACTAAATCCAAGGTACATTGGACCATTCAAGATTATAGATCGTGTCGGCCCAGTAGCTTACCAACTGGAGCTACCTCAACAACTCGCGGCTGTACATAACACTTTCCACGTCTCAAATTTGAAGAAATGTTTTGCTAAAGAAGATCTCACTATTCCATTGGACGAAATCCAAATCAATGAAAAACTTCAATTCATTGAAGAACCCGTCGAAATAATGGATCGTGAGGTTAAGAGACTTAAACAAAATAAGATACCGATTGTTAAGGTTCGATGGAATGCTCATTGAGGACCCGAGTTCACCTGGGAGCGTGAAGATCAGATGAAGAATAAATACCCGCATCTATTTCCAGAAGATTCGTCAACACTTTCAACAGCTTAAAATTTCGGGACGAAATTTATTTAACGGGTAGGTACTGTAGTGACCCGAACTTTTCCATGTTTATATATATTAAATGAAATCAATATTTACATGATTAAGTGTTTCCAACATGTTAAGCAATCAAACTTGTTAAGACTTGATTAATTGAAATATGTTTCATATAGACAATTGACCACCCAAGTTGACCGGTGATTCACGAACGTTAAAACTTGTAAAAACTATACGATGACATATATATGGTTATATATATAGTTAACATGATTTTATTATAAGTATGTATCTCATTAGGTATTTTAACAATGAGTTATATACATAAAAATGAGACTATTAATTTAAGAAACTCGAAAACGATATATATAACGATTATCGTTATAACAACGTCTTACTAGGTACATATGAATCATATTAAGATATTGATACACTTGGTTAATTATGTTAAATGATAAGTAAATATATTATTAAGTGTATTAACAATGAAATACATATGTAAAAATAAGACTACTAACTTAATGATTTCGAAACGAGACATATATGTAACGATTATCGTTGTAACGACATTTAACTGTATATATATCATATAAAGATATATTATATATCATAATATCATGATAATATAACAATTTAACATCTCATTTGTTATAATAAACAATGGGTTAACAACATTCAACAAGATCGTTAACCTAAAGGTTTCAAAACAACATTTACATGTAACGACTAACGATGACTTAACGACTCAGTTAAAATGTATATACATGTAGTGTTTTAATATGTATTCATACATTTTTGAAAGACTTCAATACACTTATCAAAATACTTCTACTTAACAAAAATGCTTACAAATACATCCTCGTTCAGTTTCATCAACAATTCTACTCGTATGCACCCGTATTCGTACTCGTACAATACACAGCTTTTAGATGTATGTACTATTGGTATATACACTACAATGATCAGCTCTTAGCAGCCAATGTGAGTCACCTAACACATGTGGGAACCATCATTTGGCAACTAGCATGAAATATCTCATAAAATTACAAAAATATGAGTAATCATTCATGACTTATTTACATGAAAACAAAATTACATATCCTTTATATCTAATCCATACACCAACCACCAAAAACACCTACAAACACTTTCATTCTTCAATTTTCTTCATCTAATTGATCTCTCTCAAGTTCTATCTTCAAGTTCTAAGTGTTCTTCATAAATTCCAAAAGTTCTAGTTTCATAAAATCAAGAATACTTCCAAGATTGCAAGTTTACTTCCAAGTTTTCTAAATCCATTCCAAGTAATCATCCAAGATCAAGAAACCTTTGTTACTTACAGTAGGTTATCTTTCTAATACAAGGTAATAATCATATTCAAACTTTAATTCAATTTCTATAACTATAACAATCTTATTTTGAGTGGAAATCTTACTTGAAATTGTTTTCGTGTCATGATTCTGCTTCAAGAATTTTCAAGCCATCCAAGGATCCTTTGAAGCTAGATCTATTTTTCTCATTTCCAGTAGGTTTATCCAAGGAACTTGAGGTAGTAATGATGTTCATAAAATCATTCGATTCATACATATAAAGCTATCTTATTCGAAGGTTTAAACTTGTAATCACTAGAACATAGTTTAGTTAATTCTAAACTTGTTCGCAAATAAAAGTTAATCCTTCTAACTTGACTTTTAAAATCAACTAAACACATGTTCTATATCTATATGATATGCTAACTTAATGATTTAAAACCTGGAAACACGAAAAACACCGTAAAATCGGATTTACGCCGTCGTAGTAACACCGCGGGCTGTTTTGGGTTAGTTAATTAAAAACTATGATAAACTTTGATTTAAAATTTGTTATTCTGGGAAAATGATTTTTATTATGAACATGAAACTATATCCAAAAATCATGGTTAAACTCAAAGTGGAAGTATGTTTTCTAAAATGGTCATCTAGACGTCGTTCTTTCGACGGAAATGACTACCTCTTTCAAAAACGACTTGTAACTTGTATCTTCGACTATAAACTTATACTTTTTCTGTTTAGATTTATAAAGTTAAGTTTAATACGAAACCGTGGCCACTGGAATCACTCAAAACGGATTAGAAACGAAGAAATGGCGAGTAAAGCAAGATTGATAAAAACTACTCCTTTTACCTACGTGAAAGTTAGTAATAAATCTATTCCAACCATAACCTAATCAACTTATATTGTATATTATGTAATCTTGAGATACCATAGACACGTATACAATGTTTCGACCTATCATGTCGACCCATCTATATATATATTGCGGAACAGCCATAGACACTCTACATGTGAATGTTGGAGTTAGCTATATAGGGTTGAGGTTGATTCCAAAATATATATATAGTTTGAGTTGTGATCAATACTGAGATACGTATACACCGGGTCGTGGATTGATTCTAGATAATATTTATCGATTTATTTCTGTACATCTAACTGTGGACAACTAGTTGTAGGTTACTAACGAGGACAGCTGACTTAATAAACTTAAAACATCAAAATGTATTAAAAGTGTTGTAAATATATTTTGAACATACTTTGATATATATGTATATATTGTTATAGGTTCGTGAATCAACCAGTGGCCAAGTCTTACTTCCCGACGAAGTAAAAATCTGTGAAAGTGAGTTATAATCCCACTTTTAAAATCTAATATTTTTGGGATGAGAATACATGCAGGTTTTACAAATGATTTACAAAATAGACACAAGTACGTGAAACTACATTCTATGGTTGAATTATCGAAATCGAATATGCCCCTTTTTATTAAGTCTGGTAATCTAAGAATTAGGGAATAGACACCCTAATTGACGCGAATCCTAAAGATAGATCTATTGGGCCTAACAAACCCCATCCAAAGTACCGGATGCTTTATTACTTCGAAATTTATATCATATCCGAAGGGTGTCCCGGAATGATGGGGATATTCTTATATATGCATCTTGTTAATGTCGGTTACCAGGTGTTCACCATATGAATGATTTTTATCTCTATGTATGGGATGTGTATTGAAATATGAAATCTTGTGGTCTATTGTTACGATTTGATATATATAGGTTAAACCTATAACTCACCAACATTTTTGTTGACGTTTAAAGCATGTTTATTCTCAGGTGAATACTAAGAGCTTCCGCTGTTGCATACTAAAATAAGGACAAGATTTGGAGTCCATGTTTGTATGATATTGTGTAAAAACTGCATTCAAGAAACTAATTTCGATGTAACATATTTGTATTGTAAACCATTATGTAATGGTCGTGTGTAAACAAGATATTTTAGATTATCATTATTTGATAATCTACTTAAAGCTTTTTAAACCTTTATTTATGAAATAAAGGTTATGGTTTGTTTTAAAAATGAATGCAGTCTTTGAAAAATGTCTCATATAGAGGTCAAAACCTCGCAACGAAATCAATTAATATGGAACGTTTTTAATCAATAAGAATGGGATATTTCAAACGAGAGCACAATTCAGTGGTTCGCTCTATTCTTAAGACAAGATTCTATCGAGATCAGAAGATCTTTACTCTAAGGTTTACAACGCCTTAGCCGGATCTTCATTTCCGTTCTCAGTAAATCAATGAGCACTACTGACTCTCATCCGAAAGCATATGGATCTTTCTACCGGACGCCCAACTTATCACTCTTATTTACAAATGATCGAGGATATTCACATCTTTTTCGCTCTCTTGGAAAGAGATAATTTTGAAAGCACACTAGACATGTGACGCCCCAAAATTTAAAGTATTATTTTTACGAGTATTATTTATGATATTGATTGATTTAAGTTTAAATATCTTATGTATTTTAAGAAGAAAAAAAAGAGAGAAGTAAGATAGTTAGTTATAATTAGCTAAGGACTTTAAGTGAAAAGTTTGAATGGGACTTCTTGTGAAATCTAGACTTAATGGGGAGGGTAGAAAGTGTATTTTAGCCAAAGTTAATTAAATGAAAAGCTGGAAATTAGAAGCAAGTTGGCATTTTCCAGGATTTTAAGAAAAGGAAAAGAGTGTGTGTGTGTGTGTGTGTGCGTTTGTGTGTGTGTCGTGATGTATGTCGAACCAAGGGAGATCAAGATCAAAAATTGGAAGTTGATCCTTCATGCAAGTGCAAAATTGAACAATTAGAGGCTTATAGTTCATGCTAGAAGCAAGTATTTCATCATCTTCTTCCTAAATCCAAGCTTAAATTAAGGGTTCATAAACCCCAGAGAAGTAAGGTATGAATCTTGTTGAAATGAGATGAAATTGATGGTTGTTTCAAGTTTAGTTAATGTTTTAATGTTATATGCACTATGGTTAAGCTCAAAAACGAATCTTAAAAGTTAGAACTTTCATGAATGTTATAACACATGATGTGGGATTTTGAATAAGACATGTTTATGATTAGTTATATCGCATAATTGTTGAATGATGTGTTTATGTAAGATTGTTTCATAAGAATGAAGTTATATTATGTAAAGAGGATGTTTATAAGTGAACATGTTGAAAGAACAAGTATGATGGAAAAGATGATGGTTTTTAATGTTGTTAATGGTAGAAATTTAATAATGCACACAAGTTGTTTGTGTTAATGTCACAAAGAAGGTAAAAGTATGATTTTGAAGCTAGTTAGTATTTAAAAGGGTTGGTTAACTAGTATTGATGATGAATTTAAATCGTTAAGTGAAAGAAGTATAAGAGGTTAACTCTTATGAGTTAAAGTGTATGTATGTTTAATTGTTTATAAACGATTTAGGGAATGGTGATATTTTGGTAGGTGCTAGTCGGGTGCAAGAAATCAAGGTAGCTAGCCCATCGACGCGAGGTGAGTTTCAAGGGAAGTAATATACTAATTTATGTGTCAATAATATAGTTGATAAGTTCTTTTGATGGTACTATAATTGTTTTAATACATATAATTAATCATTGAAAGCACCATGTAGTCTGTGTATTATAAAAAAAATGAAGTATGAAGTTGGTATGCGTTATCGTATGTGATGAAGTAGGTTGAAGAGTCTTTGTAAAATACGTTGGTAATTACTTTTAAAATTGTCATGTTTATTTTATGAAAGAGTATGATAATATTACTTTGTAGTTTAGTATATTATGTAAGTTCAAGTTATCATCGAGTTAGTTAAGTGATTGTGATTGTTAGACACGATAGATACCTCATGGATTTGAGTTATTGAGTGATGAGTATTATAGTTGACTTTATTATGTTGACAAGCTTATTATTGCCTCTATAAGATGTTAACGTAGTCATAAAAAAAACTAAGCTAGGAAAGTATTTTGGGTCGAATAATGGGTCGTGGTCCATATTTGACTTAATAAAGGAGAAGTCCCGATGGGACTAGTCGAATTACGAAGACCAAGTGAGTTACGTGGGAACACATTTCATATTGCACTTGAAATGGGTAAATGAGGTAAGTATTATGTGATTCGTTTCTATACAAATATGGTAATGTTCTATTCATGTATTATAATGTGGCTTTTGTTATTATAATATACTTCATATATGACGTTGTGTGTTATGACATGAAGTATGGAGAAAAGAATAATGGGCAATTATATATGCAAACGAGATTAGCTAATAAGGAGACGGGTTACGAATAATATTTGTTTCTAAATATAGTGTGCAAAGTTTATGGTTATTGCTTCTTAATTCTCTATGTCACTCACTAAGAATAACGCTTACCCGTATTAGTTGTTGTCATGTTTATAGGATTTTTGAGAATAATGGAAGGATTTAAAAGTGCACTTGCACAAATGCATTGAGTGAAAAGAAGATCATAACCCAAGTAAGTTCGTTGAAAGTTTGGCAAACAACGAGAAAGAAAGGAGTTGTAAGGAAATCAAAGAAAGAAACTAGTTCAAGTAAGTGAACGCAACTATTTCTTGCAATTATGATTATTATTATTATCATAATTGGAATGCGTCACTTCTGATTATGTGACAAGCCATTATGGATTTTTACGTGTGAGCTTAAATATTTAAGTATGTTCAAATGAAGTATGATAGATAATGGAATGAGTCGAAATGGGTCAGGTCTGATATATAAGTCGAAATGCGTCAAAACTATATGTTTGATTGTGGAACGGGTCGTGCACGACCAAGTGACTTTTACGTTTTGTTATGATGTCCAATGCGTTAGTTTATGTGGATACAAGATTGATAATGTATCATGTTTGGAAAAGTAGATGAATGATGTTATGTAATGTTTGAGATGGGATTTTTAAAGATTGTCAAAATTCGGCATCAGTCACAGCATAGGGCCGCGCCGCGGGACCTCATGGCCGCGCCGCGCCCTTACTTGTATTTTGGTAACAGATTATGGGGTTAGACTGACCATTAGATACCCAGTCGGGCCGCGCCGCGCCCCTCTTTGCCGCGCCGCGACTAAGCAGCTATTCTAAAAAAAAAGTCGTTTTCATCTACGAGTTTAGGGCGTTATAAGACAGGCTAGTGATTTATGTAACAATTGATCACCACATTGATCTGATAATCAAAGAGTTACGAAATGCAGTCACAGAAGAAGTAAGACGCAACAATCTGTTTTCTCATCTTGAACCATACCTAGTCAACATTGCCACCTACGTTACGAAGCAGATAGCACGTATCTTCCACGAGTCCACAGATCCAAGTTTCATATTTAAAGCTGGATGTCGGGAGATATACTTGTGACGATCGCTCCAAATCCATATGGACGAACACGTCATTCATCGATTTCATTGCGAGGTATTTGACCTCTATATGATACGTTTTGTAAACATTGCATTCTTTTAAAAAGGCACACCATAAATGAATATTTAAATCAAAAGTTTTCGACATCTGATGATTTCTACATATAAACAATCACCGTAAATAATAGTTTACAATAATACTTTCGTTGATAATGCAGTCAAAATAAGATACATGGTGATGATTTGGTGAATGCAACGTTTCCTTGAAAAATATGTCATGTAAGACTCCATGCACATAGCTTGTCTAACACATAAGCAAACAGCGGAAGACTTCTAGGAAACCTGAGAATAAATATGCTAACAAGTGTCAACATAAAGGTTGGTAAGTTCATAGTTTTATAGTTTCATATAATCTGTATATAAAAGTGGATCACAAGATTTCAGTTGTTTCATCCAGAAACGTTTATCAATAGATTCTACATAATTGAGCACCCTGTTAATTAAGCTTTAACGTTATAATAAGTACCCCTGTTTTAACATACATGCAACCAACATGTACAATACATGCAATCCAACGTGTACTTAAACTCAAATAGCATACGTCTGTTTTATAGTTCAGGCTAGAGTTTCTATACCTGAAACAGACAGGGATGTCAAGCCCTATAGATCCATATACAACTACTAGCGCCCACCAGTTCTTATAACCTGCAGTTACTAGTTAAAGCTAAGGGATTTTCGGTTCAAACTCAGTGTAGAATTAAGTATGTACTTGTATCCATTACTTTTAAAATAAAGTGCATGTATTCTCAGCCCAAAAATATAGATTGCAAAAGCAATTAAAAAGGGAACAAATGAAACTCACCTTAGCAGTACATAAAGTTGTTCACCGAAATGTGATCGAAACTTGGAATACCAAATAACCGTAGATCTCAACCTAGAGAGCATATGTTGGTCAATAAATGTCTACCAAGCTAGGTCTGGTCATAGTGTATCATAATCCTAATGCTCGAGATCGACATACAAAAGTTATCCAAAGTTGTTTCAAAAAGTCAATTTTGACAATAGTTCAACAAAACGAGACGTGCTTTATATAAGAATTCATTTACTCGGCTAGTAGTATTCAAAAATCCAATTTATCAATCTCATAAATAGGTTGTTTAAATCTTAATTGCAGATTCAAAAGCAATTCCAATTATCGTCAATTATAATTCAGTTGATCATATCTTTTAATCCGTTCATCGAAACTATTCGATATCTAAATGACAAGTTATTGATTTTTCGCCAGCTTTCCAAAAACATGTATATCATATACCTTTTATCAGTAATACATGTATTTACTTCGTGATTCAACATAACTGTTTAACGACGAAATTTTGCATACGAGCATGCATCAATATATATACTCGAGCACTAGACATGGATACACTATTAGTATATATAAAAGATAAAATATAAATGCTTACGTATCAATATTGTGATTCAATATTGCAGAAAGTACGTAGACGCAACATAGATGATAACAGTAGGTTTGACTTGTAAATAATACCCATGAACATTACCCATAACCTCCATAGCTATAACCCATAATTTCCTTAACTTTATCCCGCTCAAAAACCCATTTTTGAAAGTGACACGCTCAAAATCTCGTCGTAGTATTTTATGTATATTACTAATTAATAATTAATAATACTAATAATTAATAAGATTAATAATAATATTAATGTTAATAATAATAATAATAATAATAATAATAATAATAATAATAATAATAATAATAATAATAATAATAATAATAATAATAATAATAATTTAAATACGGAGGAAGTAATATAAATAAATATGTGTGTGTGACAAACAACTGAACTCGCGAGCTTTTATAATGTTTTCTGAATCTGATGCCCATGCGATCGCATGGGCTTCTAGTGCAAATGCCATGCGATCGCATGGCCTTCCTGGACAGCTCACATCTCTTTTGTACACTAGCTCATATTTTTTAATTATAAATATAATATAATTAATTTATATAATTAATTATATATTATATTAAATTCACGTGCATAGTGGACTTGTAATTTTTGTTCCGATAAGTCGTACGTCGTCACTCGACTTATGTCCCGGTTCCAGTTTCTCGAATGCATTTTCGTACGCTTAGAAAACTAGCACTTTACGTTTTACGACTCGTACCTTTGTCAAAATATAGTCTTAAATTATCCCTAAAATATACCACTCAAAGTATATATTAAACTTTCGAGTGTTTTGGTCATTTACTTCTATAAATCATTGTCTCGCTATTTGTTAATATATATATAATAACAATTCGTTTTATGACCAGTTTAATATTATATTTTATATATTTTCAATATTAATATATACGTTTTAAAATACATATCACAAGTTATTCATATATCTAATTCCAACAGTTAATATTCCTTATTATTGTATGTCTCCAAATTACGTTATTTAAACAAACACTTTACCATTTATTTCGAATATCGTTAAAAATGAACGATTTCCCAAATCAACGTGGACCTCACAACAGAGACTCGTAATAATATCATAATCTTTAAAGGATTCAGTAAATATCTTTTAATTCAATCGTTTAGCATAATCTTTTAACTCCGTAGTTAAACAATCAGATAATCAAACTAATAAGTTTAATGCACAATATCGTTTACTTAACACTTTGTTACGTTTTCAAGTTATAGTATATGTATCTATTTACATATAATTGTTCGCGAATCATTGAGAACAATCGAAGGGTAATTAAATAGTTCAAAATTTTGAGATTCAACTGTAACGACCCGGACTTTTCCGATCGTTCTATACTAATGAGATTAATATTTACATAAATTAAACCTTACCAACATGATAAGCAATCCAAATTGTTGAGACTTATGTTTTTGAAAAGAGTTTTACACAACGTTTGACCGTCTAGTTTGACCGATGATATCACGAACTATACAATATATGATAATTATACATACATATTTAACATGATCTAAGGATGTTTTAATATCTCATTTTGTATTAATAACAAAAAGTCATAAGTATATTTTGAAACTACTAACTTAAGTTTTCAAAACAATAACCATACGTAACGTTATTTGACATAAATACCGATGATTTATAATGTTTATACATATATCGTATAAGTAATGTATTTAATCATTTTTAAAGGGCTTTTATACATAAAACAATATAAGTATATTTACAAAAGATTGTTATATTTGAATTCTCGTTCCGTTTCCTCAATAATCCTATACGTATATCTAGGGTACTATACACAGCTTCTAGAAGTATTTACTATTGGTATATACCAATAGAAATCTTCAATTATTGGAATAATATGTCATTCATGACATAATAAATTTTAACTTATCTTAGATATTTTCACTAAAAACCAAATTTTCAAGCCTATAAATAAGCACCATTTCTAACTCATTTTTACACATCCATTTTCCAAATTTTACTTCCAATTTTCACACACACTTGCAAGAACTCTCTCAACTTTTATTTTACTACTTCTTTCCAGCAACTTTACATATTAAACTTGAGGTAAAAACTCTACTTCAACTCTTTTTCAATTCATATATTTAAAGCTATATATATATATAAGAGTTTATAAACTAGAACATAGTTTGAATGATTTCAAACTTGTTCGCAAACTAAATAGATCCTTCTAACTTAACTTTTAAAATACTTCAAGACCTGTAACATATCTTAATTATATGCTAACTTAACAAGGTATAACTTGGTTTTTCAAAGAACACCTTAAAAACTGAATTTACGACGTCGGAGTGCAACCGGGGGCTGTTTTGGGTTGGATAATTAAAAGCCATCTTAAACTTTGAATTGGAGGTTTATTTTCTGGAAAAATGATTTTTACTATGAATATGATAACACATAAAAATTTCATGATTTAACTCAAAGTATAAGTATTTTTAGAAAAATAATCATTTGAGGTTGTTTACATGATGGAAAATGATTAACTTCATAAGTTTCACTAAAGTTTGACCTATGCCGTGTGATTTTGAATACAAACTAAGGTATTTACAGTTCATAGTCTTAAAGAGGGACTCGATCCAAGGAGATGGCAAGTTGAATCAACGAAAACGGAGTTGTAACGAAGAAACTATGACCGAAACAAAATCGGATATCCAAGACTAGTTTAGCCACGAAAATAATTGGGAAAAAATTAAATAAATCACATCTTTTTAAGTTAACATGATATTTTATATATATGTACTTATAATTCAATTTTATATGGTTCAGGATCACCCGTAAACAACACGAGAAGATTAATCATAAGATCCCATGATTGTACGCAACACGTCATTTGACAACACCGGTACTTTATGTACGCAACACGTCATTTGACAACACCGGTACCATGGGTCAAGATTAATCTCGACCAATACATATACGATGGGGTTTTATTTATTTCGTTGGGGGTTTTATTTATTTCATTGCGGGTATATTAAACATCTAAAAATGAACCATTAAAATTGAATTACTAACAACGAACTGCTAACTACGGACTAAGGAATTATTCAAAGTATTAAAAGTATAACAAGTATATATATGTGACGTTTGTTTAAAAAGAAAAGGTATTGATATATTATATATGGATAGGTTCGTGATATCAACCGGAGACCAAGTCAAATTATATATATATCTTCAAGACGAAAGTGAGTATATAGTCCCACTTTTAAACTCTAAATATTTCGGGATGAGAATACATGTATTTTATGTTTTACGTTATGGACACAAGTAACTGAAAAATATATTCTACGTTGAGTTGTACCACTGGCATACTTCCCTGTAGCTTGGTAACTGTTATTTACAGCGGTATTGTAAACGCGAATCCTGTTGATAGATCTATCGGGCCTGACAACCCCAACCGGACTGGACGACCAGTATTCAACGGTTGCACAGTACTTCGTTTCGTGACTACACTTGGTACGGTGTAGTAAGATTTCATAATAAAGGGAATATGCGACGTGATTAAATGTTAAGTATGGTTACCAAGTGCTCAACCACTTAGAATATTTTTATTAAACTGTTTATATACGAAATCTTGTGGTCTATATATATATATATTGCTGCCGGCACTAAACCTATATCTCACCAACTTTATGTTGACCTTTTAAAACATGTCTATTCTCAGGAGATTACTAAAGCTTCCGCTGCATAATGTTGAATTTGAGCAGGATCTTGCGTACGCATATTTGTGTCAAAAATAAAACTGCATACCCGAGGATCTGTGTTGTAAAATATGCTAGAAACCGTGTTGTTATCATTATATGTAAAGTTTGTAAGTCGAAGATTATCGCTAAACGATAATCATTTTTATGTTGTCCAAAGCTTGTAACAAAAATAAGAATCATGGTTTGTAATGTATAATATATGTAGTTTTTCTTTTAAAAATGTCGCATATAGAGGTCAATACCTCGCAATGAAATCATACGTTATTTAACACGTTCTTATGGTTAAGGACGGGTTATGACATGTGGTATCAGAGCGGTGGTCTTAGCGAACCAGGTTTGCATTAGTGTGTCTAACCGATAAGTCGTTAGGATACATTAGTAAGTCTGGACTTTGACCGGGTCTGATTTAAAAACCATTGCTTATCATTGTTGGTTAAAATTTATATGTAAATATTATGTAGTACTAATGGGTTAGTTGTTGTATGATAGATGTCGGGCTCAAAACTTGTTATCACATTCAGCGACTCCGAACCAGAATCTTCAGATGGTGTTCCAGTCATTAACCTATCCGATGACGAAAATAATATCTTTGGGGAAGACTCACAAATTCCGGATGAACCGACTATAGAGAACCCGGAAAGTGAACCCGAGGAGGAAAGTGAACCCGAGGAGGAAAGTGAACCCGAGGAGGAAAGTGAACCCGAGGAGGAAAGTGAACCCGAGGAAGAAATACAGGAAATTACAAAAGACGAGTTCGAACTAGGAAAGAAACGAAAGGCTAATGAATTAGAAAATTCAAATCCCGAGTTTAGTAAGGATGATGTGGCACCAACTCCACTAGACACTACCACCCCTATTCCCGCTATTCCTATTCGTGCTGTCCCGGCATCCAGTTCTTCAGTCCCACCGCCAAAATATAGGCAGACAGCTAGGATAAGCATTAGGCCATTCATTGGAACTAAACGTCCTAGAAAATAGACCAAACGATGCGCTGCCGTATTAAACCATGGGATCATATAATGTTTTGTATAATATTATTAGTGTGGTTTGCTTAATGTTCGATGTAAGATAAGCATATGTAAAATAGTGAAGTATGAAATGCAATAATTTTCCATGGTTAAGTATTATTTAGATTGTAGTAATTGGTTCGGTACTAAGCTATTAAGTATGAACATTAACGGGTAGGTACTACCCTAGATATAATTATAAAACGCTAATAAGAAGAAAAGGCTTTTATAATAATACCTGGTTCATATTATTAACAAGCTACAATGTACTATAAATACACACTACATCTATAATAATCCATGTGAATAATTATTTTCTTTCATTAGGAAATGGCGCGATTGAATCGAATGACGGAACAAGAAATCCAGGAACTCATCAATCAGCGAGTGAACGACAGAATGTTATGGGTCGAGGCTGCAAGAGGTGCTGCAGTTAACCCAAATCCTCGTGTGGGGTGCACTTACAAAACTTTTCAAGCTTGCAAGCCCTCATCATTCAGTGGAACAGAAGGACCAATCGGTTTAACCCGGTGGATAGAAAAGATGGAGACTGTGTTTAAAATCAGTGGTTGTGTTGAAAAGGACATGACCAAGTATGCATCGTGCACTTTACAAGATAGTGCACTCACGTGGTGGAAAAATTATGTGAAGGCTGTAGGAGGAGATGTAGCTTATGATACTCCGTGGGAAGAATTCAAAACAATGTTAATCAACGAATATTGTCCAAGGAACGAGGTTAGGAAGTTGGAAGATGAGTTACGAAGTCTGAAGGTTATTGGTACTGAAATCACCAACTACAATCAGCGATTCATGGAATTAGTTTTGCTATGTCCTGAATTGGTTCCAACCGAAGAACGGAAGATTGAAATGTACAAAGATGGTTTGCCCAAAAAGGTCAAGGCAAACGTTACAGCATCGAAACCTAAGACAATTCATGAAGCTATAACCATGGCAAACGAGCTAATGGATCAGGTCATCATGGATAAGAAAGTATCCAATACTGATGTGAAGGTATCAGGTAACAAAAGAAAGTGGAATGGAAATTATGATCGAGGTAACCAACAACAATCTTTTAAGAAACAAGAAACCATACAAGGTGCAGGTAGTTGTTCAAGCTTTGGTTACAAAGGACAAAATCCTTTATGCAACCGATGCCACAAACATCACTCTGGCTACTGTAATGTGGTATGCAACAAATGTAATCGAAAGGGTCATCTTGCTGAAGATTGTAGGGCTCTCGTTACAAATACAAATGATACCAAGACTCCTGCCACCAATGCAAATAGAACTGCTTTGGCTACCATTACTTGTTATGGGTGTGGAAAACAAGGTCACTATAAGAGCCAGTGTCCGAATCCAGAGAAGAATAATGGATCTGCACGTGGAAGAGCATTTGTTATTAATGCTAGAGAGGCGTGTGAAGACCCGGAGCTTGTTACGGGTACGTTTACCATTAATAACTTATCCGCATCTATTATATTTGATACTGGTGCTGATAGAAGTTACGTGTGTAGAGACTTTCACGCTAAATTGAATTGTTCATCATTACCTCTAGATGCTAAGTACATGATTGAGTTAGCTAATGGTAAACTAATTAAAGCCGATAAAATTTGCCGTGATTGTAAAATAAATTTAGCCGGAGAAACATTTAAGATTGATTTGATACCCGTAGAATTAGGAAGTTTTGATGTAATAGTCGGCATGGACTGGATGTCCAAAATAGGAGCCGAAGTTGTGTGCGCCAAGAAGGCAATTCGCATTCCTCGTAAGAATAAAACGCCAGTAATGATTTATGGAGAGAAGGGTAACTCAAAGCTAAAACTCATTAGTTATTTGAAAGCTCAAAAGTGCTTGAAGAAAGGGTGCTATGCTATCTTAGCACATGTTAATAAAGTCGAAAAGAAAGAAAAAGAGAAGTGCATCAATGACGTGCCTGTGGCAAGAGATTTTCATGAAGTATTTCCGGAAGAGTTGCCGGGATTACCTCCATTTAGATCTGTAGAATTTCAAATAGATTTAGTACCAGGAGCCGCACCAGTGGCTCGTGCTCCATATAGACTTGCACCGTCCGAGTTAAAAGAACTTCAGAGTCAGTTAAAAGAATTACTGGATCATGGATTCATACGACCAAGTACTTCACCGTGGGGAGCTCCGATTCTATTTGTTAAAAAGAAAGATGGATCTTTTAGGATGTGTATAGATTATCGTGAATTAAATAAGTTAACTATCAAAAATCGGTATCCACTACCGAGAATTGACGACTTATTTGATCAACTCCAGGGATCATGTGTTTATTCGAAAATCGACCTAAGATCGGGCTATCATCAACTACGTGTCAAAGAAGAGGACATTCCGAAAACTGCTTTTCGGACACGTTATGGTCATTACGAATTTTTGGTCATGCCGTTTGGATTGACGAATGCGCCAGCTGTATTCATGGACCTCATGAATCGAGTTTGTAGTCCGTATTTAGATAAGTTTGTTATCGTTTTCATTGATGACATTCTTATCTATTCCAAGAGTGAGCAAGAGCATGAGCAGCATTTAAGGTTGATATTAGAGTTGTTGAGAAAAGAACAGCTATACGCTAAATTTTCTAAGTGTGCTTTCTGGTTGAAAGAAGTGCAATTTCTTGGCCACGTTGTTAGTAGCAAAGGAATTCAGGTTGATCCAGCAAAAATTGAAGCCATTGAAAAATGGGAGACTCCTAAAACACCAATGCAGATACGCCAATTTTTGGGTTTAGCCGGTTATTATAGAAGGTTTATTCAAGATTTTTCCCGAATAGCTAAGCCGTTGACAGCATTAACGCAAAAAGGGAAGAAATACGAATGGACCTCGGAGCAGGAGAACGCATTTCAATTACTGAAGAAGAAGTTAACTACGGCGCCTATTTTATCGTTACCTGAAGGGAACGATGATTTTGAAATATATTGTGACGCTTCGCGACAAGGTTTTGGTTGTGTTCTTATGCAACGAAAGAAAGTTATTGCATACGCATCCCGACAATTAAAGATTCACGAGCGGAATTATACGACGCATGATCTAGAACTGGGAGCATTCGTGTTTGCATTGAAGATATGGAGACACTACTTGTATGGGGTTAAATGCACTGTGTTTACTGATCATAAAAGCCTTCAACATATTTTCGATCAAAAACAGCTGAACATGAGGCAACGTAGGTGGGTTGAGTTAATAAATGACTATGATTGTGAAATTCGTTATCATCCCGGGAAAGCGAACGTGGTGGCCGACGCTCTAAGCAGAAAGGAACGAGAACCAATTCGAGTACGAGCGATGAACATAAAAATTCGCATGAATCTCAACTCACAAATCAAAGAAGTTCAACGAGAAGCACTTACTAAAGAAAATATAGGAAATGAAATAATGAAGAAGTATGAGAAGCAACTCGTTATGCGGGAAGATGGAATTCGATATTTTGCAAATCGTATTTGGGTACCGAAGTTGGGTGGATTAAGGAAGTTGATATTGAACGAGGCACATAAGACAAGATATTCGATACATCCTGGAGTTGGAAAGATGTATCAAGATCTTAAGACACATTATTGGTGGCCTAACTTAAAGACAGACGTTGCAACATATGTTGGGGAGTGTTTAACTTGTTCCAAGGTCAAAGCAGAACACCAGAAGCCGTCAGGGTTACTTCAACAACCAGAAATCCCAGAATGGAAATGGGATGGTATTACCATGGATTTCATCACAAAGTTACCAAAGACTGCCTGGGGATACGACACCATTTGGGTGATTGTTGATCGTCTTACCAAATCTGCACATTTCTTGCCTATAAAGGAAACGGATAGAATGGAGAAACTATTACGATTGTATATAAAGGAAATTGTTTCAAGGCATGGAATACCTATTTCCATTATATCCGATCGTGATAGTAGATTTACCTCAAAGTTCTGGCAATCACTGCAGGAGGCACTAGGAACTCGTTTAGATATGAGTACCGCATATCATCCGCAAACCGACGGGCAGAGTGAAAGAACGATTCAGACTCTTGAAGACATGCTCAGGGCATGTGTGATCGATTTTGGAAACGGATGGGATAAGTATCTACCGTTAGCAGAATTTTCGTATAATAATAGTTATCATGCAAGCATTAAAGCTGCACCATTCGAAACATTGTATGGAAGGAAGTGTAGATCTCCTATCTGTTGGAATGAAGTAGGAGATCGACAATTAACTGGTCCCGAGATCATACACGAAACGACTGAGAAGATAGTACAAATCAAGGAGAGATTGAAAACAGCTCGTAGTCGCCAAAAGAGCTACGCCGATGTCCGAAGGAAACCATTAGAGTTTCAGATCGGTGACATGGTTATGCTAAAGGTGTCACCTTGGAAAGGTGTGATACGTTTTGGAAAAAGGGGTAAACTGAACCCAAGATATGTAGGCCCGTTCAAGATCATCGAACGCATTGGACCGGTAGCTTATCGACTCGAGTTACCGCAACAACTCGCCGGAGTACATAATACCTTTCACGTCTCGAACCTTAAGAAGTGTCTTGCAAAGGAAGACCTCACCATTCCTCTTGAAGAAATCCATGTCGACGAGAAACTACAATTCGTCGAAGAACCAATCGAAATCATGGACCGTGAAGTTAAACAGCTCAAGCAGAGCAACATACCGATCGTTAAGGTTCGTTGGAATGCTCGAAGAGGTCCCGAGTTTACGTGGGAACGGGAGGATCAGATGAAACAAAAGTATCCACACTTGTTTCTCGATGACGCAAAATAGGTACAATTTTAAAATTTCGGGACGAAATTTATTTAACGGGGAGGTAATGTAACGACCCGGACTTTTCCGATCGTTCTATACTAATGAGATTAATATTTACATAAATTAAACCTTACCAACATGATAAGCAATCCAAATTGTTGAGACTTATGTTTTTGAAAAGAGTTTTACACAACGTTTGACCGTCTAGTTTGACCGATGATATCACGAACTATACAATATATGATAATTATACATACATATTTAACATGATCTAAGGATGTTTTAATATCTCATTTTGTATTAATAACAAAAAGTCATAAGTATATTTTGAAACTACTAACTTAAGTTTTCAAAACAATAACCATACGTAACGTTATTTGACATAAATACCGATGATTTATAATGTTTATACATATATCGTATAAGTAATGTATTTAATCATTTTTAAAGGGCTTTTATACATAAAACAATATAAGTATATTTACAAAAGATAGTTATATTTGAATTCTCGTTCCGTTTCCTCAATAATCCTATACGTATATCTAGGGTACTATACACAGCTTCTAGAAGTATTTACTATTGGTATATACCAATAGAAATCTTCAATTATTGGAATAATATGTCATTCATAACATAATAAATTTTAACTTATCTTAGATATTTTCACTAAAAACCAAATTTTCAAGCCTATAAATAAGCACCATTTCTAACTCATTTTTACACATTCATTTTCCAAATTTTACTTCCAATTTTCACACACACTTGCAAGAACTCTCTCAACTTTTATTTTACTACTTCTTTCCAGCAACTTTACATATTAAACTTGAGGTAAAAACTCTACTTCAACTCTTTTTCAATTCATATATTTAAAGCTATATATATAAGAGTTTATAAACTAGAACATAGTTTGAATGATTTCAAACTTGTTCGCAAACTAAATAGATCCTTCTAACTTAACTTTTAAAATACTTCAAGACCTGTAACATATCTTAATTATATGCTAACTTAACAAGGTATAACTTGGTTTTTCAAAGAACACCTTAAAAACTGAATTTACGACGTCGGAGTGCAACCGGGGGCTGTTTTGGGTTGGATAATTAAAAGCCATCTTAAACTTTGAATTGGAGGTTTATTTTCTGGAAAAATGATTTTTACTATGAATATGATAACACATAAAAATTTCATGATTTAACTCAAAGTATAAGTATTTTTAGAAAAATAATCATTTGAGGTTGTTTACATGATGGAAAATGATTAACTTCATAAGTTTCACTAAAGTTTGACCTATGCCGTGTGATTTTGAATACAAACTAAGGTATTTACAGTTCATAGTCTTAAAGAGGGACTCGATCCAAGGAGATGGCAGGTTGAATCAATGAAAACGGAGTTGTAACGAAGAAACTATGACCGAAACAAAATCGGATATCCAAGACTAGTTTAGCCACGAAAATAATTGGGAAAAAATTAAATAAATCACATCTTTTTAAGTTAACATGATATTTTATATATATGTACTTATAATTCAATTTTATATGGTTCAGGATCACCCGTAAACAACACGAGAAGATTAATCATAAGATCCCATGATTGTACGCAACACGTCATTTGACAACACCGGTACTTTATGTACGCAACACGTCATTTGACAACACCGGTACCATGGGTCAAGATTAATCTCGACCAATACATATACGATGGGGTTTTATTTATTTCGTTGGGGGTTTTATTTATTTCATTGCGGGTATATTAAACATCTAAAAATGAACCATTAAAATTGAATTACTAACAACGAACTGCTAACTACGGACTAAGGAATTATTCAAAGTATTAAAAGTATAACAAGTATATATATGTGACGTTTGTTTAAAAAGAAAAGGTATTGATATATTATATATGGATAGGTTCGTGATATCAACCGGAGACCAAGTCAAATTATATATATATCTTCAAGACGAAAGTGAGTATATAGTCCCACTTTTAAACTCTAAATATTTCGGGATGAGAATACATGTATTTTATGTTTTACGTTATGGACACAAGTAACTGAAAAATATATTCTACGTTGAGTTGTACCACTGGCATACTTCCCTGTAGCTTGGTAACTGTTATTTACAGCGGTATTGTAAACGCGAATCCTGTTGATAGATCTATCGGGCCTGACAACCCCAACCGGACTGGACGACCAGTATTCAACGGTTGCACAGTACTTCGTTTCGTGACTACACTTGGTACGGTGTAGTAAGATTTCATAATAAAGGGAATATGCGACGTGATTAAATGTTAAGTATGGTTACCAAGTGCTCAACCACTTAGAATATTTTTATTAAACTGTTTATATACGAAATCTTGTGGTCTATATATATATATATTGCTGCCGGCACTAAACCTATATCTCACCAACTTTATGTTGACCTTTTAAAACATGTCTATTCTCAGGAGATTACTAAAGCTTCCGCTGCATAATGTTGAATTTGAGCAGGATCTTGCGTACGCATATTTGTGTCAAAAATAAAACTGCATACCCGAGGATCTGTGTTGTAAAATATGCTAGAAACCGTGTTGTTATCATTATATGTAAAGTTTGTAAGTCGAAGATTATCGCTAAACGATAATCATTTTTATGTTGTCCAAAGCTTGTAACAAAAATAAGAATCATGGTTTGTAATGTATAATATATGCAGTTTTTCTTTTAAAAATGTCGCATATAGAGGTCAATACCTCGCAATGAAATCATACGTTATTTAACACGTTCTTATGGTTAAGGACGGGTTATGACATCAACTTCATAGACTTTGCTTATCATGTCGAAAACGTTAAAGATTAAGTTTAAATTTGGTCAGAAATTTCCTGGTCTTCACAGTACCTCCCCGTTAAAGAAATTTCGTCCAGAAATTTGAGTGAGGTCATCATGGCTAACAATAAAAATGTTTTCATGACGAATATGAGTTGATAAATAGAATTTTTATCACCGTTGAATAATATGGATAAAACAATCCAATTACTCGAAGCGTATGAGGGAAGTTATCATAATATAGTGAAATGGAGAATAGAGATGCGTCTTATCTCTTGACGTAGTAACGATTGATTTCCGGAATTTAAGGAATAGAAAATCTTTATAATCTAAATAAGATTTGATTCTTCGAAATTTAAGGAAATTAAGATTTCCTTTGATTAAATGCGTAATCTGCCTCGATTGCTATGTCTGATATTTTGCTATAAATTGACCTCTTCCGTTTCATTTATTTTCACCACTCCTATAATCTTCTTCCTTATTTCATACTTCTTAATAGATTGTGAAAATGCTTCATCCAGTTCTAATTCTTGATATACTCCTAACTTTCATATCTATCATTCTTCTTTTTCATCTACCGCCGGAGGAATTTATTCACTTTTACTATACTCTTGGTTTTATAGTGTTTTTAGTTCTCCCGTGTCTTTACGTTGCAATACTTATTGATATACATGGTTTGTAATTTATGTGTTTTTATCGGGCTTTATATTTTCCGTTATATTTCGAAGCTTCATGCTTTCGTTCTCTCTTCCCGCCTTCAAGTCAAGTGAATAATGGTCCAGAATTCGTAGGTATGGATTTTGAAATGAACATAGTTAATGTTCTAAGAAGGGAATTGTAATGGCACGATCTTGATTTGTCAAATTACCAGAATATCCGGAAAAGACCGAATCATCAAGAAATATATTTTCTTGATATGTTTAGAGATTATATAGAATGAAAGAGTTATGTAACATGGTTCATGATGAGGGTGGGATCTGTGAACCTTTATCACATTCCATTATAAACTTAGCATGACTTACTGTAATATAATCACGTTGATCAAGTGTTATTATATTATACTAATTCATGCTTCAGTTCCCAACACTACTTCAAAACATTCATATTTTAAACTTGAAGGTTTCAGAATTTAGAAACTAAAATAGTTTCTTTTATGATGTAACACAGATAGCACGAAGAGATGAATGGTATCAGATAAGAATAGTTATGAAGATATCTCCAGAAATATCGAGGATATTTATAATGAAAGATATGATGATATCTTAGAATTTCAGAATATCTGGAATCAAAGAATGATGCGGAAAGTTTATCTGTGAAGGTTTAGAATGAGGAGTAAGGTGTTTGCTAATGATTTTAGCAGACACTGAATCATTTGGATCCTTTGAAGGTAGATTTCGTCCTTGTGATTTGTCCACAGCCTCCTTCATGGTCTGCTCAATCCGTTTTCCAGTTCCAAATCTTTTCTTTTTCTCAGCTTTACCACCTTACCATTCTTTATCATCAAACTTTTAACTCTTAAGGTCGTTTACAGTTTTTGCTACTTCATCAGTATTGTTCCAATTTCAGAGAACTAGTTCATAGTTTGGGATGTTTTTCAGAAACTTCACATTTGAAGTATGTAAGTCTAAAAGATAGACATTATATGTATATATATAACTGTAGGCGTAGAATTGCTGCGAAATTCAAAGTACTGATTGCTAATTCCTGGTAGTTGGTATGGCAATTACCGTTACAAGATGTGGATGAGTACATGATAGGGTTTTAATGAGTATAAGGATTTTTCGAAAGATCAAGGATAAATGAAGTTGTTGGTAAATTTAATGCTAATGTGGTGGAACATGCAAGGTTCCCCTAGTAACAAAAACGTATATGTCAAGGTTATATAAAGGTTAATCTGAAAAGTCGAGGTTGACTGGTTGGAAGTATAGTAAAACTGAATACTTTGAAAAAAGATTGCAAGATTATTTTCGGTAAAAACAACGCTAAAGGATCTTGCACGGTTTTGAAGTCAAAGTATAGTTTTGAAAGATGTAGAGATCTAAGAATGACGTCACCGATTCAGAGTTATGACTTGGATTCTGATCCGTCAATATCAGAATACGTAATTGAATTTGTATGAAATAATTATGTATCACTATGAAGATAGTGAGTATAGTTAATGATTTTTGAATCAGAGTTGAAGAATGTACAGTGTAACATATTAATTGCGAACTTAAATATTTCCCGGGTATTACCTACCCGTTAAAGATTTCACAATTAATACTTTGTACAAAAGAGTTTTTATTCCCGTCTTCATGAAAATATATGTATGTATATTTTCTTCAGATGTAATACAGATTTAATGAGTTAATATCATATTAAGCTCATTTGATTTTCGGCTTGACTTAGAAATGATTAATCTCTAAAATATTAAAGATTACATAATCTTTGCGGGGTATTTCACTAATGAAATCAATACTTCATTATTTATTCTTATTGATATTTCTCGGTGAAGGATGTTGATGCTCGTGGAATTCTTGTGAACCTTACAAGGCACAAATGATGTTTTCTGGAAAGTTTCGAGTACATCGAAAATGAAAATGTAGAATCAATTATGTAATTGAATAATACACTTGGTTTATTATGAAATGGAATTCATTGAGTTGAAACAGAGATTGTAGTTAATGAAGGTTAAGTTGTTAACGCAGGATGTACATCATAGCATATTAGTAATATGAATTTAACCGAGTAATATTTACCCTATTTCAATTCATATATAATAGCTTAGTACGAAAAGATTTATGATGGTTTTAAAATTTATATATATAAGATATACATATAAATTCTTTAGAGGAAGTGAGTTATTACTTCATAACTCATTGATACAATATACTCGTTGTTGATTCGTAATGATGTCCACGGTGCTTTCTTGAACTGACGGAGCTTGTGATGTTAGAGGCGTTGTTGACAGCACCGACTGTGCTGGTGAGGCTAAGGGTACTATTGATGCTATTGGTAAAACAAGTCTAGCTTGTACCTTACATAGGATTCTTGTCAGGGTTTCTACTCTTCCTTCTATCATTTCTATTCATCAGATTTACAGTTAGAACTGGGATAAATAATCTCTAAGATTTTAGAGATTACCTAATCGCCGTAGAATATTTCTCCAATGAAGTTATGAATCAATACTTCATCATTTATTGTTGTTGGTACCCCTTGGTACCTATAGTGAGTATGATGTTGATATCCGAGGTACAGATTGTGATGTTGAGGCGTGTGATGTGAATGTTGTTGTTGGTGGTGGTAATGATACTGTTGATGTTGATGATGGTCGTACCGGTTATGCTGCTGGTGCTGCTGCTGGTGTTCGTAACCCTTGAACCATATTCTCCAAAGCCACTACCCGAGCACGAAGCTCATTGACTTCTTATACTACCCCTGGATGATTGGCAGTTCGGACAAGCGGATAAATAAGATTTACAATATTGGATATTACGTAGTCGTTGCGAGCTGTTCTGGAAATGAGGGTGAGAATGGTGTTGCGAACGGGTTCGCCGGTAAGTGCTTCAGGTTCTTCGATAAGAGGGGAATGTGGTGGGTGGAAGGGATCACCTTCTTCTTGTCTCCAATGATTAAGTAGATTACAAACCCATCCCCAATTCATCCAGAATAGATGATGGCTAATTGGTTGATCCATTCCGGTTACACTGTCTTCGGATTCAGGTGAATATCCATATCAGAATAGCTGTCAGAGTTTAAAGAATTTGAAATAGATGCGGGATCCATCTTGTATATTTGGGAATTGATTTTTGATATGAATTAGATTATAGAACTTAGATTGATATTCTTCAGTACATAATTTACATATGTATATATAATACCAAAATCCCATAAATTACGGAGAAATTTTCGGAAGATGTCAGGAAAAGTTTACAGTAACAGATACGCTAAGATATGAATTTTTTCTATACACTATTTATGCAATAAATGCAGAAAAACGTGTCTAGACTTAAGAATGATAAGCATGTAATTTTCGACAAAAAATGATAAGCAAAACTTTTAACTTGCAGACACTGTCGAAGTCCAGACTTACTAATGCATCCTAACAACTATTAGTTAGACACACTCATACAAGACCTGGTTCGCTAGGACCAATGCTCTGATACCAACTGTGACGATTGCTCCAAATCCATATGGACGAACACGTCATTCATCGATTTCATTGCGAGGTATTTGACCTCTATATGATACGTTTTGTAAACATTGCATTCTTTTAAAAAGGCACACCATAAATGAATATTTAAATCAAAGTTTTTTGACATCTGATGATTTCTACATATAGACAATCACCGTAAATAATAGTTTACAATAATACTTCCATTGATAATGCAGTCAAAATAAGATACATGGTGATGATTTGGTGAATGCAACGTTTCCTTAAAAAATATGTCATGTAATACTCCATGCACATAGCTTATCTAACACATAAGCAAACAGCAGAAGACTTCTAGGAAACCTGAGAATAAACATGCTAACAAGTGTCAACACAAAGGTTGGTGAGTTCATAGTTTTATAGTTTCACATAATCTGTATATAAAAGTGGATCACAAGATTTCAGTTGTTTCATCCAGAAACGTTTATCAATAGATTCTACATAATTGAGCACCCTGGTTATTAAGCTTTAACGTTATAATAAGTACCCCTGTTTTAACATACATGCAACCAACATGTACAATACACGCAATCCAACGTGTACTTAAACTCAAATAGAATACGTCTGTTTTATAGTTCATGCTAGGGTTTCTATACCTGGAACAGACGGGGATGTCAAGCCCTATGGATCCATATACAACTACTCGAGCCCACCAGTTCTTATAACTGACAGTTACTAGTTACCAAAGCTAAGGGATTTTCGGTTCAAACTCAGTGTAGAATTAAGTATGTACTTGTATCCATTGCATTTAAAATAAAGTGCATGTATTCTCAGCCCAAAAATATAGATTGCAAAAGCAATTAAAAAGGGAGCAAATGAAACTCACCTTAGCAGTACATAAAGTTGTTCACCGAAATGTGATCGAAACTCAGAATACCAAATAACCGTAGATCTCAACCTAGAGAGCATATGTTGGTCAATAAATATCTACCAAGCTAGGTCTGGTCATAGTGTATCATAATCCTAATGCTCGAGATCGACATACAAAAGTTATCCAAAGTTGTTTCAAAAAGTTAATTTTGACAATAGTTCAACAAAACGAGACGTGCTTTATATAAGAATTCATTTACGCTAGTAGTATTCAAAAATCCAATTTATCAATCTCATAAATAGGTTGTTTAAATCTTAATTGCAGATTCAAAAGCAATTCCAATTATCGTCAATTATAATTCAGTTGATCATATCTTTTAATCCGTTCATCGAAACTATTCAATATCTAAATGAAAAGTTATTGATTTTTCGCCAGCTTTCCAAAAACATGTATATCATATACCTTTTATCAGTAATATATGTATTTACTTCGTGATTCAACATAACTGTTTAACGACGAAATTTTGCATACGAGCATGCATCAATATATATACTCGAGCACTAGACATGGATACACTATTAGTATATATAAAAGATAAAATATAAATGCTTACGTATCAATATTGTGATTCAATATTGCAGAAAGTACGTAGACACAACATAGATGATAACAGTAGGTTTGACTTGTAAATAATACCCATGAACATTACCCATAACCTCCATAGCTATAACCCATAATTTCCTTAACTTTATCCCGCTCAAAAACCCATTTTTGAAAGTGACACGCTCAAAACCTCGTCGTAGTATTTTATGTATATTACTAATTAATAATTAATAATACTAATAATTAATAAGATTAATAATAATATTAATCTTAATAATAATAATAATAATAATAATAATAATAATAATAATAATAATAATAATAATAATAATAATAATAATAATAATAATAATAATAATAATAATAATTTAAATACAGAGGAAGTAATATAAATAAATATGTGTGTGTGACAAACAACTGAACTCGCGAGCTTTTATAATGTTTTCTGAATCTGATGCCCATGCTATCGCATGGGCTTCTAGTGCAAATGCCATGCGATCGCATCGCCTGCCTGAACAGCTCACATCTCTTTTGTACACTAGCTTGTCGACATATTTTTTAATTATAAATATAATATAATTAATTTATATAATTAATTATATATTATATTAAATTCACGTGCATATTGGACTTGTAATTTTTGTTCCGATAAGTCGTACGTCGTCACTCAACTTATGTCCCGGTTCCAGTTTCTCGAATGCATTTTTGTACGCTTAGAAAACTAGCACTTTACGTTTTGTGACTCGTACCTTTGTCAAAATATAGTCTTAAATTATTCCTAAACTATACCACTCAAAGTATATATTAAACTTTCGAGTGTTTTGGTCATTTACTTCTATAAATAATTGTCTCGCTATTTGTTAATATATATATAATAACAATTCATTTTATGACCAGTTTAATATTATATTTTATATATTTTCAATATTAATACATACGTTTTAAAATACATATCACAAGTTATTCATATATCTAATTCCAACAGTTAATATTCCTTATTATTGTATGTCTCCAAGTTACGTTATTTAAACAAACACTTTACCATTTATTTCGAATATCGTTAAAAATGAACGATTTCCCAAATCAACGTGGACCTCACAACAGAGACTCGTAATAATATCATAATCTTTAAAGGATTCAGTAAATATCTTTTAATTCAATCGTTTAGCATAATCTTTTAACTCCGTAGTTAAATATATCAATCAGATAATCAAACCAATAAGTTTAATGCACAGTATCATTTACTTAACACTTTGTTACATTTTCAAGTTATAGTATATGTATCTATTTACATATAATTGTTCGCGAATCATTGAGAACAATCGAAGGGTAATTGAATAGTTCGAAATTTTGAGATTCAACTTCATAGACTTTGCTTATCGTGTCGAAAACGTTAAAGATCTAGTTTAAATTTGGTCAGAAATTTCCGGGTCATCACAATACTCAAAGACGGTGACATTAATGCTCAGGTCAGGATTGCTCTTCACTTCTTTTCAGCTTCACCACTTGACTAATCTGTGCAAGGCTACAGACTCCTACTGTGGAGACCATCGATCAGAAGATTTTGAGATATTAAAGATACAATGTCTGACACTATTTGAAGATCTTCGAAATGAACATCCTATCAGAGAAGTAATCACCACCAGCACCGCCTCAATGATTGACATTCATGGATCAATCAGCAGAGCAGTGGATCATATTCTTATCGGACTTCAAGATCTGTCATGAGCCGAAACCGTGCATTATCTCTCTTTCATAAGATCTTCAAGAGAAGTTCCGGATCTGCTACCACTTTTGATTCAACACTTTCTCAAGATTTATCCACCAAGACTCACATTCCCTCGAGAAAACCAAGATCACAACTACCAGAGAGAAAGGTCGAGCCAATGACCTTAAACAAAAGCGCTTCTCGGGAGGCAACCCGTGCAATAAAGTAGAGTAGAAGAATAAAGGATGACAAATGAGCCGATAAATAAAGGACGTAACTTCCAAGATTGCAAGCCAGCCAATTTCTTCACAAGCAACCACATCTGTTGGGGGTACTCCTTTCTTCCCATTATTAGCTCAAATTTTAAATTATGCCACATCCTAGCTTATCACTAAGTGTGGGATTCCAACCCAAATAAACTCTAGACAAATATTCCCAAATCTTTAACTAAAACTCCTAAGTGTGGGATACACTAGGAACATTGAGCACAATGTTCGTCTAAGTGTGGGATGTTGGTATAAACTTTTTATGCTATATTAAAATAACCCATTATGAAGATTCCAAGTTCTTAAACCGAATTTCAAAAATTTTAACAAAAGAAAGCCTTTTCGAAAAAGTATTTTTGAAAACTTGAAGCGTTTGTAAATAAAATTAAGGCTTAAGTAAGATAGAAATCTTGTTGGGATGAACCAAATCTCTAATAGAGCATTGCATGACTAGGCATTATTGACCTAAATTGATTATGGTGAGGCACCCAAATAAGACCAGCATTCATCTTTAATGCTTCGATGTTTTCCGTTAAGAGTGCCGATGTCTGTGTTCAGAATCAGAACTTGCTCTAGATCTGCATTTCCAAGTAACAAAATGTGATTCGGTTATAATCAGAAGAGCTATCCATTTGTCAAAATAAGCCTTTCACACCTTCCCCACTTCTACCACACCAACTCATCTTTACTATCACTCGAAAAATTCAGAAAATGAGATTTCTTCTGAAAACCCGATGTTATAAACCTCTCAAGTATCATGTCAAAGGTCTTGAAAATAGTTTACCGGCAAAAAGTTTCTCGAGAATATATCTCCACAAAAAAATAAATATAAATAAAATATTTTTCAAAGTTCTGAAAAAAAAAGCAGAACTTATGAAGAGAAATGTCTAAGAAGAACTTGACCGCAAATGTTTATCAAAGGAAGAAAAGTTCAAAAGTGCTTCTCAAAAATATCAGCACTCCTATATATCTTAAATTCTAAATAAAATACTGCAAAAAGACTATATTGCCCTTTTTCAACCCCTCTTAAGACAACTTCACCACCACTCCAAAATTCCTTTCCATCATTGACAAATGACCTAGAAGCTATGGTTACTACCATTTTCACATTATTAGCAAGGATTTGAGTCTTTATCAAGCCTATGACGATGGGTGCAACATGACTGGCCATGAGTGAATTCATTTTTTAGATCTATAGGGAACCTTAAACACTTGTGTGATTTGAGTGACCCGTGAAAGCTAGCCCAAGTCATGTAACCTCCTCGCATGCTTGCAGAGGTAGTTTCAAACCTAACATAGATGACTCACCTTATCTTTCGCTCTTATAATAAAAAGCAAACCTCTTAGGGTATTAGAAAAGAAACTCCGAAAAGATTTCTTAAGGTAAAAACGAGAAGTTTGCTTGAGGCAAAGTCTAAGTGTGGGATATTTGATATCGGCTAAAAAGTCACGTTTTCACCTCGGTATTAAGGCTCAAAAACAATAAAGTTCCAAACTTTATCGCCAAAATACCCGCTTCATTGGTTAAAATTGAAGAACAAGTGATCACGAAGATGGTGCAAAAAGAATCAAGAGAATCAGAGCTAAAACGAAGATTCTAGAGCGAAAATGGTGAAAGACAAGAAATCAAGTTACGATCCAGTGAATTCAGCAAACCAGGGCAGGCCAAACGGCCTGCCACTATGGCAAACGGCCTGCCACACGCCCAAGGCAAACGAGCATAGCAAACGGGCAAAGCTTGCAAACGGCATGCCTGCCGTTTGCAGGCAAATATTAAGTATATTTAAAGGGTCTTTATCATCCATTTTTACACACACTTCAATTCACTTCTTTCGCTCTCTTTCTACAATATTAGTCATACTTTCAAGGTCTTCAACTCCGTGCAGGAAATCTAGTACCCGGAGAAGAACGCCGAAGATTGTATTAGGAGCGGTCTGAAGTTGTCACTTTTGTATTCGGAACTCGTTTAATCCACTGGTACTTCTATCCTTTGTCTTTATATAATGTCTTCCATTATTATGCTTTGTGATGTTATTGCCATGATTAGCGAGTAGTTATCTAAAGTTTATGTTATGACGTAGTCAGTTATAATGCCGAAATAATATTATGGCTTGTGTATGTTGTCGAGATGCTTTCTGATTATGCTTTAAAGTCAATCGCTTTTCCAACTAATAGAACTTAGTTATTGGCTCTATTATTGGGAAGTCACGAACCCCGATTCAGAGTACACTATCTGTGTCACCCCTTGGTAAGAGAAGTCTATCGGATACAACGTAAGTTTGACTGAGGCACACCGGTTGTAGTAAGTCCACCGAGCTTTGATTCCGACTAAGGACTCTTTCGTAGTGAAACATCTAACTAGACCCCTAGTACATTGTCGGTCCTAGACCATGCTAGTGTAGTCACCAAGCAAATAAACTTCGTACATGCACGCTAAAGCACAACAGTTATTGTAAGCTGTACCTCTGCTAAGTAAGGCCATGGAACACGGTCAGTGCTGATTAGTACACTTCACCATAACGCTGTCTCAAGCATTGCACCCCGTTTGAGGGATTCTTGGTTAATTAAGGAACTGTTTGTTTAAACACAAAAAGGATTGGACCGTTAGGATAACTGATATCGCTCCATTTATACATGATTTATCTCGCGATATCTCCCTCCCTTTGTTTGGTTTTTGATGATCATGGAGCCTATTTTGTGTGCTATTGAGCTAAATGGCAATTTGGGGGCTAATGACTTGATTTGGTGTAAAATTTACCAAGTCTTGATCAAAAGGCTAAGGAAATGACAAGTGCAGAATTCAGCATCAAAAGCGCCGCTCCTCAACTAGGAGCGCCGCTCCTGTGGAGCAAAAGCGCCGCACCTACATTAAAAGCGACGTTCTTATGCACATTTTGGCTCGATTTTCCATCAGTGGCTAGAAGCGTCGTTCCTGCAGCCAAAAGCGCCGCTTCTATCCAGCTAAAAGCGGCGCTACTAAAGAAAAAAAGCCGCCCCTGAAAGTTGCTAAAAGCGGCATTCTTGGTCAAAAGCGCCGCTCCTCACTTAAGCCAAAAGTGCCACTCCTAGGTCAAAAGCGGCGCTCCTGTCGCTGCTTCAGCCCAGATTTTTAGCACTATAAAAGGAGCAAGATTAGGTTATTTTTCATATGTATCTTTAGAGAGAAGCTACCACAACTCCGAATTTCACATACAAAACCCTAATTTCATCATTCATTGGTGTTTAAGGGTGGATTCAAGGAAGCTAGCTCAAGATTCATCTTAGATTTACTCTAGATCTTCATCATTTACATTTTAGGTTGTAATCTCCACTTTTCTTCATGTACTTTGCATTAGTTACTTGTATTAACTTTAAGATGATGATTGTTTATGTTTCTATGCTTATTATTAGTTTGATCTTAGCCATGATTGGCTAAATCTCTTGTGTTTGCTTATCTATGAATCTCTAATGCTAGTGTTTGCCCCAAAATCAATTGAATAATGTTGTTTGAATGAATTACATGATCATGTGTTATTATGTTAGCTAAAGATCCATTGCTATGAGTTTGTTTTAGGCTTTACTTTGATTACATATGTTGAGTAGCTCTCTTAGTGATTTGAGAAGTGAATCAATGTATGCTTCAACACCTTGAGTGATCTAGACAAATAGCTTAGGAATTTCAAGTGATTGTGTTCTTGATCTAGGTTGGTTGTCAATTGGACTTTAGTCCAAATATTAGTGCCGATTATCTTAAGTGATTTCGATAATTGGGGATTTTAAGTGATTTCAACCCAAGCATAATCTCATAACCAAATCATGCTTAACTTGATCTTAGAATACAATGCTTATGTGAATTCGCGGAGTGTTATTTGATTTAAAGTTTGGTAGTGATGCTAAACATTTAATAGTTCAACAACTAATGAGATAGTAAAATAGGCAAAATGGGGCAATCCAAGCATATAGAGGATTAGATAAGTGAACACTTCTTAGTTAATTTGATTTAAGTCTTAATATTTTGTTACTTGTTATTTGCTACTAGTTTACTCGTTAAGTTTAAGTTTGTTTAATAGAGTAAGTTTTAGTTGTTAATCTAATCAATCAAACCCCCCCCCCCCCCCCAATCAAACAAACCCTAGGACAATTAATAGTTTCAAATATTCGACTTACACCGCTCTCTTGGGACGAACTTGATAAGAATACTTACATTGAAGTGCTAAAATAACTGGGTTCTAAGTGCTCGTTAGTTGTGTGTGCTTATTTGTAGTGTTTGAATCATATATAAATTTAGAGGGTAAAAGATGTGTCGTTGCACAATACCATCACACTTTCTTGGCGCCGCTGCCGGCGAGCGGTTAGCTTAGTCAGATATTTGGCTTAAACTTTTGATTGTTCGATCCTTTCGTAGGGGTTTACCCTTGCGAAAGTTACTTTTCGCATTTTATATATTATTTTGTTTGGAAAACCGCTTGTGTTTGTGTTGTGATTGAAGGATAGGTACCTTTGGTGTATGAAAACAAGGTCCCACAAAGATCAAGAGTTCACACATCCATTCTCCGATCCGGAAAGACACGTGCACGGGGTTTATAATTGTAGAGAAGAAAGGGTATTAAGAAAAAATTTCGAAGCTTTGCCATATTGTTTAGAAGACATGGATCCAAACTGTCAACCGATTCTCAATGAAGAGGGTAATCCGATTAATCCGGTTAATCAAGAGTTATTGAATGATCCGAACGACACGCCAATGTGGAACGCTAGATTAGTGGCACCAACGATGATAGCACCGGCTATTACAAAACCACCAATTGAAGCGGATAATTGGAAGATCGAGGGTAACTTTTTCACGTTGATCAAAGATACGTACTTTCATGGGTTAATAGACGAGAATCCGTTCGAACACATCCAACATTTTAGTGATCTTTGTGATATCTACAAAAATAAGGATGTCACCGATGACGCTTTAAAGTTAAGGGCATTCCCCTTTACTCTTCAAGGAGAAGCAAAAGTTTGTTTAAGGAGCTTACCATCCGATTCCATAAGAACTTTTCAAGATTTAACCAATGAGTTTATCAATCACTTCTTCCCACCGTCAAAAGTAGAATGACTTCGAATGGAGATTAATGGGTTCACCCAACGGGGTGATGAGTCTTTGTATGATGCGTGGGTACGATTCAAGAAAATGTTAAGAGCTTGCCCACCGCACGGTTTGACGAAGAAGGAGTACATCAACACATTCTACCGGGGTACTAATTCTTTGACAAAGCAATATTTTGATTCTTCATCCGGTGGGGTATTTATGTATAAATCACCAAATGCGGCAGAAATCTTATTGGAAAACATCTCGGTTAACACATATGAATGGACACCTTCACCGCGAGATTTGACAAGGAAAAGTGTAGCACAAATCGAGAGTGATAATGGACAAGTGACGCTTGCAAGCTTGAACAATCAATTTCAAATGTATGGGAAAGAGTTGAAAAAGCTTCAACAAACGATAATCGCAATGCAAGTAGGTTGTCAACGATGCGAGGGTCCACATCTCATGAAAAATTGTCCTCAAATTACTCAATGCAATCATATTGATCTAGATGACATTCCCATGAATTCGGATGCTCATGTGAACTACGTGAGTAATCAAAACTATCAACGGGGAGGAACATCAAACCAAGGATACTACAATCCTAATAAAAAAAGTGTCATTCAATACCCATACCAATACACCACCCAGATTCACAAACCAAAATCGAAACCAAGGTTACAACAACAACTATCACCAAAACCGAAACAACAACTTTCAATACCAAAACCAACAACCTTACAACAATCAACCTTATAACAACCAAGCCAATTCGAATTATCAAAATAACCAAGGTTTATAGTCAACCACAAATAACCAAGGTTACAATCAACAATCTCAACAAAACATTCAACAATCCCAACCTTCGAAGAGTTTAGAAGAAATCATGCAAAACTATATCAAGAAGGTAGAATCAACCAAAGCTTTCCTAATGAAAGAGAACGAGCTCTTGAAGCAACAAATACGAAACCAACAAACCACATTTCAAAACCTTGAAAGTGCCGCTGGAAGACTTTCAAATCAAGTTGTCGAAAGACCACAAGGAACTTTACCTTCAAACACTCAAGTTAACCCGATCCACATTTACAACAATAACCGTCAACACAACCAAAACCAACAAAACAACAACACAAGAGTGATTCCTATCGAAGGCACCAACCAAAACCCTAACTACCCAAACCGAAATGAAAATGTCAATGCCATAACCACTCGAAACGATTTAACCACTCAAGGGATTGAAGATCCCCATCCACAACCCTTTATAACCCATGAACCACTACCAAGTTTTATTGAAGAGGAAACCGGGGTTAGTAAGGAGAAGGGTAAAGAAAAGGTCAACTCAACTAAAGGTACGGGTAATGATGAATCGGGTAAGAAAAAGGGTGATGAGTCTTCAAAGGTTACGAGACTGGTGCCATATCCAAAAGGTTTAAAGAAGGACAGGTTGGCGGCTCAATACAAAAAGTTTTAAGAAAAGATGAAAAACGTCTCGGTTAACTTACCGATCACCGATGTGCTCAAAGGAATGCCAAACTATGGTCGGTTCATCAAGGAGATAATATCTCAAAGGGTTAAATATCATGATGAAACGTCTTTCTTTATTGAAGAGGAATGCAATAAGATTCTAGCATCAAGGCCACGGATTCCTAAGAAGTTAAGAGATCCGGGAAAATTCGTTTTCCCTTGTAAATTCAGTGAGTTAGAAGTGTTCAATGCACTTACCGATTTGGGGGCAAACATTAACTTAATGCCCCACTCACTTTACGAGAGACTCGGTCTTGGACCTCTTAAACCAACACGGATTAGGATAAGATTGGATAATCATTCATTTAACAACGCTATTGGTATCGCCGAGCACATCTTGGTTAGCATTGACACCTTGGTGTTCCCGGTTGATTTTGTTATTATGGAGATGAAGGAGGACCTTCAAGTCCCCCTTATCTTAGGTAGACCATTTTTGGCGACCGCCGACACCATCATCTTAGTGCAACGCAATCAACTCAACATTAGAGTTGGTGAAGAGCTTGTGACCATCAATATCCGGGAAGCTATGAAGCAACCGAGTAACACCGATGATGATGATGAGTGCTATGCCTTTAACCACATTGACCTTTATATGCATAACGAAATTGAAAAGCTTTTAAAGGTTGATACCACGGGGTTCGACCAAACTTGTGATAATGAAATTGTGGATGTAGAGGCCAATTTTAAGGAATTGATGAATGTTAATGTTGATGAATTTGAAAGTGAAAATGAGGCCATTCGGAAAATGTCATTTGAGTCTATCCCTCATGAAGATAGATTTCGAATCAAGACTTCGTGGGAGAAGCCTCCGACTCTTGAGCTTAAAGAGCACCTCGAGCATCTTGAATATGCTTATCTTAAGGAAGAAAACCAACTTCCGGTGATTATTTCCTCGAAACTCACCCAAGACCAAAAGACCCGACTTTTCTCACTACTTAAGTCCCACCATAAGGCCATAGCATGGAAGACCACGGACATCCCGGGGATCAATTCATCATATTGCACACATAAGATTCTCATGGAAAAGAACTTCAAACCGGTTGTCCAACGACAACGAAGACTTAACCCAAACATGAAGGAGGTTGTAAAAAAGGAAGTGATCAAATTGTTGGACGCGGGGCTTATTTATCCAATATTCGACTCACCCTGGGTCAGTCCGGTCCAAGTGGTGCCCAAAAAGGGTGGGACCACGTGTGACGACCCGGAAATTTCCGACCAAATTAAAACTTGATCTTTAAATGAATTCGACACGATAAGCAAAGTCTGTAATGTTGAGTCTCAAAATTTTTGAAACTGTTTTTCATACAATCATTTAACTTCGACTAATGTCGACGATTCATGAACAGTTGTTTGAAATTAAATATGTGTATATATATATATATATATATATATATATATATATATATATATATATATATATATATATATATATATAAATGAAAGTATATATATAATAATTTGAAATTATAAAATATAATTTAAATATTAGAAATAACTATGTAAAATAATATACAAAATAAATAAGTTGTAATTAAAATGAATATATAGATATAATTTCTATATATAATTATTATTATATTGTAATGTATAAATATTAAATATTGAATATATGTTATTATATACATTACATAATTAATGATATGTAATATTAATATAATAAGTTTGATTACAAGTTAAAACTATAATTATTATGGTTACTTTCATTATTACTTTCATTAATATTAATATCAATATCCGTATTAATATTTAATATAATATATAACATATAGATATAGAAATTGAAACATATAACTTGTTACTACTAGTATTATTATTAAGTATTATCATTAAAAATCATTATTTTTATTATTATCATTAATAATATGATTATTATCATTTTTATGATTATTATTATAATTATCATTATTTATTATTATTATTATTTCTATTATTATTATTAGTAATATTGTGATATTATTATTAATATTAATGTTATTTCTATTAATATTATTATTAGTATTCTTGTTAGTATTAATAATATTAACAGATTTATTTAATAGATTTACATTATAAATTAGTATTACTAGATTTATTACACTAGACATAAACAAAATAAGTTATACATCACTATCTCTCATTTTGTCATCAACTCAAATCACTTTACATCTTACCTGTATTATTACCAATACATGACAATTCATTTTTTGAGACATCTTTCACATTCCACTCACCTAAGATTAATAATTCAATGAATAAATATTTCATTCATCACTAGTTTCTAGCACTACTCACCAATACCATTGAATCTACTACATTCATGATTAAACTGTCTTCAACCCGACACCACCCAGTTTTCTTCAACATTTACCATTGTTGTTGCTACTACTTATTCTGTTCGATTAAACCATCACCACTATAACTACATACAAATTATTACTGCTACTACATAGTTCTGCTTCTGTCGAATGTTAAACAAACCATAGATCATGAAATCATCAAAGGACCACCTCAAACATCATTTGATCACCTCCTTAATAAAGTTAATGACTACAACTGCTGTATAGTTACTATCTCTGTTTCTTGTCAACAAAGAACATCCAATAATCATCGTGAGCTGCTGTATAATTCATTTTCTGCGTTCTGTTTTCCAATAAACCACCACCATCTGTGTTAATTGCTGCACGATCATTCCCAGCTGATGTTGTTATCTATTTTCTGTTCAACCTGTAAAGAAAACCAAAACCACCTACTACTTGTTGATCAATTCATGTTCAACCTTCACTCTATAAACAGGTCATCAATCTATAAATCTTTATCATCTAAATATTTTAATAAACTCAAATTTCATAACCTTGATTCCAACTAAATAATTCCGAAGTTCAAACTAATTTACATACAGAAAACATACTAGAATTTATAAAATTAAAGTTTTACAAACTAATTCAAAAAGCATATCAAATTTAACAACTGCAATATCAAGTATATATATTGTATACTAAATAACTAAGATTTAATGTATTGATAAATAACTCGGACTGTACAAAAAGCATACCTAACAGATATGAATAAACATAAGAATAGATACAATAGAATTGTTACAGCCTTATGTGAAACGAATTCAGATGAAATGAGCCAGGAGATGAGCCTGCAAAACAGAAAAAAAAGATGATGACAGTTTCATAGACGATTTGACTTCTGGAACCAAATTGGGGAAAATTATAAAAACAATTATATTAGTAAATAAAGATTTATTTAGATAACTTATTGTGCTCTATCAAATTAAAGTACAGAAATTAGAGGATATGAAGAAGTTAACAGACTATTAATGAATCAATTAACCTAAATCACAAATTAATAAATCGATTGATTGGTTTATTGATGGAGGATGATGAAGGCCGATAATAAAATTGAACAAGGATGATGACGATTCAACTAACCTGCTAATTCAGCGATGATTGTAGTTTGATTGATCTATTGACGATGATGATGATGATTGTTGATGGAGTAATCGACGAGTATTTTCCCCTCTTCTGAATATTTTTTTTTTACCTCTATCTGAATTGGGAACAAATATATTAAGCGTGTTTTCATATATGAAATATATTATTATTATTATTATGATTATTATTATTATTATTATTATTATTATTATTATTATTATTATTATTATTATTATTACTATTATTATTATTATTATTATTATTATTTTTAACATTATTAATAATAATAATAATAATATTATTATTATTATTACAAAGATTATTAATATTATTATTGATATCATTAATAATATTTTTAACACAAAGATTATTAAATATTATTATTATCATTATTAATATAAATCATTACCATTATTATTATAGGTATTATTATTAATATTACTATACCTAAATATTATTATTTTAACATTTTTAGTATTATTAATAGTATCATTATTATTATTATTATTATCATAATAACAATATTATTATCATTATCAATACTACTATTAATATTATTATTATCATTATTACGATAAAAATTAGTTATATAAAATATATTCAACAAAACTATATAATTTTTTTAAAGTATATAAGATAATTATATTCAATTAAGTTATTAATGAAACATATAACTTAACATTTAATTCACTAATAATAGTATATAAATTTGTTCGATTTCAATTATATGTGTTAATATATATATATATATATATATATATATATATATATATATATATATATATATATATATATATATATATATATATATATATATATATATATATATATATATATATATATATATATATATATATATATATATATATATATATATATATAATGATATATGTTCGTGAATCCGAGGCCAACCCTGCATTGTTCAATGTCGTCATATGTATTTTTACTACAAAATACAGTATTGTGAGTTCATTTGATTCCCTTTTACTCTTTACATTTTTGGGACTGAGAATACATGCGCCGTTTTTATAACTGCTTTATTAAATGCTTTTGAAATATATTTTGAACTGCAAATACATGAAATGCTTTTATAAATGTTTGACGAGATAGACAGAAGCAAAACATTCCTCGAATGAATTATTATACAGACAGAAGTTCTGTGGATTATTATTGAATTAGTTGGACGTTATAATTGCCACTAATTGTTGTGAATATTTTCCCTAATTATTATTGCTTGGTAACCTAAGAATCAGAATCGGGTATGGCCCTAATTCACGCAAATCCTAAAGGTAGATACTGGGTTTAACACCCCCACCCAGAATGTTCACTAGATGGAAGAGCTAGTGGGCATGGTGTTTAGTACTTCGAAGTTTATATATTATACAGACGAGACGTTCTATTTTGGGGATATTATTTATGTGCATTATATGTTAAGGTCGGTTACCAAGCCAAGAAATGAATGAAAAGTGAATGTTATGTATCGAGAGAATGATTTTATACAAAGGTTATGTGTATGATATTTTTGTACAAGAGATATGTGTACGGTTACTAAGATTTATAAAAATGGTTTCGTACACGAGATAGGTGTACTGTATTTGAATCTTGTGGTCTATCAAAATGATGAATTTTATTGTTTATGATAAACTAATGAACTTACCAACCTTTTGGTTGACACTTTAAAGCATGTTTATTATCAGGTATGAAAGAAATCTTCTGCTGTGCATTTGCTCATTTTAGAGATATTACTTGGAGTCATTCATGACATATTTCAAAAGACGTTGTATTCGAGTCGTTGAGTTCATCAAGATTATTATTAAATCAATTATAGTTGGGTATATTATGAAATGGTATGCATGTTGTCAACTGTCGATGAAATGAAAGATTGTCTTTTAAAAGCGAATGCAATGTTTGTAAAATGTATCATATAGAGGTCAAGTACCTCGCGATGTAATAAATTATTATGAATCATTTATAATCGATATGAACGGGGCATTTCAGTTGGTATCAGAGCGGTGGTCTTAGCGAACCAGGTCTTGCATTAGTTTGTCTAACTGATAGTTGTTTAGATGCATTAGTGGGTCTGGACTTGGACCGTGTCTGCATGTCAAAAGTTTTGCTTATCATTTAGTGTCGAAAATTATTTTCTTATCATCCTTAAAGTCTAGACACGTCTTACTGCCTTTATTGCATAGACAGTGTATAGATAAATTCATATCTTAGCGTATCTGTTATTGTTACCTTTGCCTGACAGTTTCCGTAGATTCCTCTGTAACTTATGGGATTTTAGTATTATATATGCGTATGTAAATTATGTATTACAGGGTACTAATCTACATCCTATTATCTATTTCTTATCAAAAATCCTTCATCTGATCGTACGAGATGAATCCCTCAACCAGTTCGAGTCCCTCAGATTTCGATAGCTATTCCAATAGTTATTCCGACAGATATTCCGACATGGATATTCACCTAAGCTCCGAAAGTGGTGTCACCGGAATGAATCAATCAATCAGCCATCCCCAGTTCATCTAATGGGTTCGTAGTCGACTTAATCAATGGAGACGCGAAGAAGGCGATCCTTTCCATCCACCGACTTTCCCTCTTGGCGAAGAACCTGAAACACTTACCGGCGAACCTGCCCGAAACACCATTTTCTCTCTCATTTCCGGAGTATCTCGTCACGATTACATACTACGTCAAATTCTAGATTTTATCCGCTCGTCCGAGCCGACAATCACCCCGGTGTAATAGAAGAAGTCAACGAGCTTCGCGCTCGGGTAGTGGCTTTGGAGAATTTGGTGCAAAGGTTACAAACACCAGCAGCAGCACCAACAGCATAAACAATACCACCAACAGCAACATCCGCATCCCACACCTCAACATTACAATCAGTATCTCGAACATCAACGTCATACACACCATAGATACCAAGGAGTACCAACAACAATGAACGAAGAAGTATTAATTCATAACTTCATTGAAGAAATATTCTGCGAAGAATATGTGGTTTCTAAAAGTTTTAGAGATTATTTATTCTAGCTCAAACCGAAAATCAAATGAGTTTAATATCATATTGACTCATTAAATCCATAATTACATCTGAAGAAAATATATATGTATATATATTTTCATAAAGATTGTAATTGAAAATTCTTTCGTACAAACTGTTAATGATGAAAATATTTTAACGGGTAGGTAATACCCGAGGAATATTTAGATTTTACATTAATAAGTTACACTATACATTCTTCAAATCTAATTCAATGGTCATTTACTATCCTACTTACATCCACAGATATACGTATCCGTTCACCGTAGAATAACCATTTTCACTCAATTTCATATTGGATTTTGACTTATCTCCAACAAGTGGCATAATGAAGAAAACATTGGACAAAATAAAATCTGTTAGAAACAAACAAATTAACTATGAGAAATTTTGTTAAGAATCTACGCTAACTGTTCCTAGCTAACTGTTCCTAGCTAACTGATTACATTTTATTATCACAGTTTAATTATCGCAATTTATATTCTCGCAATTTTATTTATCGTCATTTAATTTCTGTTATTTATTTTACGCACTTTAAATATCGGGACACGTATACAAGGTTTTGACATATCATATCGACACATCTATATATATTATTTGGAATAACCATAGACACTCTATACGCGGTAATGATCGAGTTAGGTATACAGGGTTGAGGTTGATTCTACAATAATATATATACTTTGAGTTGTGATCGAGTCTGAGACATGTATATAACGGGTCACGATACGTATTAATAAATTCGAATATAATATATTAAACTATATATGAATTATTGAACTGCTAACTGTGGACTATCAACTGAGGACTACCAACATTGGACAATTAAAATGAATTAAAATATTGATTATAACATATGAAACTAAACAATTCTTCAAGTTTGCCACTTGATTTCATCTTAAACCTCATTTGTATCTTGACGATTACAATCTGCATTCAAACCTTTCATGATTCTTGAAAACACCTCAATCGAGAGGATGAACCAACCGCACCTCATCTACGGAAGAAAAGATTGATGCATATAGTTATGCACCTAAAAACACTCGGAACCTGAGTAAACTTTTAACACGTATCTGTGCTAGCTCCTTTGGCATTGTTATTACCGAAAATAACTTTGTAATTCCTTTTCAAATTAGCCAATTTTGTCATAGCTCCAGCAAGTCAACTTCGACTTTTCGTTTGAAACAACCTTATTATAACCTTGATATATACGTTGCCCATTTGCCATAGTTACCAGGGAGCAGTTTATGTCCCACTACATTAGCAGTAAACTTATCAACAATTTTGTTGATCCTTAATTTTTTGAAAAATCATTATCTTTATCGAAACCTTATCATATACTCATCCACATCTTATAACGAGAATTACCATACCAATTACCGGGAATCAGCAATCAGTATTTTGAATCTCGCAACGTTTCTATATCAACATTTATATGTATACATATAACATTTATCTCTTAGAATTATGATCTTCCATTATGAAATTCTAAAAAGCACCCAGTCTGCGAATCAATACTCTAAGTTCTGAAAGAGCTGATGAAGCAGTGAAAACTGAAGACTGCCTTAACAGTTAAAAGTTTGATGATAAAGAATAGAGTGTTGAAAAAGCTCAGAAATTTTGATACTGAAAAACGAATTAAACAAACCATGAAGGAGACTTTGGACAAATCACAAGGACTAAACTTGTACATAAAGAATCCTGATGATTCTGTTCTGATGAAATCTTTAACGAATACCTTGCTCCTGATTCTACACTTTTACGTACAAATCTTCATCATCATCCATCCATATTAGAAATTCTAAGATATCATCGTATCTTTCATTATAAATATCCTCGATATTTCTGAAGATATTTTCAGAACTATTCTTATCTGAAATCATTTATCTCTTTGCGATATCAGTGTTACATCAGAAAGGAAACTGGTTTTAGTTTCTAAATTCTGAAATATTCGAATCTAAATATGAATGTTATTGAAGTAGTGCTGGGGACTGATGCATGAGTTATAATATAATGACACTTGATCAACGTGATTATATTACAGTAAGTCATGTTGAGTTTCTAATGGAACGTGATGATTCACAGATCATAACGTCATCATGTGCCATGTTACATAACTCTTTCATTCTGCTTAACTTCTGAACATATCAAGAAAGTATATTCTTGATAGTTCTATTCTCAGTGATTCAGGTAATTTGACAAATCAAATCGTGCGATTACGTTTTTTCTTGTTTAGAACATTAAGTTTGTTAGAAATTCCATATTTACGAATTCTGGACCGTTACTCGCTTTACTAGAGGTCGAGAACAGAATAAAAAGGCAAAGAGCTCCAAAATATAAGAAAAATATAAAGCCCAATAACAACACGGAGGTCACAAACTGTGGATATTAGTACGAATAGCAATATAAAGACACGGTAGAATTAAGAATAGTATCACTCCAAGGTAATAGTAGAAGTAAACAGATTTTTCTGGTGGAAGATTGAAAAGAATGATGACAGAAATGATAATTAGAAAAATATCAAGGATTAGAACGGGATTAAGCATTTTCACAATCTTTTGGATGTATGAACTAAGGAAGAAAGTATTGAGGTGGTGAAAATTAATGGAACGAAAAAAGTGAATTTATAATGGAAATATCCGACAGAGCAATCGAGGCAGATCACCGTATTTATTAAAAGAGATCTTAATTCCCCTATTCAATGAAGAATCAGATCTTATTCAGATTTCAAAGATTTTCTCTTAAATTCCTTGAATTCCAAAAATCAACCGTGACTACGTCACCAGTTAGGACAAACCTGCATATACTCATTTCACTCTTTTGTGATAGCTTCATTCATACTCTTCGAATAATCAAATTATTTCATCCTTATTACTCAATGGTAATAAAATTCTATCTATCAGCTCACATGAGTCATGAAAACATACTTATTGGCAGCCATGACCATCCCAATCAAATTTCGGGACGAAATTTCTTTAACGGGTAAGTACTGTGATGACTCGAAAATTTCTGACCAAATTTAAACTTGATCTTTAAATGAATTCGACACGATAAGCAAAGTCTGTAATGTTGAGTCTCAAAATTTTTGAAACTGTTTTTCATACAATCATTTAACTTCGACTAATTTCGACGATTCACGAACAGTTGTTTGAAATTAAATATGTGTATATATGTATGTATATGTATATGTATATGTATATGTATATGTATATGTATATGTATATATATATATATAAATGAAAGTATATATATAATAATTTGAAATTATAAAATATAATATAAATATTAGAATTAACTATGTAAAATAATATACAAAATAAATAAGTTGTAATCAAAATAAATATATAGATATAATTTCACTATATAATTATTATTATATTGTAATGTATAAATATTAAATATTGAATATATGTTATTATATACATTACATAATTACTGATATGTAATATTAATATAATAAGTTTGATTACAGGTTAAAACTATAATTATTATGGTTACTTTCATTATTACTTTCATTAATATAAATATCAATATCCGTATTAATATTTAATATACTATATAACATATAGATATAGAAATTGAAACATATAACTTGTTACTACTAGTATTATTATTAAGTATTATCATTAAAAATCATTATTTTTATTATTATCATTAATAATATGATTATTATCATTTTTATGATTATTATTATAATTATCATTATTTATTATTATTATTATTTCTATTATTATTATTAGTATTATTGTGATATTATTATTAATATTAATATTATTTTTATTAATATTATTATTAGTATTCTTGTTAGTATTAATAATATTAACAGATTTATTTAATAGATTTACATTATAAATTAGTATTACTAGATTTATTACACTAGACATAAACAAAATAAGTTATACATCACTATCTCTCATTTTGTCATCAACTCAAATCACTTTACATCTTACCTGTATTATTACCAATACATGACAATTCATTTTTGAGACATCTTTCACATTCCACTCACCTAAGATTAATAATTCAATGAATAAATATTTCATTCATCACTAGTTTCTAGCACTACTCACCAATACCATTGAATCTACTACATTCATGATCAAACTGTCTACAACCCGACACCACCCAGTTTTCTTCAACATTTACCATTGTTGTTGCTACTACTTGTTCTGTTCGATCAAACCATCACCATTATAACTACATACAAATTATTACTACTACTACATAGTTATGCTTCTGTCGAATGTTAAACAAACCATAGATAATGAAATCATCAAAGGACCACCTCAAACATCATTTGATCACCTCCTTAATAAAGTTAATGACTACAACTGCTGTATAGTTACTATCTCTGTTTCTTGTCAACAAAGAACATCCAATAATCATAGTGAACTGCTGTATAATTCATTTTTTGCGTTCTGTTTTCCAATAAACCACCACCATCTGTGTTGATTGCTGCACAATCATTCCCAGCTGATGTTGTTATCTGTTTTCTGTTCAACCTGCAAAGAAAACCAAAACCACCTACTACTTGTTGATCAATTCCTGTTCAACCTTCACTCCATAAACAGGTCATCAATCTATAAATCTTTATCATCTAAATATTTTAATAAACTCAAATTTAATAACCTAGATTCCAACTAAATAATTCCAAAGTTCAAACTAATTTACATACAGAAAAGATACTAGAATTTATAAAATTAAAGTTTTACAAACTAATTCAAAAAGCATAACAAATTTAATAACTGGAATATCAAGTATATATATTGTTTACTAAATAACTAAGATTTAATGTATTGATAAATAACTCGGACTGTACAAAAAGCATACCTAACAGATATGAATAAACATAAGAATAGATACAAGTGAATTGTTACAGCCTTATGTGAAACGAATTCAGATGAAACGAGCCAGGAGATGAGCCTGCAAAACAGAAAAAAAAAAGATGATGACAGTTTCATAGACGATTTGACTTCTGGAACCAAATTGGGGAAAATTATAAAAACAATTATATTAGTAAATAAAGATTTATTTAGATAACTTATTGTGCTCTATCAAATTAAAGTACATAAATTAGAGGAGATGAAGAAGTTAACAGACTATTAATGAATCAATTAACCTAAGTCACAAATTAATAAATCGATTGATTGGTTTATTGATGGAGGATGATGAAGCCGATAATAAAATTGAACAAGGATGATGACGATTCAACTAACCTGCTAATTCAGCGATGATTGCAGTTTGATTGATCTATTGACGATGATGATGATGATTGTTGATGGAGTAATCGACGAGTATTTTCCCCCTCTTCTGAATATATTTTTTTTACCTCGATCTGAATTAGGAACAAATATACTACGCGTGTTTTCATATATGAAATATATTATTATTATTATTATTATTATTATTATTATTATTATTATTATTATTATTATTATTATTATTATTATTATTATTATTATTATTATTATTATTATGATTATTATTATTATTATTATTATTATTATTATTATTATTATTATGATTATTATTATTATTATTATTAGTATTATTATTATTATTAACATTATTAATAATAATATTATTATTATTATTATTACAAAGATTATTAATATTATTATTGATATCATTAATAATATTATTAATACAAAGATTATTAAATATTATTATTATCATTATTAATATAAATCATTACCATTATTATTATAAGTATTATTATTAATATTACTATATCTAAATATTATTATTTTAACATTTTTAGTATTATTACTAGTATCATTATTATTATTATCATAATAATAAAAATATTATCATTATTAATACAACTATTAATATTATTATTATCATTATTACGATAAAAATTAGTTAAATAAAATATATTCAACAAAGCTATATAATTTTTTTTAAAAGTATATAAGATAATTATATTCAATTAAGTTATTAATAAAACATATAACTTAATATTTAATTCACTAATAATAGTATATAAATTTGTCCGATTTCAATTATATGTGTTAATATATATATATATATATATATATATATATATATATATATATATATAATGATATAGGTTCGTGAATCCGAGGCCAACCCTGCATTATTCAATGTCGTCATATGTATTTTTACTACAAAATACAGTATTGTGAGTTCATTTGATTCCCTTTTACTCTTTACATTTTTGGAACTGAGAATACATGCGCCGTTTTTATAACGGATTTATTAAATGCTTTTGAAATATATTTTGAACTGCAAATACATGAATTGCTTTTATAAATGTTTGACGAGATAGACACAAGCAAAACATTCCTCGAATGAATTATTATGCAGACAGAAGTTCTGTGAATTATTATTGAATTAGTTGGACGTTATAATTGCCACTAATTGTTGTGAATATTTCCCCTGATTATTATTGCTTAGTAACCTAAGAATTAGAATCGGGTATGGCCCTAATTCACGCGAATCCTAAAGGTAGCTACCGGGTTTAACACCCCCACCCAGAATGTTCACTAGACGGAAGAGCTAGTGGGTGTGGTGTTTAGTACTTCGAAGTTTATATATTATACAGACGAGAGGTTCTGTTTTGGGGATATTATTTATGCGCATTATATGTTAAGGTCGGTTACCAAGCCAAGAAATGAATGAAAAGTGAATGCTATGTATCGAGAGAATGATTTTATACACAGGTTATGTGTATGATATTTTTGTACACGATATATGTGTACGGTTACTAAGATTTATGAAAATGGTTTCGTACACGAGATAGGCGTACTATATTTGAATCTTGTGGTCTATCAAAATGATGAATTTTATTGTTTATGATAAACTAATGAACTCACCAACCTTTTGGTTGACACTTTAAAGGATGTTTATTCTCAGGTATGAAAGAAATATTTCGCTGTGCATTTGCTCATTTTAGAGATATTACTTGGAGTCATTCATGACATATTTCAAAAGACGTTGCATTCGAGTCGTTGAGTTCATCAAGATTATTATTAAATCAATTATAGTTGGGTATATTATGAAATGGTATGCATGTTGTCAACTGTCAATGAAATGAAAGATTGTCTTTTAAAAACGAATGCAATGTTTGTAAAATGTATCATATAGAGGTCAAGTACCTCGCGATGTAATCAACTATTATGAATCGTTTATAATCGATATGAATGGGGCATTTCACCACGATGATCTTAAACGGCCAAAATGAGCTTGTCCCAACCCAAACCATCATGGGATGGCGGGTGTGCATTGACTATAGATGGTTAAACGATGCCACATGAATAGACCATTTCCCACCCCCTTACATCGATCAAATGATCGAATGTTTGAGCAGGAGAGAGTTTTATTGCTTTCTTGACGAGCTTTCGGGATACTTTTAAATCCCGATAAACCCTGAAGAACAAGAAAAGACGACCTTTACATGCCCCTATGGTACATTTGCGTATCGAAGAATGCCTTTTGGCCTATACAATTCCCCGGGAACCTTTCAACGATGCATGCTTGCTATTTTCTCGGATATGGTTGAGGATACTATGTAGGTATTCATGGATGACTTTTCGGTAGGAGATTCATTCGACCATTGTCTTAAAGATCTGGATAAAATGTTAACTCGTTATGAAAGTGCAAATTTGGTTCTTAATTGGGAAAAATGCCACCTCATGGTCAACGAAGGGTAGTTTTGGGACATAAAATTTCTAAAGCGGGAATCAAGGTAGACAAAGCTAAAATTCATGTGATAAAAGACTTACCAAAACCATCCGATGTGAATGCAATCTAAAGTTTTCTTGGGCACGTGGGATTTTATAGAAAGTTCATAAAAGATTTTTCGAAAATCGCTCGCCGTATGACCAAGTAGTTAGAAAAAGACCAACCTATCTTGTTTGATAAGGAATGCACCAAAGCTTTTAACTAGTTGAACGAAAAGCTCATTAACCCACCAATTCTTGTTTCTCCGTATTAGGATAAAGACTTTGAATTGATGTACGATGCGAGCGATTATGCGCTTGGCGTGGTGCTTGGTCAAAGAGTTGACCAACACTTTAGACCGATTTACTATGCAAGCAAGACCTTAACCGAGGCCCAATTGAATTATACCACTATTGAGAAGGAACTTCTTGAGGTAGTATTTGCTTTTGATAAGTTTCGATCTTATCTTGTACTTTTCAAAACGATCGTATACACGGACCACTCCGCGTTGCGATATATTTTTCAAAAACAAGATTCGAAACATCGTTTAATTAGATGGGTCCTTTTACTACAAGTGTTTGATATAGAAATAAGGGATAAAAAGGGTGTCGAGAATGTGGCAGCTGACCACTTGTCAAGGTTAGACAATCGTTTAATTATGAATCGTTTATAATCGATATGAATGGGGCATTTCACCACGATGATCTTAAACGGCCAAAATGAGCTTGTCCCAACCCAAACCATCATGGGATGGCGGGTGTGCATTGACTATAGATGGTTAAACGATGCCACATGAATAGACCATTTCCCACCCCCTTACATCGATCAAATGATCGAATGTTTGAGCAGGAGAGAGTTTTATTGCTTTCTTGACGAGCTTTCGGGATACTTTTAAATCCCGATAAACCCTGAAGAACAAGAAAATACGACCTTTACATGCCCCTATGGTACATTTGCGTATCGAAGAATGCCTTTTGGCCTATACAATTCCCCGGGAACCTTTCAACGATGCATGCTTGCTATTTTCTCGGATATGGTTGAGGATACTATGTAGGTATTCATGGATGACTTTTTGGTAGGAGATTCATTCGACCATTGTCTTAAAGATCTGGATAAAATGTTAACTCGTTATGAAAGTGCAAATTTGGTTCTTAATTGGGAAAAATGCCACCTCATGGTCAACGAAGGGTAGTTTTGGGACATAAAATTTCTAAAGCGGGAATCAAGGTAGATAAAGCTAAAATTCATGTGATAAAAGACTTACCAAAACCATCGGATGTGAATGCAATCTAAAGTTTTCTTGGGCACGTGGGATTTTATAGACGGTTCATAAAAGATTTTTCGAAAATCGCTCGCCGTATGACCAAGTAGTTAGAAAAAGACCAACCTATCTTGTTTGATAAGGAATGCACCAAAGCTTTTAACTAGTTGAACGAAATGCTCATTAACCCACCAATTCTTGTTTCTCCGTATTAGGATAAAGACTTTGAATTGATGTGCGATGCGAGCGATTATGCGCTTGGCGTGGTGCTTGGTCAAAGAGTTGACCAACACTTTAGACCGATTTACTATGCAAGCAAGACCTTAACCGAGGCCCAATTGAATTATACCACTATTGAGAAGGAACTTCTTGAGGTAGTATTTGCTTTTGATAAGTTTCGATCTTATCTTGTACTTTTCAAAACGATCGTATACACGGACCACTCCGCGTTGCGATATATTTTTCAAAAACAAGATTCGAAACATCGTTTAATTAGATGGGTCCTTTTACTACAAGAGTTTGATATAGAAATAAGGGATAAAAAGGGTGTCGAGAATGTGGCAGCTGACCACTTGTCAAGGTTAGACAATCCCGGGCTTCAACCTTTAGAAGAATCAAAGATTCGGGATACTTTCCGCGATGAACATTTAATGAGAATTGACCTAGTCGATGAAGTCCCATGGTTCGCCAATTTTGCAAACTACTTGGCCTCAAATGTTTTATAAAAGGGTTTGTCATACCAACAAAAGAAAAAGTTTTTCAACGATTTACGGTATTACTTTTGGGAAGAACCACACTTGTTCCGCATTGGGGCAGATCAAGTAATTCGGAGATGTGTTTATGGGCAAGAAGCCCGCGAGATTTCAAGGAGTTGTCATAGTGGACCTACGGGAGGGCATTTTGGTCCGAACCACGCCACTAAGAAGGTGTTCAATTCCGGTTTCTATTGGCCCATGATATTCAAGGACTCCCACGAATTGGTGAAACATTGTGATTCTTGCCAAAGGTCGGGATCCATCTCCAAGAGAGATGAGATGCCCCAAACCGGCATTCAAATATGCGAGGTATTCGACGTATGGGGTTTAGATTTCATGGATCCATTCCCGAACTTAAATAAGTGTGTTTATATCTTGGTATTGGTAGATTATGTTTCGAAATGGGCCGGGGCCAAAGCCTTGCCAACTAATGATGCGAGAGTAGTTGTTAAGTTTTTGAAAGGATTGTTTGCTAGGTTTGATGTACCAAAAGCGTTGATCTCGGATCGATGGACACATTTTTCTAATAGCCTAATGGAGAGAGTCATGGAAAAATATGGTGTAACACATCATTTTTTTACCACTTACCATCCCCAAACTAGTGGTCAAGTCGAGAACACAATCGCGCTTTGAAGAGAATTTTGGAAAAGACGGTTAGTAATAACCCTAAGATTTGGTCAACCAAGCTAGATGAAGCATTGTGGGCATTTAGAACCACTTACAAGACACCCATAGGAACCACACCGTTCCGTCTAGTGTATGGGAAGGCATGTCACATCCCGGTTGAGGTTGAACACAAGGCATTTTGAGCAATTAAGGAGATAAACCTAGACCTAGAAAGAGCTAAGGAAAAATGGGTGACGCAATTGCACGAATTAGAGGACTTAGGTTAGAGGCATACGATAACTCTTTAGCATAAAAAGAGATAACTAAGCGTTGGCACGATGCCCGACTAAAAGGTCTTAAATAATTTCGCCCAAATGATAAGGTCTTAGTTTCCAACTTCCGCTTAAAGTTCTCACCCGGTAAGTTGAAGTCTAGATGGAGGGGTTCATACATTGTTAAGAGGGCTTATCCTACGGGTTATGTGGAGTTATGTGGGTATGGGAACACTTTCAAGGTAAACGGCCATAGATTAAAGGTTTATAGGGATGACATCAATGCTATTGAGCTTGATGACATCAAGCTCTACCCAAAGTAACACCTTTGCGCTAAAACGGGACAAGTGATAGACCCGCGATCAAAACAATCACATATGTGTATATTTGTGCATTTATGATTACATTTCATATAGACTTGTATGATATTATGTTTAAATATATTGCATTTGCATGCAGTTGCATTTCATGCATTTGGGTAAATTGGAAAAACTGGAAAAATAGCTTTTGAATGAGTTGAAATAGATTTCGAAACTGCAAAACTGAATTAGGTACAAAAGCAACACTTTTGTCTAGGAGCAGCGCTTTTGCTTCCCAAGAGCGGTGCTTCTGTCTCAAGAGCGACGCTTTAACCTGTGATTTTGGATCAAAATTGGACAGTGGGCAGCAGCGACACTTTCTCGTTGAAAAGCGCCGTTTTTATTTTCTCAAGAGCGACGCTTCATTTTTAATGTGATGACCCGTCCTAATCCATCTGAACGAATACATTACATTTGGTTACATCGCGAGGTATTTGACCTCTATATGATACATTTTACAAACATTGCATTCGTTTTTTTAAAAGAGAAACTTTCATTACATCGAAAGTTGATGGCATGCATACCATTTCATAATATATCCAACTATAATTGACTTAATAATAATCTTGATGAACTCGACGACTCGAATGCAACGTCTTTTGAAATATGTCATGAATGACTCCAAGTAATATCTCTAGAATGAGCAAATACACAGCGGAAGATTTCTTTCATACCTGAGAATAAACATGCTTTCAAGTGTCAACCAAAAGGTTGGTGAGTTCATAGGTTTATCATAAATAATAAACTTCATCATTTTGATAGACCACAGGATTTTAAATACAGTACACCTATCTCGTGCACGAAACCATTTTTCATAATGCTTAGCAGAGTAGGTTCGTATCCTTTTCTCCCCCGTAGGTTGCCTCGCGATTTTTAATAACCGTACACATATCTCGTGCACAAAAATAACATACACATAACCTGTGTATAAAATCATTCTCTCGATACATAACATTCATTTCGATTTCATTGCTCAACATGGTAACCGACCTTAACATATAATGCGCATCAATAATATTCCCAAAACAGAACATCTCGTCTGTATAATATATAAACTTCGAAGTACTAAACATCACGCCCACTAGCTCTTCCGTCTAGTGAACATTCTGGGTGGGGGTGTTAAACCCGGTAGCTACATTTAGAATTCACGTGAATTAGGGCCATACCCGATTCTAATTCTTAGGTTACCAAGTAATAATAATCAGGGGAAAATATTCACAACAATTAGTGGCAATTATAACGTCCAACTAATTCAATAATAATCCACAGAACTTCTGTCTGCATAATAATTCATTCGAGGAATGTTTTGCTTGTGTCTATCTCGTCAGACATTTATAAAAGCATTTCATGTATTCTCAGTTCGGAAATATATTTCAAAAGCATTTAATAAAGCAGTTATAAAAACAGCGCATGTATTCTCAGTCCCAAAAATGTAAAGAGTAAAAGGGAATCAAATGAACTCAACATACTGTATTTTGTAGTAAAAATACATATGACGAAACTGAACAATGCAAGGTTGGCGTTGGATTCACGAACCTATATCAATTGTATATCTATTAACACACATAATTGTAATTGATAAAAATTATATAGATATAACTTTATTAGTTATGTTATTTTATATCATTAATATATATGTTTCATATATTCATTTTATATATTTTAAATACTTAAAAATGTTAATTTTGTTAAGTTATATGTATTATATATATATATATATATATATATATATATATATATATATATATATATATCTTTTGTTTGTTGAAACAGTAGTTATAATAATACTAATATACTTTTGACAAAAATAGTGATAATAATGATAGTACTAATATTAATATTAATGATAATAATATTAATAACTCTATTTATCAAATGATAGTTGTAATAATAAACCTTATAATAATAACAGTAGTTTTTAATAAAAATGAAAACTTACTAATAATGGTAATGAGAATAATAATTTTGATAATAATACCTAATACTTAATAATAATAATTATAACAATCTTATTACAAATGATAATTTTAATAATAATACTTATGTTAATAATAATAATAATAATTCTAATAATTATAAAATGATTCTAATACTAGTATTAATGAAAATGATAATAAATTTTATTATGTTCATAATAATGGTAATCATAATTATAATAATAATACTAATACTTATATTAACAATAATAATAATAATACTCATTTTTGTAATTATAATCACAATAATAATAAATAATATTTATTACTTGAATTAGCAATAATGATAACAATAATAATAATAATAATAATTCTAATACTAATAATAATAACAATAATAATAATAATAATAATAATAATAATAATAATAATAATAATAATAATAATAATATTAATCAGAATAATAATAATAATAATAATAATAATAATAATAATAATAATAATAATAATAATAATAATAATAATAATAATAATAATAATAATAATAATAATAATAATAATAATAATAATAAAAATTTTAGTATAGAAAACTACCTCAAAAATGCTTTAAAAAAATAGATGCCACTAGCCAGGCTCGAACCCAAGACCTCTCGTTCATACACAAACACTCTAAACCATTGGGCTGCTGCCCATTTCCTGTTTATATGTGACGACCCGGGAATTTCCGACTAAATTTAAAACTAATATTTATATGATTTTGATATGATAAGCCATGTATGTAATGTTGAGTTTAGAAAATTTTGAAAACGATGTTTATATATTCAAATTACCCTTTGACTATTACCGACGATTCACGAACAACTATTTGTAAATAGGTATGTATATATATTTAAATAAACATATATATGATTTAAAATATAATTTATGATGTAATTGTAGAAAATTTATTATGTAAAAATAATAGTTATTATTTAAAACATATCTACATACAAATTAAGCCTATTAAAAATAAATATTAAATAATAATAATACTCATTGATGTTCTGATTGATATTAAGCAAGTTAAATTCAAAACTGATATTATTTTAAAATAAAGGGTGATCCGAAAATGAGTTCTATAAATTTTAGGCTTATTAAAGATATATTTAGGAGCCATTTGTTGAATTTTAAAACTTTTCATATTTTACTTGGGGTTGAGAGTGTATAATTAATGTAATTTTTATTTAATAGTTAATGCTCGAATTTTATATCATAATAACCAAAATAAATAAATATAGTTAATTTAAAAATATAGAATTTTTCTAAATACCATTATTCGCCACTGATCAACAACGGATTACGAAATAATAGTCCGTGAAAAAGTGTCGGCAGATAACTTCAAAGTGATGACTGCTAATGTTATTGATATTATTACGTACACGTTTTCTTTATTTTATATTATATTATAATTATTATTTTATTATATAATATATGATCTATATCATATATATTTATCTATATGTCTATCCGTGAATGTCTATCCGTGAATTAACAGTGCATGATATTATTAATTGAGTTTACTGTATTATTGTTATAATAATATATAGGCATATGCAGAACTTTTACATATATATATATATATATATATATATATATATATATATATATATATATATATATATATATATATATATATATATATATATATATATATATATATATATATATATATATATATATATATAATATGGGTTCATATGGAGATGCATTCATAATCTAGCCCGAATCATCACGCACCCACTTTAGCTTCTTCTTCCTCACCTTATCACCACTAGAAACCGCCACCATTTAAACCACCATTGGATAGCCATCGGCCACTACCCTTGTTAACCACCCCTTATCTATCACCTTCACCATGAAAACCTACTGCTGCATTTTCCTCCTCTTTCCTTCTATTTTTTTTTTGCGAACCTCAAACCACCCCTGCTATTAATGTAATGTCTACCTTTATTCTTGGTTTTAACTCGTTCAAGGTGTTAGCAAACGAAGATGAATTGTAACGTATTAGATTAAACGAGGACATAGTTCTTTTTACAGTAAGTTATCTTCACTCACATCCTTTGTCTTGCTAGTTCTTTTTCTCTCTCTCTTGCACATCCAAAGGACCACCATGGTTGCTGCCATAGTGCAGTGGTTCTGTGCAGTAGCAGCTGCTGCAGTTGTTTATTTTTTTCTTCTTCTGATCAATGTAAACCGAACACACATCACCACTTTTTCTCTTTTAACAACCAACACCAAACCATCTCCATTTTTCTGTTTTGTTTCCTGTGTTGAACCGAAAAGCCACCACAACACCCATTATCACCACCCATTTCAAACCAAGACCACATCGTGACCATCACCATAACCATTACACAAACGCCAACACGTTATGATCCTTTACTTCCATTTTTTTTCTTTTTTGATTCAATTTGATAACCTGCAAAAACCGCCACTTTTAATCCCTTATATTGCTATATTCGATTTAAATAACCCAAGATACTAGCGCACCTTTATTCTTTTCTTTATATAACTACCGATATTCATTCAAACCATAACCTACTAGTTGGTTACATGTGGACTTATTCTTTTTGGATGGGGCCGTAGAAGTGTTGGGATACGCCAAAGTAATATAACATGGGGATGTTTTTAAATCATAATGGTCGACCAAGAAAGGGCCACCAAAAGTGATGGTCATTACTTTTTGAGGTAATTACACTCATGAGGATAATGAGTAAAATATTATGTAAAATACGATGGAATGGATGAGATAATGATATGATTCGTTTGATGATGGTGATGCCTCACGTATATGATGATAATGATGCAGTAAAATGACAACGATGATATTGACCATGAAAGTGTTGAAGGTGATCATGATATTGATGATGTATTATGAGGTACACGATGAGTGATGATTACAGGAAAAAGATGGACGATGATTGATAATTCTAAAAACGAACATATATTTCATAGCATTATTCCTCAAGAAAGACAAGCTTTTAGTTGCAATTGTTCTATTTACAAGTGATATTCGTTTAAATAATAAAAGGTGAAGACAAAAGACAGATTCGACGATTTGAAGACGCAAACGACCAAAAAGCTCAAAAGAACAAAAGACAATCAAAAAGGTTCCAATTATTGATAAGAAACGTCTCGAAATCACAAGAGTACAAGATTCAAAACGCAAAGTACAAGATATTAAATTGTACGCGAGGACGTTCGAAAATCCGGAACCGGGACCAGAGTCAACTCTTAACGCTCGACGCAACGGACTAAAAATTACAAGTTAACTATGTATATAAATATAATATAATATATAATTAATTATATTAATTATATATATATTATATATATATAATAAAAACCGTCGGCAGCAGGAAACTCCAAGGGTGTGAGCTGTAAATATCTCTCCGCGACTCGCGGAGTTTTAAGGCCATTTTGCCGCGAGTCGCGGAGCCCCAAATTTCACTTCTGGCTATAAAGCCAACCGAATTCTGATCAAATTCATCATCTTATTTCTCAATCTCTCTCTCAATATATACGTAATATATTTATATTTATAATTTATATTTTAATTTTAATTATAATTCTAATAATAAGGGTATGTTAGCGAATGTTGTAAGGGTGTAAGTCGAAATTCTGTCCGTGTAACGCTACGCTATTTTTAATCATTGTAAGTTATGTTCAACCTTTTTATATTAATGTCTCGTAGCTAAGTTATTATTATGCTTATTTAAAACGAAGTAATCATGATGTTGGGCTAATTACTAAAATTGGGTAATTGGGCTTTGTACCATAATTGGGGTTTGGACAAAAGAACGACACTTGTGGAAACTAGACTATGGGCTATTAATGGGCTTTATATTTGTTTAACTAAATGAAAGTTTGTTAATGTTAATATAAAGATTTACAATTGGGCGTCCCTATAAATTACCATATACACTCGATCGGACACGATGGGCGGGGTATTTATATGTACGAATAATCGTTCATTTAACCGGACACGGGAATGGATTAATAGCCACTAGAATAATTAAAACAGGGGTGAAATTACATTCAAGGGCAATTGGTGTAATTGTTAACAAAGTAGTAAAACCTTGGTTTACACGCAGTCGATAACCTGGTGTATTCATTAAACAAAGTATTAAAACCTTGTTACAATTCGAATCCCCAATTAGTTGGAATATTTATCTTCGGGTATAATAATAATTTGACAAGGACACTTGCAATTTATATTTATGACTGATGGACTGTTATGGACAAAAACCAGACGGACATATTGAATAATCCAGGACAAAGGACAATTAACCCATGGGCATAAAACCAAAATCAACACGTCAAACATCATGATTACGGAAGTTTAAATAAGCATAATTCTTTTATTTCATATTTAATTTCCTTTATTTTATATTTAATTGCACTTCTAATTATCGCACTTTTATTTATTGTTATTTTATTTTACTTTTAATTATCGCAATTTAATTTTATCGCATTTTTATTATTCGCAATTTCATTATCGTTATTTACTTTACGCTTTAATTTAAAGTCTTGTATTTATTTTATATTTTACATTAGGTTTTAACTGCGACTAAAGTTTTAAAATCGACAAACCGGTCATTAAACGGTAAAAACCCCCCTTTATAATAATAATATCACTTATATATATATTTGTATTTTTATAAAAGTAAACTAATATAGCGTTGAGCTTTGTTTAAAAGATTTCCCTGTGGAACGAACCGGACTTACTAAAAACTACACTACTGTACGATTAGGTACACTGCCTATAAGTGTTGTAGCAAGGTTTAAGTATATCCATTCTATAAATAAATAAATATCTTGTGTAAAATTGTATCGTATTTAATAGTGTTTTCTGCTAAAAATAATAACTATTTTATATACTACCCCGCTGCACATCAAGTATTTTTGGCGCCGCTGCCGGGGAACTATCTTAAAAGCCGGAAGCGCAACGCTAATATAAAAAAAAAATTTTAGTTACTTTTATTAAAAAATTCGCTTTTGTAAAAATACATTTTAATTATTCGAAAAATATAAAAAGAAAAACAAAAATATAAGTATTTTTAGGATTTTGTTAAATATTTAAGTTTTATAAGTTTCTTTATTTTTATTTTAGTTTATAAAAATATAAGTTTTAATTTTAATATCTTTTATTTAAATAAAAAACAGAAAACAAAATAAAAAAAAAAAATATATAAAGAAAAACGCGTAAAAACATATAGCTGTCAACTGAATTCTTGAACCCCGCGACTCGCGGGGTTTTCTTCTTTATTTGCCGCGACTCGCGGAGGGTTTCTGACACACGGACAAAACCCTAATCAAGCATTGATTACGGGTTTTAATTATTATTATTATTATTTAACTTAATTATTATTATTATTATTATTAATTTTAGTTTTAGTTTTATTTTTACTTTATATTTATGTATTTTGTTTAATTAGTTTTATTAAAATTGTAAAATTAGTAGTTTTATTAAATAAATAATATAAAAATAATATTTTTATAAAAATTGTACTTTTTACAACTTTTTGTATATTTTTATATTTTGTACCTTTTTAATCGTTGTAGCGTAACTTTTGTATTTTTAGCTCATAATTAATTTTAAACTTAGTTTTTGCTATAGTTATTTTTACTCCTAGATTTTTAGGCTTTGCCGTAGAATTCCTTAAGTGTTTTTTTTTTTTTTTCTTTAGACTAAGATTTAGGTGCTTTAGAATTTTGCGACGCCTTTTTAAGTTTTAGTTTCTTTTTAAGTTATTTCCATTTGGGATTTAGTTTTTCCTGTAAGCTTTAATATTTTTAGACCTTTTACTATGTATCAATTATCATTCCAATTAGTAATTTCAATTTACGATTATAATTTTAAGTTAGTTGTAGTAATAAGGTTAGGTTAGTTAAGTATTTTTAAGTTTTGATAAGTTTCTTTTATTTTTCCGTCACCTTTTATTTTTCAACCATTTTTCCTTTTTCGACCTTTTTCGACGAACTCTTTTTCTCTCTTATTTCTCGCTATTCTAGTTTTTAGGACTTAGAATTTTTTTCTACTTCTTATCTAAATTTCTTAAAATTACGAAAATTTATTTTAAGTGGTTAAATTAATAGACATCAAAATTTTCTGGTTCGTAGTAATAGTTGGATTTGTACGTGGACCTGGTTATTGGAGCCAAACAGTCCTCAATTATATTGAGACCAAACGAATCCTGCCCCTCTGCTGCATCTTTTGGCTATTCGAAACGTGGGCAAAATCAGAAAAGTCTATTGATTGGATAACTTATTATAATTTTTCTTTCCTTTTTAAAACTAATAGGATATTCAGTGAATGCACCGAGCAAGACGTTCATCACCTTTTGTACGTTCACCACCTGTAACTCGATTAAGACATCGTTTAACAAATCTAACCGCCGTTGATTTTTCTTTAGAATCGTCATCCAGTCGACCAAGTACTTCAGTTCAAATTTCCGATAATCCAGTTTTTGAAACAAACCTCACAATTGAGAATCCAGAAAATATTCAGGAACGGTTCGTAGATCCTGAACCATTAAACTTTCCTCCGGAACCACCAATCATTCAAACAGAGATTGTTGAGGAACGAACTATTAAATCAGAATCATCTATTGATACCGATTCAACAAATTCAATTATGGAGAATCTGGAACCTTTAAGTATGGAAGACCGAATGAGAGCTAAACGCACTGGCCAAGGTCACGCAATTACTCATCCAGACATTAATGCGCCAGATTATGAAATCAAAGGACAAATTCTACACATGGTGACTAATCAATGCCAATTTAGTGGTGCGCCGAAGGAAGATCCAAATGAACATCTACGTACCTTTAATAGGATCTGCACACTATTTAAAATCCGAGAAGTGGAGGATGAACAAATATATCTCATGTTATTTCCCTGGACTTTAAAGGGAGAAGCCAAAGATTGGTTGGAATCGTTACCTGAAGGGGCGATCGATACATGGGATGTTTTAATTGACAAATTTCTTAAACAATTTTTTCCTGCATCTAAAGCCGTAAGACTTCAAGCAGAAATTGTTACGTTCACACAGAAACCAAATGAAACTCTATATGAGGCGTGGACAAGATATGGAAAGTTGTTAAGAGGATGTCCGCAACATGGTTTAGACACCTGTCAAATAGTACAAATATTCTACCGAGGATGCGACATCACTACAAGAAAAGACATAGATATAGCAGCTGGTGGTTCTATTATGAAGAAAACCGAAACTGATGCTTACAAAATTATTGATAATACTGCTTCCCACTCGCATGAGTGGCACCAAGAAAAAGACATCATTAGATCATCTAAAGCAGCTAGAGCCGATTCTAGCCATGACTTAGATTCCATTTCCGCAAAGATAGATGCTTTCGAGAGACGAATGGAAAAGATGACTAAAGATATTCATGCTATACGAATTAGTTGTGAGCAGTGTGGAGGACCACATTTGACAAAAGATTGTCTCAGTATTGAATTAACAATGGAACAAAGAGAGAATATTTCATACATAAACCAAAGGCCTGGAAATAATTATCAGAATAATTATCAACCGCCAAGACCGATTTACAATCAAAACCAGAATTATAACCGAAATATTCCATACAATAACCAACAAGGTCCTAGCAATCAACAAGTATCCAATAATACTTATAATCAGCAAAGACCGAATTTTCAAAACAAACCACCACAACAAACCGATGATAAAAAGCCGAATTTAGAAGATATGATGACGAAGCTAGTTGAAACTCAAACGCAGTTTTTCACATCTCAAAAACAAACCAATGAACAAAATGCTCAAGCATTTAGAAATCAACAAGCTTCTATTCAAAATCTGGAACAAGAAGTAAGTAACCTAGCAAGGTTAATAGGTGAAAGAAAACCGGGAAGTCTACCTAGCGATACAAATGCTAACCCCCGGAATGAAACAGCTAAAGCTATTACCACAAGAAGTGGTACAACACTTAAACCACCTGAAATACCTGTAACTTCTGATGAAACTATTCCTACTCCACAAGAACCACAACCTGATCAAGATAAGGAAAAAGAACCGGTAGTTGAAAAGGTTAATGAAGATAACACAGTTAAGGATAAACCTTATGTTAAACCATATCAACCACCACTTCCTTATCCGAGTAAAATGAAGAAAGAAAAACTTGAAGCCGAGCAATCCAAATTCTTGGATATGTTTAAACAGATAAATGTAAATCTTCCTTTCATTGATGTGATTTCAGGAATGCCAAGATATGCTAAATTCTTGAAAGATCTAATCACAAATAGAAAGAAAATGGAAGAACTCTCGGCTGTTACTATGAATGCTAATTGTTCAGCAGTGCTGTTGAATAAGATACCAGAAAAACTATCTGATCCAGGAAGTTTCACAATTCCATGTTTTCTGGGTAGTCTTAGTTCAATAGAAGCATTGGCAGACTTAGGTGCTAGTATAAATCTAATGCCGTATTCACTATACGCTAAACTAGACCTTGGAGAATTGAAACCAACCAGAATAAGCATACAACTAGCCGATAGATCAATAAAATATCCTAGAGGGATAATGGAAAACATGCTAGTTAAAGTTGGTACTTTAGTATTCCCAGTAGATTTTGTTGTTCTGGACATGGAAGAAGATTCTCAAGTTCCTCTCATATTAGGAAGACCATTCTTAAACACGGCTAAAGCAATGATAGACGTGTTCGGTAAGAAACTGACCCTAAGTATAGAGGATGAGAGTGTTACCTTTTCAGTTGATAGAGCAATGCAACAACCACAATCTGCAGATGATACATGTTATTATATTCAAACTATAGATGCACATGCGGAATTATTAGAAGAATTTCCAGAATTACAAGGAACAGGAGAATGTTCTTTAGGAGAAGGAAATGAACCAATTGATGAAGCTGAAATGTTAGCTACACTTATAGCTAATGGATATGAACCAACAACAGAAGAAATTCAAATGCTAAAAGAAGAAGACAGATATCGATATAAATCATCGATAGAAGAACCTCCGAAATTAGAGTTAAAGCCACTTCCAAACCATTTGGAATACGCTTATTTACATGGTGAATCTGAATTACCTGTAATAATATCATCTTCTCTTACTGAAAATGAGAAATCACAACTCATTTCTGTGTTGAAAGCTCATAAACCAGCCATTGCATGGAAGATTCATGATATTAAAGGAATAAGTCCTTCGTATTGCACACATAAAATCCTTATGGAAGAAGGTCATAAAACGTATGTGCAACGCCAACGAAGACTAAATCCTAATATGCAAGATGTAGTTAAGAAAGAGATTATTAAACTGTTAGATGCAGGTTTGATATATCCAATTTCTGATAGTCCATGGGTAAGCCCAGTTCAATGCGTGCCCAAGAAGGGTGGCATGACTGTCATTACAAATGAGAAAAATGAGCTTATTCCTACTAGGACTGTAACAGGATGGCGTGTATGTATTGATTATAGAAAATTAAATGACGCCACCAGAAAAGATCACTTTCCCTTACCTTTCATTGATCAAATGTTGGAAAGATTAGCCGGAAATAGTTACTATTGTTTTCTAGATGGATTTTCCGGATATTTTCAAATTCCAATAGCACCCGAGGACCAAGAGAAAACCACATTCACGTGCCCTTATGGTACTTTTGCTTACAAACGCATGCCATTTGGACTTTGTAACGCCCCTGCAACCTTTCAAAGGTGTATGATGGCGATTTTTCATGACATGATAGAAGAATGCATGGAAGTATTCATGGATGACTTTTCAGTCTTCGGTGATACATTTAAATCATGTCTAGTTAATCTAGAACGAATGCTAATTAGATGCGAAAAATCAAATCTAGTACTTAATTGGGAGAAATGCCATTTCATGGTTAAAGAAGGCATCGTTCTTGGACATAAAATTTCAAAAGAAGGAATTGAAGTGGATAGAGCTAAAGTAGATGTAATTGCTAAACTTCCACATCCCACCAATGTTAGAGGAGTTAGGAGTTTTCTAGGGCATGCCGGTTTTTACCGACGTTTCATAAAAGATTTTTCTAAAATTGCCACTCCTATGAATAAACTCCTAGAAAAGGATGCGCCATTCATCTTTTCAGATGAATGTATCAAATCTTTTAATATTCTTAAAGAAAAACTCACTAATGCGCCGATCATGATAACACCAAATTGGAATCTACCATTTGAACTAATGTGCGATGCAAGTGATTTTGCAATGGGAGCCGTTTTAGGACAAAGGATTGAAAAACGATTTCAACCTATATATTATGCTAGTAAGACATTACAAGGAGCACAAACGAACTATACAACTACTGAAAAAGAACTCCTTGCTATTGTCTTTGCTTTTGACAAATTTCGATCATATCTCGTTCTAGCAAAAACGGTGGTCTATACCGACCATTCTGCTCTTAGATACCTATTTTCAAAACAAGATGCTAAACCAAGATTAATCCGTTGGATTTTACTCTTACAAGAGTTTGATATTGAAATCCGAGATAAAAGAGGAGCAGAAAATCTCGCCGCTGATCATCTTTCTCGTCTTGAAAATCCTGAGTTAGAAGTTCTGAATGAATCGGCCATACAAGACAACTTTCCTGATGAATATCTATTGAAAATAGATTATAAAGAAATCCCATGGTTTGCAGACTATGCAAATTATTTAGTATGTGGATTCCTTGAAAAAGGATTATCGTACCAAAGACGAAAGAAATTCTTCAGTGATATAAAACACTATTTCTGGGAAGATCCACATCTGTTTAAAAGTTGTCCCGATGGAATAATACGCCGATGTGTATTTGGAGATGAAGCTAGTAAAATTTTAAACCATTGTCACACAGGACCAACAGGAGGGCATTATGGGCCTCAACTAACAGCAAGAAAAGTTTATGAAGCTGGATTCTATTGGCCTACAATTTACAAAGACGCACACCTTCTTTGAAAATCCTGTGATGCATGTCAAAGGGCCGGAAAAATAAGTCAACGTGATGAAATGCCACAAAATGTCATCCAAGTATGTGAAGTATTTGACATTTGGGGTATTGACTTTATGGGTCCATTTCCAAAATCTCATAATAATCTATATATACTCGTAGCCATTGATTATGTATCTAAATGGGCGGAAGCACAAGCTCTCCCAACTAACGATGCACGAGTTGTAGTCAACTTTTTAAAACGTCTTTTTGCAAGGTTTGGAACACCGAAAGCTTTAATAAGTGATCGGGGTACTCATTTCTGTAATAATCAACTTGAGAAAGTTCTTAAAAGATATGGAGTAACTCATAAAATCTCCACCGCATATCATCCACAAACAAGTGGACAAGTTGAAAATACCAACCGAGCTTTAAAACGTATTCTAGAGAAAACCGTAGGATCAAATCCAAAGGAATGGTCCATTAAATTGGAGGATGCACTCTGGGCTTTTAGAACAGCCTACAAAACTCCAATTGGAACCACACCTTTTAGACTTGTTTATGGAAAAGCATGTCATCTTCCAGTAGAAATTGAACACAAAGCATTTTGGGCTTTGAAAACATGTAATCTTGATTTACATGAAGCCGGACGTCTACGATTAAGTCAACTAAACGAATTAGAAGAATTAAGACATGAAGCATACGAAAATTCGTTAATCTATAAAGAAAGAACGAAGAAATGGCATGATAAAAGAATCAGAAGTTCAAAAGAATTTAAAGAAGGAGACAGAGTTCTTCTTTTCAATTCACGATTCAAGCTATTTCCTAGAAAATTGAAATCAAGATGGTCTGGACCATTCATAGTCAAAAGAGTTTTCCCATACGGAACGATAGAATTGATAAATTCAAATGGGATTGAATTTAAAGTTAATGGTCACAGAGTTAAACATTACATACATGGTCCGATGGAAGTCGACAACGAAGTTAATCACAATTTCAATACCACAGCTAACTAAGTGTGGGGAGAATCAAGTCTTTAAAGGATAATATGTATTTCTGTTAGAGTTAGATTGTCTGTTTTCGTGTAGTTCTCGAAAATGGAACACGTATGGTCTTTCCCTAGCAGACCCTAAAGAACTAGTCTTCTCCCCCCATTCTGAATTTTTATTTTTTTTAGGTTTTTACGAAATGAAGACTGCCTGTGAACTAAACCATGGTCTAATGCTACACGCTTTGATCACTAAAAGAAATAATGATATATTACCGAGCGAAATAGTAACAGTAATCAGAGAAAGAATGGACGGAGTTAGAAAAGGATCCAGATGCGAAGATAATAAGTTACAATTTGGTAAAGGAAAATCAAAATCCGCAGCGAAAAGAAGAGCACGACACCTAGAACGATGTCACAAATGCGGAAAATGGTCACATGGAGGTAAATGTTCAAATAATCAAACCTATTCAAATACCGAATTTGTTACTTTATGCAGAGACGGACCGTTCATATGTTTAGAAGAAAAGACAATGAATGCTCGAGGTTACGCCTATGCAGCCATGGAAAACCAATTAAACCGACTATCTTATGAATATAATAGATCATATAACTAAGAAATCTATTTCACAGGTATGTCTGTATAGTTTTTATTTTTAATTTTATTTTTAACCTTTTGATAATAAACGCTAATTTGTTCGCTAAAAAGTATTAAATTGGTATTAAATAAAATTAGGTTTGGCGACCGAAATTATTGATATCATTCAAAAATTTATTACATCACTGCGAAATTTAACGTTTATTCTTAAGGTATAAATATCTTTAATCAATCAACCCAAAATATTTCAAAAATTCGTCATGAGTTAAATTAGGTCTTGGAACCGAAATTACTTTACCGAAAAGAGGGGCGCATATTTTTGATAATATTTGATTGATTAAAGTGGGATAAAAAGACAAAAAGATTTTTAATTTTATTTTTACCATGTTTTTAATATTAATATTTAAACCTTAAATTAATATTGTAAACTTTATAAAAACAATATATTTAAAATTGTAAATATTTGAAAAAAAAAAAATTAATATAAGTTTGATATGAATTTATAAATTTTTAAATTAAGTTTGGTGTGAATTTTTAATTTTTAAAATATGAATTTTAATTTTATGCATTTTAAATTTTGAGTTTGGTGTGAATTTTTAATATTAATTTTGAATTTTATATTTATGTTGTGTGAATTTAAAAACAAAAATTTACTTTATCTCATTAAGTTAAGAATATGATTTTTAAAATTCGTCGTAAGTTGAAGACTAGGTCTTTGAACCGAAATTGCTTTACCCGAGGGAGGGACGAGAACTTTTATTATCATTATTTTTAATCTTATTGATTTAAAGTATGCCAAAAACATTAAAAAACCCAAAAATCTTAGCTTTTAAAACAATCGCTACAAAAAGACAAATTTTAAAATTTTGTCGAGGGACGGACTAGGACATCGATCCGAAACGACCTCGTCCTAAATAACAAGGGAAACAAAATTTTAAAATTAATTTCTTAATTGTTTTATAAGTTAAAGATTATAAAAAAAAAAAAAAAAAAAAAAAAGGGTAAACTCCGCGACTCGCGGAGTTTGCAGGCAAAACCTCCGCGACTCGCGGAGGGACAAAATTACAGAAAAAAAATATAACAGCTGAAACGATCAGTACACTCAACAACACACAAACACACTGCATAAACACTCGAAAACCCACGAAAAAACCCGAAAATCACCCCCAAAAATCTCAATTTTTAACCGTTAATCACCAAATTTTTTGCTAAAATCATGTTGAGAAGGATGATATCTAAGAACTACTCAAGAAAAACGGTAAATTTCTACACCTAAACACCATTTAATTCGAATTTTAGTGTTCTTGAGTTATTTTTCCCCAATTTGATTTTGATGCTTTTTAGTGTAATTAGACTTAAATTGTTTATGTATTATGCTTGTATAACCTAGATTGATGCTGTTTAACATGATTAGAAGTCTTAAACTTCAAATTTTGAATAATCTAGGGTTTGTGTTCTTGAGCAATTTGGGGCTTTTTGATATAAACAGGTTATGGCCGATTTTTGTCATGAATTGTTGCTAAATTGAGTAGTGTAACATGCCTAGGTAGTTAAATGATCCAAACTTTGAGCCTAAACATGATTTTGAGAATTAAAGTGGACTTTTTCAAGTCCAAAATTCATGAACTTGATTTTTGAAAGATAATGCCATTTGAGACTTGTTTATTTGCTAGTAATGATTATTTTGACATGTTATTTGAGTTGAACGCTTATGAACTTGGCGAAAATTTTCGTATATGCTTATTTGAAAAAGTGTAGATTTGATAAAAATGTGAAAATAAGCTTAAGTTTGATATAAATTAATAATGTCATTGTAATTATTTTGATTGATGATTTTGCTGACACTAATGCATATTTGGATGCACAAAATTTGTGTTTGATGTGTTTTGCAGAATGAAAGGGGTGAATCTTCATCCCAAGCCCGCCATGCTCCTGCTGAGAACTTGGAACAACAGGAGGTAGATAACTACTACAAGCAGGATGTACCTCATCCAGTCATGACCTTTTCAGATATGCACTTGGAACAGTTGCACCCGAACCTGCGATTTGACAGACTCTGGATAGATTATCCAAAATATCAACGGGGTTTGCATACTCTTCATTCCAAGGTTGTTGAGGTACCGAGGGTCATAGAATGGGGACCCTTGGAAGCTGTAGAATTGGCCGGGCCAATTAGGGAATTACTGGTACAGAGGTATGGTAATTCTTCTTTTAATGACTGGATATGTTTATTCACCATACGCAGACCTGTATATAAAGTATGGTGTGAAGAGTTGTTATGTAGTATAGAGTTGAATGATCGGGTAGCTAGTTTAACCGATCGTTCTTTTATTAGATTTTTGTTAGGCGGTTCGATGCGCCACATGTCTTTACTGGACATGGCTCAGGCTTTACGTATATATACGCCTGAGGAATTAGCGTCTGCCGATTGTAGAGGATTGATACTAAACGGTAGGAAAATAGATGAAAATTTTGATACATACGGTGTGTGGAGTCAAATGACAAGCCATCACCGTTTTAAAGGGGGAAACTACTCTTATTTGGATATAGATAGAGCCGAATTAAGAGTGATACATAGGTTTTTAGCTAACTCGATTACACAAAGGGGTAAAAACAAAGAAAAGGTAAATGAACAAGATTTGTTTTACCATATGTGTATTCGAGACCCACACAGCGCTGTAAGTATACCATATTGTGTGGGTTATTATTTATCAGCTATGGTTCGAGGGATGCGTCCACATAGCATAATAGGAGGTGGTATTTTTATTACTTTGATTGGTGAATATCTCGGTGTGGATATAAGTCGGGGGGGATTATTAGTAGAAGAGCCGGAACCCCGCGACACTATAGGTTTAAATGTATACCATGGTGCGAAAGTTTTGAAGCGGCGAAATAACGCCGCAGTACGATACAATGGTAGACATCCACAGGTAGAGAGAAACCAGGAACAAGGTAATGTAGGAGGGGGGAATGAGATGCAAGAAATGCATAGGTTTATAGCTTCTCAGGAATACGAAAATGCTAGACAGAGAGCATTTGAAGATTGGCAAGTTCATCAGAACCAGATCATAGCGCATTGCCAACATATAGGTAGAAACTATATTCCTACACCGAAACCCGTCTTCCCTCCTTGGTCGATAGAGATGCAGCCACCATATCCTACGTATGACCCTGCCGAAGCATTCTATAGCACTTATGGTTATGCGTGGAACCCCTATTGGTACCAATATCATCCTTAGTTTACTTATTTTTATTTTTATTTTGTAATTTGTAATTATTGATATATTTAATATTTTTGTTAATATTGTAATCATTTTTATAATTTCTAACTTTTATTCTTAGATTTTAATAATTTTTGAATGTGGGGTAATAAACCAAACTTCAAAAATATGTATATATGTTTGCAGTTTATCTTATGTACACAACAGGGTAAAACAACGCATTTTCAAAGACTGGCATTAAGTTCAGCAAAAGCAAGTAATTTTGACGACAATGATGCAAAATATATGTGAAATAACAACAAGACGGAATGAACAAATGACGTGCACCATTTATCATTCAGCAAACAAACGCCAATATATTTGGAAACTTTGGTAAAAATTTAATCATTTTCACACAAATCACCCTCAATAATTTAAATTGTTACTGATTTCTTGCAAATGAGGGCATTGCAAGATCTTAAGTGTGGGAAGGGGTTAAATTCTTTCGGATTTTAAAAATTTTTATATTAAACACTTGGTTACCATTAAAATACTAGTAAAGCAGTAGTTGTATTAGAATCTAGTGCTCTCTGATAAAAAAAGAACAGCCCTAGTCTTATATACTGACTACCCAATTCTAGTAAAATTTTTCAATTAAATGAATTCAAATCATGTTTATACATATTTATGAACGATAAAACTAGGTTTTAACACCGAAATTATTGTTACCTCGGAAAGGACATAAATTGAGAAACAAACTAAAATTTTAAAATTCATTTAAAATGGAATAGAGAACGATAAAAAGAAAAATAAAAAGCCAAGTGTGGGAAAATTTACCAAGTTATTTTAAAACATATGTCACATATATTTGTAACAAATAACTGAAAATACTTTTGCTTTGGACTAAACTAAACTGTTTTACCCGATGAAAGAAAAGAAGAGATGGATCTACACGATGAATCAATTCCATCATTAAAAGGAAGTAAAGTCTTCCGAAAAAGAAACGCGCTTCTTGATTTAGGTCATGAAGTTGTCGTCCAGACCAGCTGTAGGTTGACGAAAAATCTAGAAAAGTCATTTCTAAAATCAGCAGGAAATCCACGGACCTCAGCATTAAACAGGGTCGCCAAGTGGTCAGATTTATCCTAACCATGAGAAGGATTTATCTCGTACAATGGGGAGGCACCGTGCAAATTAGCTTGATAAGACTAATGAATCAGATCCCCAGAAAGGATAATCTCCTTAAAGATTAAAAATCAGCTTTTAAGACTGATATTACTCAATCCTAGAGATTGACCTTAAAGATTGAGAATTCAAACTCATGGAATTCAATGATATCTAAACTCGAGCTTAAACGAGAAAATATTTTGATCAAAATTATAAACCGATTTGTTTTCTGAAAACCCTATTTTCAATACGTTCATTACCATTGAACGTAAAATCCTAGGAATTCACCTGGAATTCATTAGGTCACCTGAACTAAATCGGGTGTCAACCGTAAGAACGGTGGTTGCATAGTGGTCAGAGACAGGACCTTGTGCCAGACCGAAAAATCATAGGATGATCTTTACTATCGCTCCTACCAAGGATAGTTCTAGCATCCGACACGTTATAGACCATAATCAAAAGCATGTCACGGGACATTGCCTTAACAGTTGCTTGTTCAACGCTTTCCTTTACAACCGGACGGTAGTTTGCCGAAAGGTAATATACGGAACAAGTAAAACTGGACGTGTTGCTTTCCAAATACAAGGTTAGCAAGTGGGTGACACAAAACCGCAAGTTTTGAGCTAAAATTTTCAAATCTGAAACCCACCAAACCCACAAAAATATTTTGCAAACACCGGTAAAGGGTTATTCCGGAAAACTTATCTAGGGTAAAAACTAGATTTAATTTTCAAAAGATCAAATGTTTTCATAAAGATCCAATTTCCTTAATGGATCTAAATTTTTATAGTCATGTGGGACTGTAAACCATATCGTTACTACCATTGTTTATACCGCCGTATAGAAATCACTGATGTACAAAGTGTGAAGAATAAAGAAGTGATTCTAGTATTTCAAGACAATATTGCTTGAGGACAAGCAACGCTCAAGTGTGGGAATATTTGATAATGCTAAAAACGAACATATATTTCATAGCATTATTCCTCAAGAAAGACAAGCTTTTAGTTGCAATTGTTCTATTTACAAGTGATATTCGTTTAAATAATAAAAGGTGAAGACAAAAGACAGATTCGACGATTTGAAGACGCAAACGACCAAAAAGCTCAAAAGAACAAAAGACAATCAAAAAGGTTCCAATTATTGATAAGAAACGTCTCGAAATCACAAGAGTACAAGATTCAAAACGCAAAGTACAAGATATTAAATTGTACGCGAGGACGTTCGAAAATCCGGAACCGGGACCAGAGTCAACTCTTAACGCTCGACGCAACGGACTAAAAATTACAAGTTAACTATGTATATAAATATAATATAATATATAATTAATTATATTAATTATATATATATTATATATATATAATAAAAACCGTCGGCAGCAGGAAACTCCAAGGGTGTGAGCTGTAAATATCTCTCCGCGACTCGCGGAGTTTTAAGGCCATTTTGCCGCGAGTCGCGGAGCCCCAAATTTCACTTCTGGCTATAAAGCCAACCGAATTCTGATCAAATTCATCATCTTATTTCTCAATCTCTCTCTCAATATATACGTAATATATTTATATTTATAATTTATATTTTAATTTTAATTATAATTCTAATAATAAGGGTATGTTAGCGAATGTTGTAAGGGTGTAAGTCGAAATTCTGTCCGTGTAACGCTACGCTATTTTTAATCATTGTAAGTTATGTTCAACCTTTTTATATTAATGTCTCGTAGCTAAGTTATTATTATGCTTATTTAAAACGAAGTAATCATGATGTTGGGCTAATTACTAAAATTGGGTAATTGGGCTTTGTACCATAATTGGGGTTTGGACAAAAGAACGACACTTGTGGAAACTAGACTATGGGCTATTAATGGGCTTTATATTTGTTTAACTAAATGAAAGTTTGTTAATGTTAATATAAAGATTTACAATTGGGCGTCCCTATAAATTACCATATACACTCGATCGGACACGATGGGCGGGGTATTTATATGTACGAATAATCGTTCATTTAACCGGACACGGGAATGGATTAATAGCCACTAGAATAATTAAAACAGGGGTGAAATTACATTCAAGGGCAATTGGTGTAATTGTTAACAAAGTAGTAAAACCTTGGTTTACACGCAGTCGATAACCTGGTGTATTCATTAAACAAAGTATTAAAACCTTGTTACAATTCGAATCCCCAATTAGTTGGAATATTTATCTTCGGGTATAATAATAATTTGACAAGGACACTTGCAATTTATATTTATGACTGATGGACTGTTATGGACAAAAACCAGACGGACATATTGAATAATCCAGGACAAAGGACAATTAACCCATGGGCATAAAACCAAAATCAACACGTCAAACATCATGATTACGGAAGTTTAAATAAGCATAATTCTTTTATTTCATATTTAATTTCCTTTATTTTATATTTAATTGCACTTCTAATTATCGCACTTTTATTTATTGTTATTTTATTTTACTTTTAATTATCGCAATTTAATTTTATCGCATTTTTATTATTCGCAATTTCATTATCGTTATTTACTTTACGCTTTAATTTAAAGTCTTGTATTTATTTTATATTTTACATTAGGTTTTAACTGCGACTAAAGTTTTAAAATCGACAAACCGGTCATTAAACGGTAAAAACCCCCCTTTATAATAATAATATCACTTATATATATATTTGTATTTTTATAAAAGTAAACTAATATAGCGTTGAGCTTTGTTTAAAAGATTTCCCTGTGGAACGAACCGGACTTACTAAAAACTACACTACTGTACGATTAGGTACACTGCCTATAAGTGTTGTAGCAAGGTTTAAGTATATCCATTCTATAAATAAATAAATATCTTGTGTAAAATTGTATCGTATTTAATAGTGTTTTCTGCTAAAAATAATAACTATTTTATATACTACCCCGCTGCACATCAATGATGGTGATCCGTTATTAATGAAGATGATTATGAGCCGTGATTTTATGTAGTGATGATGGTGATGATGTTTACAACTGTGATGACCAGGAAATTTCTGACCAAATTTAAACTTAATCTTTAACGTTTCCGACACGATAAGCAAAGTCTATGAAGTTGAATCTCAAAATTTTAGAACTGTTTCATTATTCAATTACATTTGACTACTCTCGATGATTCATGAACAATTATATGTATGTATATATATATGTACAAGTAAAAACGACTTTTCTATAGTAAAACACTATTTGCTACAGTAAAAATGAATTGCTACAGTAAAATACTATTTGCTACAGTAAACACTATTTGCTATAGTGAAACCGTACTTTGCTACAACGCTACAGTAAAACACTGTTTGCTACAGTAAATACTATTTGATGTCGACGAACTAGCAAACAAAAACGGATAAGGCGGCCATGCGATCGCATGGCAAAAACACTGAAAACTCATGCGATCGCATGAGGTACTATAGCAGGCCACATGTATAAAAGCTCGAAGTCTGGCTCAGTTTCATATCCTCCAACTATCTCGATCTCTTTCTCTATTTTATTTATATTATTATTATTTATATTATTATTATTATTATTATTATTATTATTATTATTATTATTATTATTATTATTATTATTATTATTATTATTATTATTATTATTATTATTATTATTATTCTTATTATTATTATTATTATTATTATTAAGATTATTATTAATCTTATTATTAATAGTATTAGTATTATTATTTTTACGATACAAAAATAATAATATACATAAAATATTACGACGGGGTGATATCCAAATGATTTCAAAACGAGTTTTCGAGCAAGCTAGAGCTAAGGAAATTATGGGTTATTACTAAGGAGGTTATGGGTATGATTTGAGGTTTTGCTCGTGAGTCAAACTAGTGTTTATCATCTCCGTTACGTCTACGTACTTTCTTACAATATTGAATCTCAATATTGATACGTAAGCACTCATATTTTATCTTTCATAAATTAATTGTGTATCCATGTCTAGTGCTCGAGTATATATAGTTATACATGCTTGTATGCTAAATTTTGTCATTAAATAGTTTATAATGAATCACGAATTAAATACATATATTACTGGTAAAAGGTATATGATATACATGTTTTTGGAAAGCTGGCGAAAAATCAATAACTTTTCATTTAGATATCGAATAATTTCGATAAACGGATTAAAAGATATGATCAACTGAATTATGATTGACGTTAATTAAAATTGCTTTTGAATCTACAATTAAGATTTAAACAACTTGTTTATGAGATTGATAAATTAGATTTTTGAATATTACCAACCGAGTAAATAAATCCTTATATAAGGTACGTCTCGTTTTGTTAAACAACTGTCAAAATTGACTTTTTGAAACGACTTTGGATAACTTTTGTATGTCGATATCTAGCATTAGGATTGTGATACACTATGACCTGACCTAGCTTGATAGACATTTATTGACCAACATATGTTCTCTAGGTTGAGATCTACGGTTATTTGGTAATCCAAGTTTCGATCACATTTTGGTGAACGACTTTATATGCTGCTAAGGTGAGTTTCATTTGCTCCCTTTTTAATTGCTTTTGCAATCTATATTTTGGGCTGAGAATACATGCACTTTATTTTAAACGCAATGGATACAAGTACATACTAAATTCTACACCGAGTTTGAACCGAAAATCCCTTAGCTTTGGTAACTAGTAACTGCTGGTTATAAGAACTGGTGGGCGCGAGTAGTTGTATATGGATCCATAGGGCTTGCCATCCCCGTCTGTTCCAGGTATACAAACCCTAGCCTGAACTATAAAACAGACGTATACTATTTGAGTTTAGTACACGTTGTATTGCATGTATTGTACATGTTGGTTGCATGTATGTTAAAACAGGGGTACTTATTATAACGTTAAAGCTTAGTTACCAGGGTGCTCAATCTTGTAGAATATTTGATAAACGTTTCTGGATGAAACAACTGAAATCTTGTGATCTACTTTTATATACAGATTATGCGAAACACTAAAACTATGAACTCACCAACCTTTGTGTTGACACTTGTTAGCATGTTTATTCTCAGGTTCCTAGAAGTCTTCCGCTGTTTGCTTATATGTTAGACAAGCTATGTGCATGGAGTCTTACATGGCATATTTTTCAAGGAAACGTTGCATTCACCAAATCATCACCATGTATCTTATTTTGACTGCATTGTCAACGGAAGTACTATTGTAAACTATTATTTACGGTGATTGTCTATATGTAGAAATCATCAGATGTCAAAAACCTTTGATTTAAATATTCATTTATGGTGTGCCTTTTCAAAAGAATGCAATGTTTACAAAAGGTATCATATAGAGGTCAAATACCTCGCAATGAAATCGATGAATGACGTGTTCATCCATATGGATTTGGAGCGATTGTCACAACAATGATGATGATGACTCGTTGAGGAAGTCATGATGAAGATGATGATGATGATGATTATGAGGGTACATACCTGTCGATAATAATGGAATGATGTTGATGATTTTTTTTTCTTTCTTCCTTTTGATGATTGAACCGTAAGCCAAATCACCCTGTTAATTGATTCTGTTAATGGATTACTAGTTGGGCCGAATTATCACTTAATCTAACAAGTTGGGCCGTGATCCAAGTATTAGTATTGGGCCTTAATTGCTTTTGGGGCTTGTACAGAAAATCGGGTTAAATTGAATTATGGGATGAATTAAAAACAGAAAAGTAGCAGCAGTGCAATGGTTGAGAGTGGTGTTGGGTGAGCGGGAGGTTGTGGGTTCGAATCCGGACAATGGCATTTTATTTTTTTAAGCTTGTTTCCTTCAAAGGTTGTACTCTTTTATTATTATTATTATTATTATTATTATTATTATTATTATTATTATTATTATTATTATTATCATTATTATTATCACTATTATTGAAATTATTGCAAGTAGATATTATTTTACAAAATACATTACAAATATATTAAGATTACATATTACTAGATTTTTATTATAAAAATGACATTTAGTAAGCTATATATAAAATATATTAATTAATATGAATATATATATTCTTACCACATATAACCTTGAAACAAATTTCTATTTTTAATAAATGATAAATATTATATTATTAAACTACTCTATTAGGTATTTACTATATTAATAAATGTATTATATAAATAAATATTAACTACCTAAAGTATATAGGATAAATATAACTTATTTAGTAATACGATATGTAACTTATTAATATATAATCTTGTTAGTTGTTATTATATGTTTTAATATATATAAATGATATAGGTTCGTGAATCTGAGGCCAACCCTGCATTGTTCAGTATCGTCATATGTATTTTTACTACAAAATACATTATAGTGAGTTTCATTTGCTCCCTTTTTAAATGCTTTTGTAATATAATATTTTTGGGACTGAGAATACATGCGCTGCTTTTATAAATGTTTTACGAAATAGACACAAGTAATCGAAACTACATTCTATGGTTGGATTATCGAATCGAATATGCCCCTTTTTAGCTTGGTAGCCTAAGAATTAGGGAAATGGCCCCTAATTGACGCGAATCCTAAAGATAGATCTATGAACCTTGACACGTCCCATTCGGGTTACGAATGCTTTAGTACTTCGATTATCATGTCCGATGAGAGTCCCGGAATGATGGGGATATTCTATATGCATCCTGTTAGTTCGGTTATCAAGCGTTCACCATATGAATGATTTTTATCTCTATGCAGTTTGCGAAATGCCTGATACGAGATGTGTATTTATGAGAAATGAAAATCTTGTGGTCTATTAAAATTATGAAATAATTATTTATGATAAACTAATGAACTCACCAACCTTTTGGTTGACACTTGAAAGCATGTTTATTCTCAGGTATGAAAGAAATCTTCCGCTGTGCATTTGCTCATTTTAAAGATATCACTTGGAGTCATTCATGGCATATTTCAAAAGACGTTTCATTCGAGTCATCGAGTTCATCAAGATAATTAATAAGTCAATTATAGTTGGTATATTATGAAATGATATGCATGCCGTCAACTTTCGATGTAAAGCAAGTTTGTCTTTTAAAACGAATGCAATGTTTGTAAAATGTATCATATAGAGGTCAAGCACCTCGCGATGTAATCAACTATTATGAATCGTTTATAATTGATATGGACTTCGTTCGGATGGATTAGGATGGGTCTCTACATTATATTCCTAAACTATATTTACATAACCCTTTTTAAACTGTTTTCATCATCTTCAATAATTCCAACTGACAGAAATCAAACCAAAATGTAATAACGAGTTTTGTAGTTTGAATTAGATTGGAGATTGACACAGAAACATTTTGTAGTATTTATTTAATTTAACAGAACGAAAGAAAAAAAAAATAAAAGATCATAACTGACCTGTTGAACACGGTATAGAACTCAAATTTGATTTCAAAATTTTAATAGGTTTTAAACCACGATTATTGAATGAAAAAGTTTCAAAATCATTGTTAGAAACTTTGTGCATAATTAATTTAACTTAAAACACTCAATTGAATTCGAATTTTGCCAAGAACACAACGTTTGACTTTTGAAATTGAAACTTTGACTCCAAAATTTAGACTCGATATAACGAATTGGAATTAGATACTCTGCAGATAGTTTGAGTCAAAGAATCCTAACAACTCTACATTTACACATTTTGAAATTAAATACGAATTTGAGGTTTTGATTTGATGAGACAAGAACAGAGTACAATGTGGGTGTTCTTCATATTTTTGATGAAATTTACAAAATTAAAAGCTGTAAAAAAAATATTTGTAATTTGGTTGCTAGTGTAAGGTCATTTGATATCATTTAACATTAGAAGTAATCGAGTTTTATATCAATATAGTTCGACAGGAAGAATAATTCGTAAGTGAAAAAAAATAAAAAAATATAAAGAAAGATATCGATTGCTAATGGAATTTGGATTCATTCATTGATTGAATCCTTGATTGGTACGAATTAAAGACAGGAAAATCACTAATCTACAGGCTATAAACGATTTATAACTGATTATCTAATTTCCTGTATATATATATATATAATTATCCGTATTTACGTTTACGTGTATATATATATATATATATATATATATATATATATATATAACTGTATGAGTAAATATATAGTTGTATTTTGTATATCTGTATTTGTATAGCAGTATATCGATTATATCTATATCTGTATATTAAATATATAAATAAAACATAATAATATTAATTATAAATACATTAATTTTTAATATTAATAATGGAACTAATAATAATAATAATAGAAATAATAATACTGATAAAAATATTAATAATTATAATAATAATAATAATAATTGTATTAATAATAATAATAGATAGTAGTGATACTAAAAATCGTAAAATTGACAATTTTAATAAGCTTACTAATAATAATCATGATAAAATGATAACAATAATATTTCTAATAATACTACTAATAAAACTCCTTATGATAATAATAATTTTAATAATTTTGATAATATAACAACTTATACATATTAAATTTCATATATATTTTATATTAGACACAATATTATTAATAATACAATTATTAATGTTACTTTTAGTAAAAAATAATAAAAGTAATGATCATAATATTAATATACCATTTATATTTTAACTTGTAATTACATATTTACATATAATATATTATATAGTAATTTTTATTGAATATTTATTATTATATAAACTTTACACATTATAATATACATATAATAATAATTATGTATATAAAATCATATATATATATATTTATTTTAATAGCAACCTTATTATATTATATTATTTTACATATTCCATTCTACTGATTAATTAGTATTTTATTATTTTATATATACATATTTATTTATATTTATATATATTTATATTTATACACATATTTATTTATAACCAATTGTTCGTGAATCGTCGAGAATAGTTAAAGGGTAATTGAATACGTGAAAATAGTTCGAAAATTTTTGAGATTCAATATTATAGACTTTACTTATCATGTCGAAATCACATTAAGAGTAATTTTAAATTTAGTCAGAAATTTCCGGGTTGTCACAGTACCTACCCGTTAAAGAAATTTCGTCCCGAAATTTGATTGGGATCGTCATGGTTGATAATAAGTATGTTTTCATGACGCATACGAGCTAGAAATTTAGAGTTTTTATCATCAATGGGTAATATGGATAAATCCATTCGTTTATGCGAAGCGTATGAGTGAATTTATCGCAAAAGAGTGAAAATGAGTAAACGCAGATTCAACTTAACCGTGACATAGTCATAGTTGATTTTCGAAATTTAAGGGATTTAGAGAAAATCTTCGTAATAAGATTTGGTTCTTGGGTAATTAAGAAAATATGATCTTCTTCGGTTATATGCGATAATCTGTCTCGATTGCCCTGTCGGATATTTCACTATAAATCCACTCCCTTTGTTTCCTTTATATTTTGGAGTTCCATACTTTTGTTTTCTCTTTCCGTCTTTAAGTCAAACGAATAATGGTCCATAATTCATATGTATGAAGTTTCAAATGAACATGACTAACGTTCTAAGAGAGAAATTGTAATAACATGATCTTGATTGGTTAAATTACTAGAATTCAAGAGAAAAGATAAAACTATCATGAAAATATGTTCTCGATATGTTTGGAGATTAGGTCAAATGTAAGAGTCGTGTAACATGGCACATGATGACGTTATGATCTGTGAATTATCACGTTCCATTAGAAACTCAGCATGACTTACTGTAATATAATCACGTTGATCAAGTGTCATTATATTATACTAACTCATGCATCAATTCCCAACACTACTTCAATAACATTCTTATATTAAGTTCGAATCTTTCAGAATTTAGAAACTAAAACAGTTTCCTTACTGATGTAACACTGATATCGCGAAGAAATGATTTCAGATAATAATAGTTATGATAATATCTTCGGAAATATCGAGAATATTTATAATGAGAGGTACGATGATATCTTGGAATTTCTAATATCGATGGATGATGATGAATATTTGTTCGTAAAAATGTAGGATCAGGAGCAAGGTATTCGTTAATGACTTCAGCAGATACTGAATCATTTGGATTCTTTGAAGGCAGGTTTAGTCTTTGTGATTTGCCCACAGCCTCCTTCATAGTTTCACATAATCCACTTTTTGGTACTAAATTTTCTATTGAGCATTTCCAACAATCCATACTTTATCATCATACTTTTGAATGTTAAGATCGTTTACAGTTTTTGCTGCTTCATCAGCAATTTTCATAACTCGGAGATCTGATTCGTAGCTAGAGTGCTTTTCAGAAATTCAGATTAGAAGATCATAATTCTAAGAGATAAATGCTATATGTATACATATAACTGTTGATGTAGAAACACTGCGAGATTCAACATACTGATTGCTAATTCTCGGTAATTGATACGATAATTCTCGTTAAAAGATGTGGATGAGTATATGAATAGGTTTTAACGAACAAATATAATGGTTCTTTAGAGAGACTTAAGCCAATGAGTAATAAAGTTGCTGGTAAGTTTACTGCTAATGTGGTGGGATATAAACGGTTCCCTGATAACAATGACGAAAAGGCAAACGTATATATCAAGGTTATAATAAGGCAAATCCGAATAAAAAGTCGAAATTGATTTGATGGAGCTGTGACAAAATTGGCTATTTTGAAAAGGGATTGAAAAGTTATTTTCGGTAATAACAACGCCAAAGGAGTTAGCAAAGATACATGTCAAACATTTACTCAGGTTCCGAGAGTTTTTCAGGTGCATAACTATATGCATAAATCTTTCCTTCCGTAGATGAAGTGCGGTTGGTTCATTCCCTCGATTGAGGTATTTTCAAGAATTATGAAAGGTTTGAACGCAGATTGTAATCGTCAAGATACAAATGAGGTTTAAGATGAAATCAAGTGGCAAACTTGAAGAATTGTTTAGTTTCATATGTTATAATCAATATTTTAATTCATTTTAATTGTCCAATGTTGGTAGTCCACAGTTAGTAGTCCACAATTAGCAATTCAATAATTCATATATAGTTTAATATATAATATTCGAATTAATTAATACGTATCGTGACCCATTGTATACATGTCTTAGACTCGATCACAACTTAAAGTATATATATTATTTGAGAATCAACCTCAACCCTGTATAGCTAACTTGAGCATTACTGCATATAGAGTGTCTATGGTTATTTCAAATAATATATATATATATATATATATATATATATATATATATATATATATATATATATATATATATATATATATGACGTCAATATGATATGTCAAAACATTGTATACGTGTCCCGATATTTAAAGTGCGTAAAATAAATAACAGAAATTAAATGATGATAAATAAAATTACAAAAATTAAAATTGAGACAAATAAATTGCAATTATTAAATTGTGATAATTAAATTGCGATAATTAAAATTGCGATAATGTAATAAGGAATTAACAGTTAGCTAGGAATAGTTAGCTAGGATTTTGTTAGCGTGAATTCTTAACAGAATTTCTTATAATTAATTTGTTTGTTTCTAACAAATTTTATTTTGTCCAATGTTTTCTTCATTATGCCACTTGTTAGATCCTGATAGATCAAAATCCAAATATGAAATTGAATGAAAATGGTTATTTTACAGTGAACGGATATGTATATCGGTGGATGTAAGTAGGATAGAGTGACGACCCGTAAATTTCCGACCAAATTTAAACTTAATCTTTATATGATTTCAATACGATAAGCAAAGTATGTAATGTTGAGTCTAGAAAATTTTGAAACGATGTTCATATACTTAATTGACATTCGACTGCTCTCGATTCACGAACAATTTAGTATAAATAGATATGTATGTATGTACATATAAATAATAATTTGAAATATAATTTGAAGTATTATATGTTGTTGTTATTAAAAATTAATAAAATAAAAATAGGATATTATAATAATTATTATTTAAAATATATCTCTATATATAAATAAAGTATATTAAAATAAATATTAAACGATTGTAATAATCGTTTGATGTTTCGATTGATATTAAGCAAGTTAAATTCAAACTTATGTAATTTTAAAATAAACCGTGACACGAAAATGAGTTATATAAGTTATAGACTTATTAAAAGTATATTTAGGATCTAATTATTTAATTTTAACATTTTTTATATTCTACCCATAAATGAGAGGGACAGTTGAGCTAATTTTTATTTATTAGATAATGATTGAATTCTATACCATAATGACCAAAATAATTAAATATATTTAATTTAAAAATTTAGGATTTTTTGAAGACTTTTATCCGCCACTGAATTTATCAACGGGGCACGATATAACATCCCGTGAAGAGTGTCGGTAGATTAAAACAAGAATTGAGGCTGCTTATATTATTTTATTATTATAATAACTTTGCACGTTCCTTAATTTTATGTTATAAGATTCATATTATAATATTAATAAATTATATTCTCTTTATACATATAAGGTACATATGCATATGCAGATATATTTACTTACACTTACATGAACCATAAGCTAGATCAATCTTCACCTAGATCCCTATGTTCGACCACCACCGTGAGTACCATTAAACACCATCACAAATCGTCACCCATGGTGACCACCTTACAATCACCATAACCTCATCCAAGAACTTATTTAACCACCTCCCACCGTCGTTGTTTTACTGTTGCTTCTAACAATTTCTATATTCTGTTTTGGATCAAGCAACACAAACCCACTTCCTATTGTTGTTGCTAGATGCTATTACTTCCTGTTTTTGGTTCGATCAAATACACAGCCACAACCATTTTGTGTTCAAAGATCACCACAGTCCACATATCGCTACTACTCGTCCCATTTTTGGGATCCTGGTTTCGTATAACAAAACACCACCACTTTTGATTACTACCTAAATGCCACTATTTTTTGCTACTTTAGTTTTTCCGTTTCTGTACAAGAATACCACAACCATTACCTTAATCGACTTCCATCCCCACCATAGTCAACCATCACAGCCACCATCTCCACCATCATCGATCGTAAATTGAAACCTTACAACAACCACCGTAAAACACCCACTTCAAACCAACTACCTCAACACCTTTCTTAATGAAACCCATCACCACCATCGCCAATCTCAACCTCCATGATCATCACCATAATTTTTTTTTCTTTTCGGTTGTGAGAAACCAAAACCAAACAAGAAAAACTGTTAGTGCTTCTTAGATTGCTGCTACGGTTGCTATGAATCACCACCTAACCATCATCCACGACTTACAACTGCCACACTCGACCACTGTCGCACCACCTTCATAATCTTTTTCTCTATATATATATACAATCGTTGCAATTGATTAATCAAACATAACCCTTCTTCTTCTTCCTCATGAATGATCACGACCACCATCACCGGAGTCAATCTATCACCATGAACCGCCACCATTGTCACCATCTTCAATAAACAACAACTAACACAAAACCACCATCATTATCATCGTGATACTTCCTTTCTGTCCAAAGATCACAACACAACCTCCACCTTCACTCTCCTTTAACCACCATCGTTTTCTTTTTCTTTTCTGCAGGCCATCATCAAAAAACATACCACCATCCTTCACCCATCCCAAATTTACACCGTCACTTTCCTCATCTCTCTCTCATTATATATTTTTTTTCTTTCTCTTTTCTCTTTTCTTTGCAACTCGCGAATTGCTATATCCTCGCACAATTTTTTTGGTTGTTGTCTGAAAACCACACTTAAAGTGTTATGGTTCTAACCTCCAAAGACTCGCGAAATACCGCTGTAATTCACAGCTACTTTATATATTTTTTTTATCGCTACAGCATTTTATTATTATTATTATTAAAGTTTTCTATTAAATTGCTACATAAAATTTTGATTTCATGTTTCTGTCGAGTATAACTGTGAACCACGACTTCCATGGATTGTTTATGGGACTTATATACCAATTCATGTTTGGGCTTCTCATTTAATTCATGGGCCGAGGACTAGCCTGTCAGTTGGGCCAAAATATTGAATGTTTTCAGTTGGGCTGAAGTTTTAATGTTAGGCCGAGCTTCATTTTTCTTCTGTTGGGCCGAAGGGAATAGGATAAAAATAAATGGGTTCATATTAAATCACAAAGACAGAAATGGTTGAGTGGTGTGGGTGTTATCAGGGTGAGCGAGAGGTCGCGGGTTCGAGTCCCGTCTGGAGCATTTCTTTTTAGACAAAGCTTTAAGGGTATACACAATTACTTTTATTATTATTATTATTAGTATTATTATTAGAATTATGTGTATTATTAATTATTGTTATGATTATTATTATTATTATGATTGTTAGAATTACAATTATTATTACTAATGTCATATTTATATTTATAAGTATTAAAGACGTTATTATCATTAAAATAAGTATTATGAGTATGAGTATTAATAATAACTATTATCTTTATTATCATTTTTACAAAAATTATCATTTTTATTATTATTATTAAAATTATTATTATTATTATCATTTCTATTAAAAGTACCATTATAACTAAAATTATCAAAGTTATCATTTTTATTAAACCTATCATTTTTTTTATTAAAACTTAACATTTTTTAGTAAAGTTATTATCTTTATTAAAATTATCATTTTAAAATTAATATTTATATTATTATTATTACTATTATTACTATTATTATTAAAATTTTTATAGATTTTATTATTAATATCATTTTTATCAATATTAATATTATTATTAGTATTATCAATATTATTATTATTATAAGTATAGTTATTGTTAATATTATTACTATTATTACTATTATTAATATTATAACAAATAAATATTAATTATATCAAAATAGATTTAATACATATAACATAACTATATTAGTATTTTTATAATAAATAATAATTATCTATCTAAAGTAAATAAAGTATATATATCTAAATAAATTATTAAGGAAACCTACGAATTATTAAATATAATAATTATATCACTAAGAATAATACATAAATTTGTTCGATTACGATTATATATTTTAGTATATATACAAATGATATAGGTTCGTGAATCCGAGGCCAACCCTGCATTGTTCAATGTCGTCATATGTATTTTTACTACAAAATACAGTATAGTGAGTTCATTTGATTCCCTTTTACTCTTTACATTTTTGGGACTGAGAATACATGCGCTGTTTTTACAACTGCTTTATTAAATGCTTTTGAAATATATTTTAAACTGCGAATACATGCAATGCTTTTATAAATGTTTAACGAGATAGACACAAGCAAACCTTTCCTCGAATGAATTATTATGCAGACAGAAGTTTTGTGGATTATTATTGAATTAGTTGGACGTTATAATTGCCACTAATTGTTGTGAATATTTCCCCTGATTATTATTGCTTGGTAACCTAAGAATTAGAATCGGGTATGGCCCTAATTCACGCGAATCCTAAAGGTAGCTACCGGGTTTAACACCCCCACCCAGAATGTTCACTAGACGGAAGAGCTAGTGGGCGTGGTTTTTAGTACTACGAGGTTTATATATTATACAGACGAGATGTTCTATTTTTGGGGATATTATTAATGCGCATTATATGTTAAGGTCGGTTACCAAGCCAAGTAATGAATGAAAAGAGAATGTTATGTATCGAGAGAATGATTTTATACACAGGTTATGTGTATGTTATTTTGTACACGAGATATGTGTACGGTTACTAAGATTTATGAAAAATGGTTTTGTACACGAGATAGGTGTACTGTATTTAAATCTTGTGGTCTATTAAAATGATGAATTTTATTGCTTATGATAAACCTATGAACTCACCAACCTTTTGGTTGACACTTGAAAGCATGTTTATTCTCAGGTATGAAAGAAATCTTCCGCTGTGCATTTGCTCATTGTAAAGACATTATTTAGAGTCGATCATCGCAATGGAGCCAGATGTTGGTGACTTCGTCCAGATGGATTAGGACGGGGTATGACAGATAGTAAATGACTGTTGAATCAAATACGAAGAATGTACAGTTTAACTTATTAATGTGAAATCTAAATATTTCTCGATATTACCTACCCGTGAAAATATTTTCACCATTAACAGTTTGTAGAAAAGAATTTTTAATTACAATCTTTATGAAAACATATATACATATATATTTTCTTCAGATGTAATCGTGGATTTAATGAGTTAATATGATATTAAACTCATTTGATTTACTGTTAGAACAAGAATATATAATCTCTAAAACACTAGAGATTACATAATCATCATGTCGAACGAAGATCAAGGATGTAGAATGATACGTAGAACGAAGATTATACTCGGGTTACAGAATGAGATGTTGAGGCATGTGATGTTGATACTTGGGTTGTTGGTGGTACTGTTGGTGCCGGTGATGTTGCTGAAGCTGGTAAGTTTTGCACCATATTTTCTAAATTGATTACTCGAGCGCGAAGCTCGTGACTTCTTCGATTACTCCGGGATGATTGTCGGTCGGAACAAGCGGATGAATAAGGTTTAAAATTGTGGATAGAATATAATCGTGTCGAGCTACTCTGGAAATGAGGCTAAATGGTGTTTCGGATAGGCTCGTCGGTAAGTGCTTCAGGTTCTTTGCCAAGAGGGAAATGTGGTGGATAGAAGGGATCACCTTCTTCTTGTCTCCAATGGTTAAGTAGACTACGAACCCATCTCCAATTCATCCAGAATAAATGATGGCTAATTGGTTGATCCATTTCGGTCACACTGCTTTCGGAGCTTAGGTGAACATCCATGTCGGAATAGCTGTCGGATTCCGAAGAACTTGAACTAGTGGCGAGTTCCATTTCGTACGATTGAGTAAAGAGTTTTTTTTTTTGGTATGAAATGATTTTTGGATATTGGATGATATTCTAATTACATAGAATATCTATATACATAGAGCAAAAGATTTCGTAGATTACGGAGGAATTTACGGAATATGTTAGGCAAAGTTTACAGTAACAGATACGTTAAGATATGAATTAGCAGATACCCTAAGATATAAATTTTTTGCTATACACTATTCATGCAATCAATGCAGTAAGATGTGTCTAGACTAAGAATGATAATCAGGTAATTTCCGACAAGAAATGATAAGCAAAACTATTGATATTCATACACGGTCGAAGTCCAGACTCATTAATGCATCTTAATATCTATCAGCTAGACACACTAATGCAAGACCTGGTTCGTTAAGACCACCGCTCTGATACCAACTGTGATGACCCGTCCTAATCCATCTGGACGAATACATTACATTTGGTTACATCGCGAGGTATTTGACCTCTATATGATATATTTTACAAACATTGCATTCGTTTTTTTAAAAGAGAAACTTTCATTACATCGAAAGTTGACGGCATGCATACCATTTCATAATATATCCAACTATAATTGACTTAATAATAATCTTGATGAACTCGACGACTAGAATGCAACGTCTTTTGAAATATGTCATGAATGACTCCAAGTAATATCTCTATAATGAGCAAATGCACAGCGGAAGATTTCTTTCATACCTGAGAATAAACATGCTTTCAAGTGTCAACCAAAAGGTTGGTGAGTTCATAGGTTTATCATAAACAATAAAATTCATCATTTTGATAGACCACAAGATTTTAAATACAGTACACCTATCTCGTGCACGAAACCATTTTTCATAATGCTTAGCAGAGTAGGTTCATATCCTTTTCTCCCCCGTAGGTTGCCTCGCGTTTTTTAATAACTGTACACATATCTCGTGCACAAAAATAACATACACATAACCTGTGTATAAAATCATTCTCTCGATACATAACATTCATTTCGATTTTATTGCTCAACATGGTAACCGACCTTAACATATAATGCGCATCAATAATATCCCCAAAATAGAACATATCGTCTGTATAATATATAAACTTCGAAGTACTAAACACCACGCCCACTAGCTCTTCCGTCTAGTAAACATTCTGGGTGGGGGTGTTAAACCCGATAGCTACCTTTAGGATTCGCGTGAATTAGGGCCATACCCGATTCTAATTCTTAGGTTACCAAGGAATAATAATCAGGGGAAAATATTAACAACAATTAGTGGCAATTATAACGTCCAACTAATTCAATAATAATCCACAGAAATTCTGTCTGCATAATAATTCATTCGAGGAATGTTTTGCTTGTGTCTATCTCGTCAAACATTTATAAAAGCATTTCATGTATTCTCAGTTCAGAAATATATTTCAAAAGCATTTAATAAAGCAGTTATAAAAACAGTGCATATATTCTCAGTCCCAAAAATGTAAAGAGTAAAAGGGAATCAAATGAACTCATTATACTGTATTTTGTAGTAAAAATACATATGACGAAACTGAACAATGCAAGGTTGGCGTTGGATTCACGGACCTATATCAATTATATATCTATTAACACACATAATTGTAATTGATCAAAATTATATAGATATAACTTTATTAGTTATGTTATTTTATATTATTAATATATATCTTTCATATATTCATTTTATATATTTTAAATACTTAAAAATATTAATTTTGTTAAGTTATATGTATTAATATATATATATATATATATATATATATATATATATATATATATATATATATATATATATATATATATATCTTTTGTTTGTTGAAATAGTAGTTATAATAATACTAATATACTTTTAGCAAAAATAATGATAATAATGATAGTACTAATATTAATATTAATGATAATAATATTAATAACTCTATTTATATAAATGATAGTTGTAATAATAAACCTTATAATAATAACAGTAGTTTTTAATAAAAATGAAAACTTACTAATAATGGTAAGAATAATAATTTTGATAATAATACCTAATACTTAATAATAATAATAATAATAATAATAATAATAATAATAATAATAATAATAATAATAATAATAATAATAATAATAATAATAATAATAATAATAATTATAACAATCTTATTACAAATGATAATTTTAATAATAATACTTACGTTAATAATAAAAATAATATATTTAATAATTATAAAATGATTCTAATACTAGTATTAATGAAAATAATAATAAATTTTATTATGTTCATAATAACAGTAATCATAATTATAATAATAATACTAATACTTATATTAACAATAATAATAATAATACTCATTTTTGTAATTATAATCACAATAATAATAAATAATATTTATTATTTGTATTAGTAAAAATGATAACAATAATAATAATAATAATTCGAATACTAATAATAATAACAACAACAACAATAATAATAATAATAATAATAATAATAATAATAATAATAATAATAATAATAATAATAATAATAATAATAATAATAATAATAATAATAATAATAATAATAATAATAATAATAATAATAATAATAATAATAATAATAATAACAACAATAATAATAATAATAATAATAATAATAATAATAATAATAATAATAATAATAATAATAATAATTAAAATTTTAGTATAGAAAACTACCTCAAAAATGCTTTAAAAAAATAGATGCCACTAGCCAGGCTCGAACCCAAGACCTCTCGTTCATACACAAACACTCTAAACCATTGGGCTGCTGCCCATTTCCTGATTATATTCCTAAACTATATTTACTTAACCCTTTTTAAACTGTTTTCATCATCTTCAATAACTCCAATTGACAGAAATCAAACCAAAACGTAATAACGAGTTTTGTAGTTTGAATTAGATTGGAGATTGACAGAGAAACATTTTGTAATAATTATTTAATTTAACAGAATGAAATAAAAAAATAAAAGATCATAACTGGCCTGTTGAACACAGTATATAACTCAAATTTGATTTCAAAATTTTAATAGGTTTTAGACCACGATTATTAAATGAAAAAGTTTCAAAATCATTGTTAGAAACTTTTTGCATAATCAATTTAACTTAAAACACTCAATTGAATTCGAATTTTGCCAAGAACACAACGTTTGACTTTTAAAATTGAAACTTTGACTCCAAAATTTATACTCGATATAACGAATTGGAATTGGATACTTTGCAGATAGTTTGAGTCAAAGAATCCTAACAACTCTACATTTACACAATTTGAAATTAAATACGAATTTGAGGTTTTGATTTGATGAGACAAGAAAGAGTACAATGTGGGTGTTCTTCATATTTTTGATGAAATTTACAAAATTAAAAGCTGTAAAAAAAATATTTGTAATTTAGTTGCTAGTGTAAGGTCGTCTGATATTGCTTAACATTAGAAGTAATTGAGTTTTATATCAATATAGTTTGACAGAAAGAATAATTCGTACGTGAAAAAAAATAAAAAAATATAAAGAAAGATATCGATTGCTAATGGAATTTGGATTCATTCATTGATTGAATCCTTGATTGGTACGAATTAAAGACAAGAAAATCATTAATCTACAGGCTGAAAACGATTTACAACTGATTATCTAATTTCCTGTATTTATATTTATATAATTATCCGTATTTTCGTTTACGTATATATATATATATATATATATATATATATATATATATATATATATAACTGTATGAGTAAATATATAGCTGTATTTTGTATATCTGTATTTGTATAGCAGTATATCGATTATATCTATATCTGTATATTAAATATATAAATAAAACATAATAATATTAATTATACATACATTAATTTTTAATATTAATAATGGAACTAATAATAATAATAATAGAAATAATAATACTGATAATAATATTAATAATTCTAATAATAATAATAATCGTATTAATAATAATAATAGATAGTAGTGATACTAAAAATCGTAAAATTGACAATTTTAATAAGCTTACTAATAATAATCATGATAAAATGATAACAATAATATTTCTAATAATACTACTAATAATACTCCTTATGATAATAATAATTTTAATAATTTTGATAATATAACAACTTATACATATTAAATTTCATTTCATATATATTTTATATTAGACACAATATTATTAATGTTACTTTTAGTAAAAAATAATAAAAGTAATGATCATAATATTAATATACCATTTATATTTTAACTTGTAATTACATATAATATATTATATAGTAATTTTTATTGAATATTTATTATTATATAAATTTTATACATTATAATATACATATAATAATAATTATGTATATAAAATCATATATATATATATATATATATATATATATATATATATATATATATATATATATATATATATATATATAAAATCATATATATATATATATATATATATATATATATATATATATATATATATATATACTATTTTAATAGCAACCTTATTATATTATATTATTTTACATATTCCATTCTACTGATTAATTAGTATTTATTATTTTATATATACATATGTATTTATATTTATATATATTTATATTTATACACACATTTATTTATAACCAATCGTTCGTGAGTCGTCGAGAATTGTTAAAGGGTAATTGAATACGTGAAAATAGTTCAAAAATTTTTGAGACTTAATATTATAGACTTTGCTTATCGTGCCGAAATCACATTAAGATTAAGTTTAAATTTAGTCAGAAATTTCCGGGTTGTCACATTTAAAAGTGACGCTTCTGTTTCTTCAGGAACGGCGCTCCTATGTCAAGAGCGGCACTCCTGGACCTGGGCAGTCAAGTTTTAAATACGACCCAAACACTTCATTTTCTTCACCCACTTCATTTATTCTTCCATATTGCTGCTAAATCTCAACAACTTTGACCCCTAGCACCAAATTAACATCTTTTGTGAAGATTTCTTGCATTCTCATCATCATCTAACATGAGTAAAGTAAGATTCATGCTCCATTAACACTTATCTTCAATTTATTGCATGATTCTTGTTATATTCTTGTTTCTATTTGTTTCTAGATCTCTAAACAATTGATGATGATTATGATAAATTGGTGATAGATTCTAGTTATTCTCATAATTCCTAGCATGATTTGTATGTTTAATTTCACAAATTTGAAACTTGAATTTCTAGGGTTCATCCCAATTTGGGGGTTTTCGAAATTGATGTTTAATTGAGAATGTAATGATACAATTGGTCATTCTATGCTTATATGTTGTGTCTATATCAAAAAGAAACCAAATTTCATGCTTGTATGCGATTAAATTGAATTTAGGCTTCTTGATTCTTTAACCTTTGACTAAGTTTGACCAATTGGGGTGTGATTGCAATTGAACCTTACTTGTTAATGATTATACTTGTGATGATTTGGCTAATTGCTATACTATAATGCATGCTCCTAGTCTAAAGCTTAAATTGACCTTTGACTTTGACTAGAGTTGACTTTTTTGCAATTATGTCGTATTGTTTATTATTGCATGTCGTGACGCCCCTGTCCTGAAATTATATGTAGGGGGAATGTTGCCCCATCAATGGTTAAATGCGATATATGAAATGACCCGTCCTGAAATTTTTTATTTTTTTATACAGATGGGGTGCGCGGTGCGCAAACCCATATGTGCGCGGCGCGCACATAGTCTGGCAGCCCGCTGTCCAAAAGTTTCAATTTTTCGATTAAAGATCTCCCATTTCCCGACATATTTAGACGAAACGCTTTTCACATCATGTTATAATATGTAAAATTAACACATTTCAATCATAATACAAGTTTTACAAAACGGGGCCCACATCGGCCGTTTTACGAGTTTCGTTCAAAACATACAAGTTCGACCATAAGAGTTTAAATTCCAAACGACAACATGAGCATGGTGTTTGGGGGTTAAACTACCCAATTTCTCGGTCAAACTCCCAAAAGGTATAACATCCACAAGCGTCCCCTAACACACAAAGCGGGATCTCTAATCCATACGAATGCCCTTACCCCTATCTCCGCCGGAGCCTATAAAAAGATAAACAACGAGAGGGTAAGCAAAGTTTAGTGAATGCAATAATTATACATATACATATATAACTTACTTATTTGCATCACTCACCCCAATTCCGCATACATACTAGCAATATAATTAGCATACCTACATAATGTATAATGCTAAGTCCCCGATAATGCAAGATAGTATAACAATAGCATATAACACAAACGATATAATATGCTACGCCACAATACACAAACATTGATGTTCACAACATCCTATAGTATTCAAACTCCAAGGCTAGCCCAACGAATGGTATCGTCAACATCGAACTTATTTCCCATCCGTCCTAGTTAATGTGGTATCGTCAACATCGAACTTAAACCCACATATGAGGTATCGTCAACATCGAACTTAAACCCTCATCCAATGTCACTACAATAGTGGTATGGCTTCGTCAACATCGAACTTTAAATCCATACTTGAGGTATCGTCAACATCGAACTTTAACCCTCCTCTAAACGATCAAACAATATACTCTAGGATATGGTATCATCAACATCGAACTTCAACCCATACCCCACAAATAAATAAATCATATACATACATATATAATTATTCCACTCACCTTAACGATTTGGTGACGATTATATACTTCCGAATGCTTCAAGCCGAGTACCTAATACAATAAGTACTCAATCAACACACACACACACTAGTTGGACAAATCACCAACAACTTACACATGTGCATTTAATGACTTAAATGCATTAAATGCCCCATTCACATCAAAACCGACCATTTAAGGTCAAGACCATCATAAATCACTAAAAGCTAGTGATTAAGGTCCAACCATACTAACTAATACACATTTAGGGTATTTCATACCCTTCTTTCCCCACTAGGTCAATCGTTACTCTTTTAACCATTTTAAAGCCAACACACCCATTTCGGGTCATCCACTAACCCACATAATACCCACTCATTTTATTAACTAGGTGTGCTATTAATTAACTAACCAATTATGACTCATAAACTCATTTATCATTTCAAAACCCTAGGTTAGCAATTCTTGAGTCCTCATGACTCGATCTTACCCAAGAACACCCAAAATCACCAAATATGAGTTTTATGTTCTTCATTTACCCAAACCCTAACCCATACATAAATCAAAGTATGGGAATCCAAGTTAGAAAATACCACTACAACCGAATCGTAGCTAGAGAGGAGATGAACAACTTTATAACTCGAGCTTAGACCCAAGACTAGCTCCTTCTTCCTTTGCTTGAGCTTTCTCACACAAGAATCACACTCTCTCTCTCTAAAATTGAAGTGGATAGGATAAGGTTGGTGATAATGGAGTTATGACACTCCACAAACTGATCTGGTGGCCTTTAACTCGTCCCCAAGTAAATTTACCAAAAAGCCCTTCCAAAATATCACATTAAAAGAAACAGATTCCGGCTACAGTAAACAGTGCGCCACGCGCGCCCTTAGATGTGCACTGAGCGCACAATGCTCAGCTCAGTCTCTGACCTCTGTTTGTTTACACAATGCCACCCCCACTTCATGTACTCTATTTACACCTCTGTACAATAAATATTAGGGTCTTAAATAACTGACTTAATAATAATCTTGATGAACTCAACGACTCGAATGCAACGTCTTTTGAAATATGTCATGAATGACTCCAAGTAATATCCTTAAAATGAGCAAATGCACAGCGGAAGATTTCTTTAATACCTGAGAATAAACATGCTTTCAAGTGTCAACCAAAAGGTTGGTGATTTCATTAGTTTATCATAATCAATCATTTCCAATAATTTTAATAGACCACAAGATTTTCATATTTCCATTTTTCATAAATATACATCCCATACATAGAGATAAAAATTATTCATATGGATTGAACACCTGGTAATCGACATTCACAAGATGCATATAGAATATCCCCATCATTTCGGGACTCCCTTCGGACATGATAAATTTCGAAGTACTAAAGCATCCGGTACATTGGATGGGGCTCATTGGGTCCAATAGATCTATCTTTAGGATTCGCGTCAATTAGGGTGTATGTTCCCTAATTCTTAGATTACCAGACTAAAAGGGGCATATTCGGCTTCGATCATTCAACCATATAATGTAGTTTTAATTACTTGTGACTATTTCGTCAAACATTTATAAAAGCGCATGTATTCTCAGTCCCAAAAATATATATTGCAAAAGCATTTAAAAAGGGAGTAATGAAACTCACTATACTGTATTTTATAGTAAAAATATATATGACGGCATTGAGCAACTGAACAATGCAGGGTTGGCCTCGGATTCACGAACCTATAACCAGTATATATATATTAAAACATATAATCGTAATTGAATAATTTTATATATTTTATTAGTAATAATATACTTGTTATTTTAGCAACCAATTATATGTTATATTAATAGATAAATTAAATATATTTATTATATATTTAAAAATAATTAATAATATCCATTTGTTAAATATTTATTAACACATTATATAGTTCTAGTATATCTATACAAAATGTTATATTATAATTACTTGATGATTATGATAGAATAGGTTTTATCTAAAAATTATGTATCATATATATATATATATATATATATATATATATATATATATATATATATATATATATATATATATATATATATATATATATATATATATATATATATATATATATATAAACATTAGTTATATTTATAACTCACGTCTCATATTTACCATTTTACTAATGTTTCGTTAATTCATATTATGTTATATATATATTTCATACGTAATTCTCATTTATAGTCGTAATATATTAAAAGTAGGTTTATATTAATACTTATATTAAAGTTTAACCTTTATGAGTTTTCTATATATCTATATATATATATGTTACATATAACTATATATTTTTAATCATCGCAATCCTAATCTTTAAGCTATCTTATCATAATATCTCATATTATATTATAAACTTTATGTACTAATCATATTACTTATCATATTTACATACATATACTCATACCTAATTCTTTATACTTATCTTTTATTTACAATCATATTCATATTATAATTTCATTTTCATATATCTAGTTAATAATACTTATCATGCAAATTTCATACATCATAATGTTATCATTAACATTTACAATAATAATAATAATGTAACAATGATAATAATAATAATAACAATAACAATAATAATAATAATAATAATAATAATAATAATAATAATAATAATAATAATAATAATAATAATAATAATAATAATAATAATAATAATAATAATAATAATAATAATAATAATAATAATAATAATAATAATCATAATAATAATAATAATAATAATAATAATAATAATAATAATAATAATAGAAGTAATAAAAATAATAAAATGACTACCTTTAAATTAAGCCTCCTTTTAAAAAACAAACAGCCATCACCCGGGCTCGAACCCGAGACCTCCCGCTCACACACGAACACCCTTGACCATCCAGCTATTTACATTTTTCTGATTTAAAACCCTCCCAAATAATTATAAACCTATTTCGTTTATTCCCTAATTTCCTCCTTCTTCATAACTTCAAATTAACCAGAGACAAATTGATATTCCTAAGAGTGAGTTACCAGCCTACTTAATAACTTGAATTTGATACAGACACGTTGTGTTTAATTACCAGAGCAGAAGAAAAAAAAATAAAAAAAACGCACAGCAGACTTATGAACACGAAGATGAACTCAAACTTCAATATCAATTTCTCGAACGTTTTAGATCAAGGTTATAACATGAATTTAAAATAATAATAGAAAGTCGAATATTGTGATGAACCGTATGTTTGACTTTTTAAAATTTTTGCTTTGACTCATAAATTTGGAATCGATAGACAGAATTGAGTTTTGAAACTTTCCAGATATATTTAATATAAGATTCCTAACAACTATGCATTTATAGATTTTTAAATAAAGCTCGAATTCGAATTTTGGTTAAAATACTCAAGAACAGAGGTCGTGGGTGATTTTTCTTGCTTTTTTGTTTTTAGATTGTTGAATTGCAGTAAAAGGATTTTATGGAGTGATTGTGTACAGAATGAGGGTTCTATAATTGATCACAATTGTAGTAATGTGATTTGATATCGACACTTAACAAATTGAAGACAAAAAGTACATAAACTTTTAATCAGAGAAATAATAAAATAAATATACAGATGGAGATGGCAAACGAATTTTGTTGGTATTGTGAGAGTTGAGGTCGTGATTGTATTGAATTAAGGACAGGAATCTTCAATCTAATACAGTATGAGAGTGATATGAAAATGAAATTGATCCCGTGTTTTGTATAATTCAATAGTTAATTAATCAAAAATTAATAATAATAATACTGGTTTATATATTGTGGCTGTATATATGTATATATCAGTATATATATATACATATATTCTGTATATGTAATTATGCATATATTTGAATCTGTACTCTTATATATCGAAAATGTATCTATACTTGTATATTAATTATATAAGAAACATAATAATAATAATTATATAAACATTAATATTAATTTTAGTAATAATAATGTAATTAGTATTAATTGTAATAATAACAATAGAATTAATAATAATATCAATAATATTAATTACAATACTTGTACATCTCAAGTTTTATATAGTTTTATATAAATAATAATACAAATATTAATAATAACATTCATACTGAAAATAAGGTTATTAGTATAACTTTTATATTTTAACTTATAATTAAATTTAAATTATTAATATTAACATATATTGATTATTTAATATTTATAAATTTTATAAATTTTACAATATATAATTTTACCTATGTATAGTATTCATATATATATATATATATATATATATATATATATATATATATATATATATATATATATATATATATATATATAGGTTTATAATAATATCATATATTTATATATCCATTCTAATATTAATTTAATTATTCTAATATTATTTTTCATTTTTAAAGTGTACTTTATTAATTCAAAATTATATATACAATTATATATTTATATATATATATATATATATATATATATATATATATATATATATATATATATATATATATATATATATATATACATATTTATTTATAAACAATTGTTTGTGAATCGTCGAAGTTTGGTCAAGGTTAAATGAATACATAAACACAGTTCAACATTTTTGAGATTCAACTTTGCTTATCGTATCGGAAACATATAAAGATTAAGTTTAAATTTGGTCAGAAATTTCCGGGTTGTCACAGTACCTACCCGTTAAAGAAATTTCGTCCCGAAATTTGATTGAGGTCGTCATGGCTAACAATAAAAATGTTTTTATGACGAATATCAGTTGATAAAGAGAATTTTATTACCGTAGGGTAATATGAATAAGACAATTTGATTACTCAAAGAGTACGAGTGAAGCTATCATAAAAGAGTGAAATGTGGAGGATAAAGATTCATCTTACTTTTGACGTAGTCACTGTTGAATTTAGAAAATAAGGTGCGTCTTAACTTTTGACGTTGTCTTGGTTGAATTCCAGAATTCAAGGGATTAAGAAAATCTTCGAAATCTATAAGATCGGATTCTTGGGGATTTAAGGGAATTAGGATCTCTTTAATTAAATGTGGTCATCTGTCTCGATTGTTACGTCTGATTTTTCCTTTATAAATTAAACTCTTCCGTTCCATTATTCTCACCATCCCTATACTTTCTTTCATAGTTCATACATCCAAAAGATTGTGAAAATGCTTAATCCCGTTCTAATCCTTGATATTTTCCTAATTATCATTTCTGTCATCCTTCTTTTCAATCTTCCACTAGAAAAATCTGTTTACTTCTACTATTACCTTGGGGTGATACTATTCTTAATTCTACCGTCTCTTTATATTGCTATTCGTATTAATATCCACGATTTGTAACCTCCGTGTTATTTTTTGGCTTTGTATTTTCTCTTATATTTTGGAGTTCTTTGCCTTTTTATTCTCTTCTCGACCTCTAGTAAAGCGAGTAATGATCCAGAATTCGTAAGTATGGAGTTTCGAATGAACTTAATGCTTTAAATAAGAAAGAACGTAATAGCACGATTTGATTTGTCAAATTACCAGAATCACTGAGAATAGAACTATCAAGAATATACTTTCTTGATATGTTCAGAAGTTAAGCAGAATGAAAGAGTTATGTAACATGGCACATGATGATGTTATGATCTGTGAATCATCACGTCCCATTAGAAACTCAGCATAACTTACTGTAATATAATCACGTTGATCAAGTGTCATTATATTATACTAACTCATGCTTCAGTTCCCAACGCTACTTTAATATCATTCATATTTTAAACTCGAATTTTTTAGAATTTAGAAGCTAAAACAGTTTTCTTTCTGATGTAACACTGATAACGCGAAGAAATAAATGATTTCAGATAAGAATAGTTATGAAAATATCTACAGAAATATCGAGGATATATATAATGAAAGATACGATGATATCTTAGAATTTCTAATGTCGAAGGATGATGAAAAAGATTTGTTCGTAAAGATTTAGAGTCAGGAGCAAGGTATTCGTTAATGACTTCAGCAGATTCTGAATCATTTGAATTCTTTGAAGGAATGTTTAATCTTTATGATTTGTCCACAGCCTTCTTCATGGTTTGCTCAATCCGTTTTCCAGTTCCAAACCTTTTCTTTTTCTGAGCTTTGCCAACACCTTATTTTTTTTTATCATTAAACTTTTGGCTGTTAAGGTGGTGTACAAATTTTTTTTTTTTTTTTTTGCTGCTTCATTCAGCTTTTTCAAAATTTAGAGTATTGATTTGTAGACTGGTGCTTTTCAGAATTTCAGAATTGAAGATCATAATTCCAGGAGATAAATGTTATATGTATACATATAACTGTTGATGTATAATTGTTGCGAGATTCAAAATACTGTTTGCTAGTTCTCGGTAATTGGTATAGCAGTTCTCGTTACAAGATGCGGGTGAGTATATGATAGGGTTTTAATGAATAAATATAATGGCTCTTCGGAGAGACTTAAGCCAATGAGTAATGAAGTTGCTGGTAAGTTTACTGCTAATGTGGTGAAATATAAACGGTTCTCCGGTAACGATGATGAAAAGACAACGTATATATCAAGGTTATAATAAGGTTGTTTCGAACGAAAAGTTGAAGTTGACTTGCTGGAGCTGTGACAAAATTGTATAATTTGGAAAGAGATTGCAAAGTTATTTTCGGTAATAATAATGCTAAAGGAATTAGCACAGCTACGTGTTAAATGTTTACTCAGGTTCCGTGTGTTTTCAGGTGCATAACTATATGCATCAATCTTTTCTTCCGTAGATCAAGTGCGGTTGATTCATCCTCTCGATTGAGGTGTTTTCAAGAATCATGAAAGGTTTGAACGCAGATTGTAATCGTCAAGATACCAATGAGATTTAAGATGAAATCAAGTGGCAAACTTGAAGAAATGTTTAGTTTCATATGTTATAGTCAATATTTTAATTCATTTTAATTGTCCAATGTTAGTAGTCCACAGTTGGTAGTTCAATAATACATATATAGTTTAATATATAATATTCAAATTAATTAATACGTATCGTTACCCATTGTATACATGTCTCAGACTCGATCACAACTCAAAGTATATATATTATTTTGGAATTAACCTCAACCCTGTATAGCTAACTCGATCATTACCTCATATAGAGTGTCTATGGTTATTCCAAATAATATATATAGATGCGTCGATATGATATGTCAAAACCTTGTATACGTGTCCCGATATTTAAAGTGCGTAAAATAAATAACAGAAATTAAATGACGATAAATAAAATTGCGAGAATATAAATTGCGATAAATAAATGTAATAAGGAATTAACAGTTAGCTAGGAACAGTTAGCTAGGATTTTGTTAGCGTGGATTCTTAACAAAATTTCTCATAGTTAAATTTGTTTTTTTCTAACAAATTTTATTTTGTCCCATGTTCTTCCTCATTATGCCACTTGTTGGATTCTGATAAGTCAAAATCCAAATATGAAATTGAATGAAAATGGTTATTCTGTGGTGAATCTGATTCGTATATCTGTGGATGTAAATAGGATAGTAAATGACTTTGAATCATATTCAAAGAATGTATAGTGTAACTTATTAATGCGAAATTTAAATATTCGTCGAGTATTACCTACCCGTTAAAATATTTTCACCATTAACAGTTTGTACAAAAGAATTTATAATTACAATCTTTATGAAAATATACTTACATATATATTTTCTTCAGATGAAATTATGGATTTAATGAGTCAATATTATATTAAACTCATTTGATTTACCGTTAGAACTAGAATACCTAATCTCTAAAACATTAGAGATTACATAATTGCCATGTAGAACGAAGTTATGCTCGAGGTATAGATTGTGATATTGAGGTGGGGGATGCAGATGTTGTTGTTGGTGGTGGTAATGGTACTGTTGGTGTTGTTGATGGTGGTACTGTTGTTGCCGGTGATGCTGATGGTGCTTGTAACCTTTGTACCATATTCTCCAAATCCACTACCCGAGCGCGAAGCTCGTTGACTTCTTCTATTACACCGGGGTGATTGTCGGTTCGGACGAGTGGATAAATAAAATCTAGAATTTGATGTAGTATATAATCGTGACGAGATACTCTGGAAATGAAAGAGAAAATGGTATTACGAACAGGTTCGCCGGTAAGTGCTTCAGGTTCTTCGTCAAGAGGGGAATGTGGTGAATGGAAGGGATCACCTTCATCTTGTCTCCAATGATTTAGTAGACTAGGAACCCATCCTCAATTCATCCAGAATTGATGATGGCTGATTGGTTGATCCATTCCGGTTACACTATCTTTGGAGCTTGAGTGGAATTCTATTTCGGAATCTGAGGGACTTGAACTGATGACGAATTCCATTTCGTACGATTTGATAAAGGATTTTTCGATACGAAATGATTTTCCGGCTATCGGGTGGTATTTTAATTACATAGAATATCTATGTATAAACCTATATATTATAAACCTATATATATATAGGTTTGTAATAATATCATATATTTATATATCCATTCTAATATTAATTTAATTATTCTAATATTATTTTTCATTTTTAAAGTGTACTTTATTAATTCAAAATTATATATACAATTATATATATATATATATATATATATATATATATATATATATATATATATATATATATATATATATATATATATATATATATAATCAATTGTTCGTGAATCGTCGAAGTTTGGTCAAGGTTAAATGAATACATAAACACAGTTCAACATTTTTGAGATTCAACTTTGCTTATCGTGTCGGAAACATATAAAGATTAAGTTTAAATTTGGTCGGAAATTTTTGGGTCGTCACAATATATTTAATTGATGCTAATGTCATGAAAACGTTTTTATGTGTATGGTTTGATGAATCTATTTTAGGAAAGTGATAAAGGAAAGGGATATGAACGATCCACCGATGCTCATGAATGGTTGCAAGTGCTTTTAAAGGATGAAACAATTCAAGATCAACTGGTTAATAGGCTTTATATGCCGGTGTACCCGGCCAAGTACATCAATTGGACCGAATTTGAATTAGCATGGTTAGGTCATCAGATTAGGGAGGTGTTGTAACGACCTGCTAAAATCGCTATTGACGCAGTACGTTATTCACCGATTTCATTGCGAGACATTGACCTCTATATGATACGTTTTGTAAACATTGAATTCTTTTGAAAAGGCACACAATAAATGAATATCTAAATCCAAGGTTTTTGACATCTGATGATTTCTACATATAGATAATCATCGCAAATAATAGTTTACAATAATACATCCGTTGACAATGCAGTCAAAATAAGATACATGATGATGATTTTGTGAATGCAAAGTTTTCTCCAATAAAGCATGCATGACTCCATGCACATAGCTTGTATAACGTATAAGCAAATAGCGGAAGACTTCTAGGGACATGAGAATAAACATGCTTTAAAGTGTCAACACAAAGGTTGGTGAGTTCATAGTTTTAATATTGCGCATAATCTGTATATAAAGGTGAACCACAAGATTTCAGTTGTTTCATCCAAAACGTTTATCAAAATATTCTACAAAATTGAGCACCCTAGTAACTAAACTTAACGTATATATAATAAGTACCCCTGTTTTAACATACATACAACCAACATGTACAATACACGCAAACCAACGTGTACTAAACTCAAATAGCATATGTCCGCTTTATAGTTCAGGCTAGGGTCTCTATACCTGGAACGAACGGGGATGTCAAGCCCTATGGATCCATATACAACTATTCGCGCCCACCAGTTCTTATAACCGGCAGCTACTAGTTACCAAAGCTAAGGGATTTTCGATTCAAACTCAGTGTAGAATTAAGTATGTACTTATGTCCATTACGTATAAAATAAAGTGCATATATTCTCAGCTCAAAAATATTTAAAGCATTTAAAAAGAGATCTATAAACTCACAGTTCAATATTGGGATTCAATATTGAAGGTAAATTACGTAGACGTAATGATAGTAGACGACTGAACGGTTGGACTTGGATTCACGAACAATACCCAATATTTTCTTAGTTTTTTTTAAACGGTTTGAAACCCGAATTAAAACACCCGTGTATCACTTGTTACAGTACCATACTACTAATTTAAAATTTAAGCTAGGAAATATACGGAGTGTTTTTATGTATGTGTGTGCGTGTTTTCTTTCTCCTTCGATAGATATGGGAGTAATATATATATATGAATATCGAACGTGCCAAAAATTTAGCGGTCTCATTTTTTAAAAACCTCATGACATATTATTATGTCAAAAAAGCATTCACGTGGAACAATTAAAAAGCTAGCCGCCCCACTTCTTGTTTTGATGTGCCGACACCCATATTCATATATATACAAAAAAATTCATATAATATAATAATAATAATAATAATAATAATAATAATAATAATAATAATAATAATAATAATAATAATAATAATAATAATAATAATAATAATAATAATAATAATAATAATAATAATAATAATAATAATAATAATAATGATGATAATAATAATCGATATAAAACAAAAGGCAAAAGAACGTGGAAACAAAAAGTGATGTACCTCGTCACCATTAATTTTTCACTCTGTGACTTAACATAAACCATTCGTAATTTTAAAATAATAATAAAAAAATCATATTTCTTAAATACTTTAGGGGTATGTTATGTAACTTATAATTAATAATTTCTATCATGTCGCTTTCATGTGAATAGTAAATTAATTAATTTCGTTTCATTTACTATTCATATGAATAGTAAACAAATTAATTTCGATTCAACTATTTAAGTTAGTGCTTTACAGCTTGTACATCTTTGATTTAATTGCGTTTTTCTTATAAATTAAAAAATATTCATCATAAAAATAAAATGATTATATACGTAAAATTTTTAATTTGAAATTGCATCATTCAATAGTAAATTTTATCATTTCGTATATAAATATTATTCGCATGTTTTCGTATATATATATATATATACATATATATATATATATATATATATATATATACACACATACAATTATATAATTATCACAAGTTATGACGTTCGTGAATCGTTGGATAAACAGGGTGGTCAACCGTTATATAAAAACTCATTTTCAAAAGTTTTAAAACTTGTCAAAATTCATTGCTTATCATGACGAAAATATTAAATAATATAGAGAATTAGTTTAAATAAGGCAAAAATTTTCGGGTCATCACAGTACCTACCCGTTAAAAGAAATTTCGTCCCAAAATTTGACAGAGATTGTCATGGTTGAAAACAAGAATATTTTCATGAAGAATATGAGTTGAAAATAGAATTTTATCACCGTTGAGTAATATGGATAAAATAATTCAATTATATGAAGAGCATGAGTGAAGCTATCGCAAAAGAATGAAATAAAGAAAATAGAGATTCGTCTTATCTTTTGACGTAGTAACGATTGATTTCCGGAATTCAAGGGATCTAGAAGAAATCTTCATAATCTTTATAAGATTTGATTCTTCAGTACTTAAGGAAATTATGATCCTCTTCGATCTAATGCGGTAATCTATCTCGATTGCTATGTCTGATATTTCACTATAAATTCACCTCCTTCGTTTCCTTATTTTCCACCACTCCCATTTTCTATACTTTCTTCCTTAATTCATACTTCTAAAACATTTGCCAATATGCTCCATCCAGTTATGATTCTTGATATATTCATGACTTTTGTATCTGTCATTCTTCTTTTTCATCTACTACCGGAGGAATCTATTTACTTCTACTATGCTCTTGGATTTATAGTCTTTTAAGTTCTCCCGTGACTTTATATTGTTTTACGCATCGATATACACGGTTTGTAATTTCTATGTTGTTGTCGTGCTTATATTTTCCCGTATATTTCAGAACTCCATGCTTCTATTTTTCCATAATCATTGACATCCACGGTTAATGCTCTCTCCTATTTGCTGTGATTTATACTCCTATTTCTATTCCGAAGCATCATGCTTTTGTTTTCTCTTCTCGACTCTAAACAAGTAATGGTCCAGAATTCGTAGGTATGAATTTCAAAATGAACATAGCTAATGTTCTAAGAAAGAGATTGTAATAACACGATCTGATTTGTTAAATTACAAGAAGTCACGAAAAAAGATAGAACTATCAAGAAAATATGTTCTTGATATGTTTAGAGATTAAGTAGAACGCAAGAGTCATGTAACATGGCACAAGATGACGGTATGATCTGTGAATCATCACATTCCATTAGGAATTCAGCATGACTTACTGTAACATAACCACGTTGATCATGCATCATTATATTATACTAACTCATGCTTCAATTCCCAACACTACTTCAAAACATTCATAATTTAAATTCGAAGGTTTCGGAAGTTTAAAAAAACTAAAACAGTTTCCTTTATGATGTAACATAGAAAGCATGAAAAGATAGGTAATTTAGGATAAGAATAGTTATGAAGATATCTAAAGAAATATTGAGGATATTTGTCACACCCCCAAATAGGGCATGGGGTATTTGTGACTAATTATATCAAATCACAGTTGTATAAATGAGAATCGCTCTATATGAGATGTTTTATTGAGTTTAGCAGCGGAAGATAAATAGATTACATTGTATTTAGAGCATTAAATGTTTTTAAATAAATTGGTAAGTAATGCATGAAGACTCTAAGCATGGCAAGAAATCGTCATCAAAGCAGCAGATATACAGTGAAAGCAATATTTAAGTACCTGAGAATAAACATGCTTAAAAAGTCAACACGAGGTTGAGTGAGTTCATAGGTTTGTCATAAATAATGATTTCAGTAATAGATATAGACCATAATATTTTTGTTTATAAAAGTAGATCTCGCAGGGATCTAAAAGTAGTGCCAAGTTTGTGATATTTAGACTAAACAGTTTCGAAGTTTGTCCCGTGACAAGTTGTACTGTCCTTGTCGGTTTGAATTATTATTAAGTAATACAATAACTTGGTCAAATGTATCGGGGACGTTACTCCCGATAGGCCTACCCCCAATAATTAAGAATGCGTTGTGTAAAAGCAATTAAAAATATCACAGTGGGAACTTGCAGGACATAGCCAGATATAGCACAGTTTAATAGTTGGCACTTGTGTCTAACGTGTAAAACAGTTATGAAAGTTGCGCATGTATTCTCAGCCCAAAATATATATAAAAAGGGAGCTATGAAAACTCACGATACGATACGATAGTTTGTAGTAAATATGTGTATGATGGCACTGAACAAGTGCAGAGTTGTCCTCGGATTCACGAACCTATATCAAGTATATATATTAACATATATACTTGTAATCGAATAAGTTTATATATATTATTTCACTTGATATATATATATATATGTATATATATATATATATATATATATATATATATATATATATATATATATATATATATATATATATATATATATATATATATATATATTCTATGTATAAGTATTTCTTTGATAAAATGACTATAATAATGATAGTGAATAAAGAGTTGTATTATTTTGTAATAATAATAATAATAATATTCATAATGATAATACTAAATAAATTGATAGATTTAAAAGTATTGATATTTTTAGTATTACTGATATCAATAATAATACCAATAAAAATAATAACTATAAAAATAACCATTTCACTATTAATGATAATAATTTTAATAATAGTTCATTAATAATGATACTCATAATAATAATGATAATGTTAATAATAATAACAATGATAATAATATTTATATTAAAGATAATAATAATATCTTGTATTAATGATAGTAATAATGATAATAATAATGATAGTTTTAATAATAGTACTAATAATCTTAATGATATTAATAATAATACTTATAATAATAATACTTATTCAAGTCATGATAAAACTAATATTAATAATAATAATAATAATAATAATAATAATAATAACCATAAATAATAATACTAGTAATAATAGAAATAATAATAATAATAATAATAATAATAATAATAATAATAATAATAATAATAATAATAATAATAATAATAACAATAATAATAAGAATTACTACCTCAAGAAAAAGGGCTTTAAAAAAAATAAACGCCTTTGCCCGGGCTCGAACCCGTGACCTCTCAAATACCTGAACACACTCCTAACCATCGACCCATTGCTGTTTTTCTACTTTAGATCCCAACCAAAAATAATATAAACCGTTTTCTATTTCCATCTTCTTCTTCATACTTTGATCAACCAGACACCAATTAATCATAACAACGAATATGAAATTGGTTTAGAATTTACAAACGAAACAGAAACAATAGAAGGTGGGATGCATTGATCGATAGCAAGAAGGAGAAAAAAAATTATAACGGCTGTAGCACCAATACGTGAAGACATGGATGAACTCCAAACCCAATTTCGATTTTGAGACAGTTTTGAGCCTCGATTTCAACATGAATTAGGTAGTCAATCACTTATAGAAACTTTCTAAATCCTTAATTGAATCATAAACCTAAACACGAACTTGAATTTGATCATAAAAACAATCAGTTGACTTTTTATTTTAAAACAGTGACTCGCAAATTCGAATTCAATATAATGAATTGAAGGTTCAAACTTTTCAGATAGATTAACTAGACAATTCCTAACACAATTGCAATATTAGATTTTGAAAGTGATTTGAAATCGGGCTGTTGAATATTTTGGTCAAGAACAGAGTGTTCGAGCCTTTTTTTTGTTGTTTTGATTTGAAATGCAGTAGCGAATGTAAAATATCAAATTGAATGATTTATTGATTATTTATATATAATGGATTATGGATTCAATCATAAGACAAAATTAAACCAGTAGAGGATTAAGAAAAATATCAAGATTGAATAAAAAAAATAAAAGCAGAAAAATAAAAAATATAAAGGCTGATAGGATTAGTTAAAAAAATACAAGCAGACCACGATTTTTAAAAAATATATATAAAATTTTAATGCTGATAACCTAGTTTAGGTATCTGTCACTTTCTTTTTTTTATTTAATATTAATAATTAATAAACATATTAATAATAATAATAATACAAATAATAATAATAATTAATACTAATAATGAAAATAATAATAATAATAATAATAATAATAATAATAATAATAATATTACTAATGCTAATAATAATGATAATAATATTAATAAAAATAATAATATTATTAATGGTAAATAATAAAAATAATGATAATAATATTGATATGATAATATTAATAATAAAAATGATAATTTTAATTATTATTAATAATAATGATAATAATCATGTTAATAATACTATTAATAATAATAATAATAATAATAATAATAATAATAATAATAATAATAATAATAATAATAATAATAATAATAAGTTGTATTAATAATAATGATATTTATAATAACCTTAATAATTTTTAGTAAAAGTGATATTACTAATTATATTGATAATATATTAGTAATTATATTAATGATAATGATAATTATTAATAATAATAATTTTAATACTAATAATAATAATGATTGTAAATGATGTATATATACACACATATATATTTACATATCTTTTTATAACCGTTTGTTCGTGAATCGTCGGAAACAGTCGAAGTTTAATTTAAATTTAATTCGGAAATTTTTTAGGTTATCACAGTACCTACCCATTAAAAGAAATTTCGTCCCGAAATTTTAGTTGTTGCCATCAGTCGGCGTTGTTTGTAAACAGGTGAGGATATTTTCATTTTATTTGGTCTTCACGTTCCTAGGTATACTCGGGGCCTTACATGAATTTCAACAGATAGAATATTGTTTTGTTTCGAGCATTTTAAATCATACAAACCATAAATTCTACGAAGTGCATTTTATTATTAATGCGGAGGTTACATAAAGGATTTAACATGAGTGTCATTGATTAGGTTTTCTCAGAAAGAGATGATGACGCTATACAAGCATTTCAATACACATGAAATGGGTTATGAATAATAGTGAGCTTATTTAAACCTTGAGCGTTTATGCCACAATATTAGGGTAGACAAAATAGAGAGGAGTTCGTGAAAATCACGGTCATGAAATTTGATAGAGATCGTCATTGTTTACAACAAGAATATTTAATGATGAATATGAGTTAAAAACTAGAGTTTTATCACCTTTGAATAGTATGGATAAAACAATTCGATTATAGGAAGAGTATAAGCGAACCTATCACAAAAGAGTGAAATGAGGAAATTAAATGTTCGCCTTAACTTTTGACGTAGTCACGTTTGATTTCCAAAATTCAAGGAATTAAAGAAAATCTTTATAATCTTTATAAGATTTGATTCTCCGGTAATTAAGGAAATTAGGATTTTCTTTGATTAAATGCGGTGAATTGCCTTGATTGTTGTGTCTGGAATTTTGCTATAAATTAGCTTCTTTCATTTCATTATCTTCACCACTTCTATACTTTCTTTCTCGATTCATACTTCCAAAATATTCTTCAATATGCTTCATCCAGTTCAAATTCTGGATATAGTCCTGACTTTTATATCTATCGTGCTTCTTTTTCATCTATCGTTGGAAGAGTCAGTTTACTTCTACTATGCTCTTGAAGAATGTACAATGTAACATATTAATGTGAGATATAAATATTTCTCGGGTATTACCTACTCGTTAAAATATTTTCACAATTTACAGTTTGTACAAAAGAGTTTTAATTACAATCTTTATGAAAATATACGTACATATATATTTTCCTTCATATGTAATCATGGATTTAATGAGTTAATATAATATTAAGCTTCATTTGATTTACGGTTGAAACGAGAATAAATAATCTCCAAAACTTTGGAGACTACATAATCGTCGCGGAATATTTCGCTAATGAAGTTATGAATCAATACATTCGTCGTTCATTGTTATTGATATACCTCGGTATATGATCTTGGTGCTCGTGGAATCCTTGTGAAATTCGCAAGACACGAATAATGTTTTCTAAAAAGTTTCAAGTACATCGAAAATGAAAGTATACAATCAACAGGTATTTGAATAATGAACTTGGTTTATTATGAAATGGATTTTATTGTGTTGAAGCAGTGATTAACAATTGTTAAGTCATTAATGAAGGATGTACATCATAACATATTAGTGATATGAATTAACCAAGTAGTACATACTAGTTAAGATTCACACGTAATAGCTTAGTACGAAAAGATTTATTATTGTTCCAAACCATATATATATAATTCTTCAGGAAGAATGAGTCAATACATCTTAACTCATTATTACTAATATTCCTTGGTGGCTGTGGTGTTGCTGTTGCTGATACTGGTGGTGCTGTCGGTGCTGGTTATGTTGCTGATGCTCTTAGATATTGTACCATATTCTCCAAAGCCACTATTCGAGCGCGAAGCTCGTTGACTTCTTCTATTATTCCGGGATGATTGGCGGTTCGGACAAGAGGATGAATAAGATCTAGAATTCTAGATATTATATATACGTGGCGGGATATCCTAGAAATGAGGGTGAAAATAGTGTTCCGAACTGGTTCGCCGATAAGTGCTTTAGGTTCTTCGCCAATAGGGCAATGTGGTGGGTGAAAAGGATCACCTTCTTCACTTCTCCATTGATTGAGTCGACTACAAACCCACCCCCAATTCATCCAAAATAGAAGATGGCTAATTGGTTGGTTCATTCCAGTTACGCTGCTGTTGGAGCTCGAGGAGTTCGAGGAATCCATATTATGTGTTTAGAATAGGGTTTGATATGAAATGAGTGTTGAATACTGAATGATATATTTGTCTCCTTGAATACGTATATATAGCAAAAAGATTTCCGTAATTTACGGAGAAAATTTAGAAAAATTGTCAGACAAAGTCTACTGAGATAAATATGATAAGATATGATTTGTCTATACTCCATTTATGCAATAATTGTAGTATGACGTGTCTAGATTAAAAATGATAATTATGTAATCAGATAAACTTTCGATTAAAGACTTTCAATTCGTAATGGCCTATTCGGGTCTAGGCGCTTGAGCTATAGGATCCTTTAAATCGGTAATCCAAACCCTTCCATTCTAAAGTTTCGTAGACGCCACTCGTCAAGAAAATTCAATGATAAAAAATAACGAGAAAGCAAAGATTTTGAAAGTAATGAATATGAATAGTGATGACATTTTAATGTCTTTGAGTTATCGATAACCCAATGACATTTTCTGGTTCGCAAACCGATGCATAAAGGCATAAGGCATATCGGTACGTGATATAACAGGGAGTTATATACGTTTGAGTATGAATAGTAACAAATATAGGAGTTTCAAAAGTCATGGATAATATTTCATGTAATACATATGTAATACACAAAACCATGATAGATGACATAGGAATGTCGAGAATTTCAGAAATCTTGGTGTCTTATTTAAATGTGGTGGCATAATTGGATAGTACTTAGGAGAGTGAGCAGAGTTCTTAGATTGGCTCTGCATTATTAAAGAATTTAATAAGTAAAGTTTCTAAGGTATAGTGTAGCATTTAACAATTAAAGGCAACAATTAAAGGCACTATAGTCAAGGAAAGTTGTAGTCCTAAATTGCTAAGGTACCTAATTGTATAAGGCATACATTAAATGCAATCCTGGTTCTCTATAACAAACTGCTCTGATACCATTTCTGTCACACCTCCAAATAGGACCTGGGGTATTTATGACTAATTATATCAAATCACAGTTGTATAAACGAGAACGACTCTATATGAGACATTTTATTGAGTTTTGCAGGGAAAGATAAATAGATTACATTGTATTTAGAGCGTTAAATGTTTTTAAATGAATTGGTAAGTAATGCATGAAGACTCCAAGCATGGCAAGAAATCATCATCAAAGCAGCAGATATACAGCGGAAGCAATATTTAAGTACCTGAGAATAAACATGCTTAAAAAGATAACACGAGGTTGAGTGAGTTCATAGGTTTGTCATAAATAATGATTTCAGTAATAGATATAGACCACAAGATTTTTGTTTATAAAAGTAGATCTCGCAGGGATCTAGAAGTAGTGCCAAGTTTGTGATATTTAGACTAAACAGTTTCGAAGTTTGCCCCGTGACAAGTTGTACTGTCCTTGTCGATTTGAATCATTATTAAGTAATACAATGACTTGGTCAAATGTATCGGGGACATTACTCCTGATAGGCCTACCCCCAATATTTAAGAATACGTTGTGTAAAAGCAATTAAAAATATCATAGTGGGGACTTGCAGGACATAGCCATATATAGAACAGTTTAATAGTTGGTACTTGTGTCTAACGTGTAAAACAGTTATAAAAGTTGCGCATGTATTCTCAACCCAAAATATATATAAAAAGGGAGCTATGAAAACTCACGATACGATACGATAGTTTGTAGTAAATATGTGTATGATGGCACTGAACAAGTGCAGAGTTGTCCTCGGATTCACGAACCTATATCAAGTATATAAATTAACACATATACTTGTAATCGAATAAGTTTATATATATTATATCACTTATTATTTATATATATATATATATACACACATATATATATATACACACACATATATATATATATATATATATATATATATATATATATATATATATATATATATATTCTATGTATAAGTATTTGTTTGATAAAATGACTTTAATAATGATAGTGAATAAAGAGTTGTATTATTTCGTAATAATAATAATAATAATAATATTCATAATGATAATACTAAATAAATTGATAGATTTAAAAGTAATGATATTTTTAGTATTACTGATATCAATAATAATACCAATAATAATAATAACTATAAAAATAACCATTTAACTATTAATGATAATAATTTTAATAATAGTTCATTAATAATGATACTCATAATAATAATGATAATATTAATAATAATAAAAATGATAATAATATTTATATTAAAGATAATAATAATATCTTGTATTAATGATAGTAATAATGATAATAATAATGATAGTTTTAATAATAATACTAATAATCTTAATGATATTAATAATAATACTTATAATAATAATACTTATTCAAGTCATGATAAAACTAATATTAATAATAATTAGAATAATAATAATAAAAACCATAAATAATAATATAATACAAGTAATAATAGCAATAACATTAATAATAATAATAATAATAATAATAATAATAATAATAATAATAATAATAATAATAATAATAATAATAATAATAATAATAATAATAATAATAATAATAATAATAATAATAATAATAATAATTACTACCTCGAGAAAAAGGGCTTTAAAAAAAACGCCTTTGCCCGGGCTCGAACCTGTGACCTCTCGAATACCCGAACACACTCCTAACCATCGACCCATTATTGTTTTTCTACTTTAGATCCCAACCAAAAATAATATAAACCGTTTTCTGTTTCCATCTTCTTCTTCATATTTTGATCAACCAGACACCAATTAATCATAACAACGAATACGAAATTGGTTTGGAATTTACAAACGAAACAGAAACAATAGGAGGTGGGATGTATTGATCGATAGAAAGAAGGAGAAAAAAAAATTTATAACGACTGTAGCATCAATACGTGAAGACACGGATGAACTCCAAACCCAATTTCGATTTTGAGACAGTTTTGAGCCTCAATTTCAACATGAATTAGGTAGTCAATCACTTATAGAAACTTTCTAAATCCTTAATTGAATCAGAAACCTAAACACAAACTTGAATTTGATCATAAAAACAATCGGTTGACTTTTTATTTTAAAACTTTGACTCGCAAATTCGAATTCAATATAACGAATTGAAGGTTCAAACTTTTTAGATAGATTAACTAGACAATTCATAACACAATTGCAATATTAGATTTTGAAAGTGATTTGAAATCGGGCTGTTGAATATTTTGGTCAAGAACAGAGTGTTCGAGCCTTTTTTCCCTGTTTTGATTTGAAATGCAGTAGCGAATTTATAATATCAAATTGAATGATTAATTGATTGTTTATATATAATGGATTATGAATTCAATCAGAAGACACAATTAAAACCAGTAGAGGATTAAGAAAAATATCACGATTGAATAAAAAAATAAAAGCAGAAAAATAAAAAATATAAAGGCTGATAGGATTAGTTAAAAAAATACAAGCAGACCACGATTTTTAAAAAATATATATAAAATTTTAATGCTGACAACCTAATTTAGGTATCTGTCACTTTCTTTTTTTTATTTTTATTTAATATTAATAATTAATAAACATATTAATAATAATAATACAAATAATAATAATAATGCAAATAATAATAAAGATATTACTAATGCTAATAATAATTATAATAATATTAATAATAATATTATTATTATTAATGGTAAATAATAAAAATAATTATAATAATATTGATATGACAATATTAATAATAAAAATGATAATTTTAATTATTATTAATAATAATTATAATAATCATGTTAATAATATTATTAATAATAATAATATTATTATTATTAATAATAAGTTGTATTAATAATAATGATATTTATAATAACCTTAATAATTTTTAGTAAAAGTGATATTAACAATAATAATGATAATATATTAGTAATTATATTGATGATAATGATAATTATTAATAATTTTAATTTTAATACTAATAATAATAATGATTGTAAATGATGTATATATACACACATATATATTTACATATATTTTTATAACCGTTTGTTCGTGAATCATCGGAAACAGTCGAAGTTTAGTTTAAATTTAATTCGGATATTTTTCGGGTTATCACAATATTTATAATGAAAGATACGATGATATCTTAAAAGTTTTAAAATCGAAAGATAATGAGGTAAATTCTTATGTAAGGATGTAGATTGTGTAAAGATATTACATATCTTCTGGGATTTTCATTAGAAATCGAATCATCTAGATTCTTTGATTACAGGTTTAGTCCTTGTGATTTGTCTACAACCTTCTTCATAGTTTGTTCAATCCGTTTTTCAGTACTAAATTTTCTTTTGAGCTTTTCCAACGTATCCTTCTTTATCATCAAACTTTTGACTGTTAAAGTCACCTACAGTTTTTTCTGTTTCATCAGCTTTTTCTATATTCAGAAAATTGATTCGTAGGCTGGGATGCTTTTCAGAATTTCAGAATTATAATTCCAGGATATAACGTTATATGTACATATATAACTGTTGACGTACAAGCGCTGCGAAATTTGAAAATAATAATTGATACTTCCCGGTATTTGGTATGGTAATTATTGTTACAAGATACAGATGAGTATGTGATAGGGTCTCAATGAATAAGTGTAGTGATTTTTCGGAGAGACTTAAGCCAAAGGTTCCCCGGTAATGATGTCGGGAGGAAAACGTGTATATCAAGGTTATAGTAAGGCTAATCCGAATGAAAAATTGAAATTGACTTGCTGGAGGTGTGACAAAATTAGCTACCTTGAAAAGGGATTACAAAGTTATTTTCAGTAATAACAATGCCAAAGGATCTAGCACAGATACGTGTTAAACTTTTATTTAGGTTTCGAGAGTTTTCCAGGTGTATATCTATATGCATAAATCTTTCTTTCTGTTGATAACGTGAGGTTGGTCCATCCTCACGATTGTTCATTGATTAAGGTATCTTCAAGAATTTTAAAGGGTTTGGACGCATATTGTAATCGTTAATATACATTTGATGAAGTCGTCGAGAATCTTGAATGATACGAATATCTTTCTGAGTGATGTTCTGGTATAGTTTTGAATTCAAAGTATGATTTTAAAAGATGTAGGAATCTAAGAGTAATGCAATATGATAAATCTTGACTTGGATTCTGATTTGTTAAAATCAGAATATGTAATTGAATTTGAATGAGAATGGTTGTTCTGATTTCTGTGAAAGAATGTATATCGCTGTGAAAGTAGTGTGTCAAAATTGAAGAATGTACAGTGTAACATATTAATTGTGAACTTAAATATTTCTCAGGTATTACCTACCCGTTAAAAATTTCACAAGTAATATTTTGTACCAGAGAATTTTATTACAGTCTTTATGAAAATATTTGTATGTATATTTTCTTCAGATATAAAATAGATTTAATGAGTTAATATTAAATTAAACTCATTTGATTTACGGTTGAAACTAGAATTGAATAATTCCTAAAACTTTAGAAATTACGTGACCTTTGCGGATTATTTCTTTAACGTAAATGAAATTATGAATCAATACTTTATTATTCATTTTTATCAATATTTCCTCAGTGAACGATATTAGTGTTCGTGGAATTCTTTTGAACTTCGCAAGGCATGAATGATGTTTTCTGGAAAGTTTCGAGTATATCAAAAATGAAAGTGTAAAATCAAACATGTAATTGAGTAATACACTTAGTTTATTAGGAGATGGAATTTATTAAGTTGAAACAGAGATTGTAGTTATGACAACCCGAAAATTTTTGACTAAATTTAAACTTAATCCTTATGTGATTCTGACACGATAATCAAAGTCAATTAAACTGAATCTCAAAATTTTTGAACTGTTTTCAAAAATTCAATTATCCTTCGACTAATTCTGACGATTCACGAACCTTGTGTGTGTGTATATATATATATATATATATATATATATATATATATATATATATATATATATATATACATACTATACATAATAAATATATTGTAATAAATATATAAAATGTATAAGTATGAAATATTTAAGATATGTTATATATTATATATAATATTAATATATTGAATTTAATTACAAGTTAACATATAAATGTTATATTAATTTCATTATTAACATTTGTATTAATTATTATTATTGTAAAAATAATATTATTATTATTATCACTAATAATATTATTTTTATAATCATTTTCATTATTATTAATATTACATATTATTAGTAATATAATTATTATTAATAGTATTATTATTAATATTATTATTATTTATATTATTATCATATTATTATTATTAATATATTTATTAAGTAGTTATTAATATATTTATTAATATATTTAATAATAATATTAATTAAAAATAAATTAAAAGTTAAAAAATATGTTCCAATCAGTTATTAATAAATCAAAAGCTGTTAAACATCACGATCCAGCGTATTTTTTTTATCTTCATTCTTCTGGTTTGTGTTACATGCGAAATTCAATCCAGAAAAACAAACAAATTCGGTCAAATAGTTACACCTGCTTTATAATTTTTTTTATATTTTTCATTCTCTGAATAATAAATTCTGTCGATATCATTTGGCTATAAAACAAGCGATTACTCTGTGTTTATGACAAGCTCATTCAATTCATTATTACCCTTATCAACTTCAATTATTAATAGGCTGGTATTATCTGATGAATTAAATAAAAAAAATTAGAAAACAGACGATACCTCTGTTCTTGGTTCTTTTTATCAAAAACTCGAATTCGAATCCCATTTCAAAATCTAATAATGCAGAGTTGCTAGGAATCGTTTATATAAACTATCTGTAAGTTTTCAAACTCTAATTCTTTCGATTAAATCCGAATTTTGAAGTCAAAGTTTTTAAGAGAAAAAGTTAAACGTTGTTCTACAATCAAATTAAAGGTTTTGATGTAATTTCTGTTAAAATCAATAATTTCAGAAGTTTCTGTAAATGATTTGAGACGTCTTTCATGTTGTAATCATAAGCTAAAAGGATTCGAATTTTGAAAATCGATTTTGAGTTCGTCGCTAGCTGTTCAGCAGCTTTATAATTTTTTATTTTTATTTTTCTTTGTTTGATTGAACAAAATCCCTCATTAGAGGTCAGTCCCGTTTCAATTCCAAATATAAATCAAGTCTTAATTGCTGTTACAATTGAGTATAGAATTGGTCGATTGAATTAAGAAGGAAGAAGAAGAAAGAAACAAAGAAAAACAGTTTAAATAAAATTTAGTTGTGACATAAATCAGATATGAACGAATAGAGGCATGGTTAAGGGGTGTTACGAGTTAGCGAGAGGTCGCGAGTTCGAGCCCGGTTTGGGGCATTTTTTTAAAAAAGGCTTATAAGGTAGTTCTCATTTATTATTATTATTATTATTATTATTATTATTATTATTATTATTATTATTATTATTATTATTATTATTATTATTATTATTATTATTATTATTATTATTATTAGTATTATTATTATTATTATTATTATTATTATTATTATTATTATTGTTGTTGTTGTTGTTGTTGTTATTGTTATTATTATTATTATTATTATTATTATTATTATTATTATTATTATTATTATTATTATTAATCTAATTAGTAGTATTATCATTATTATTATTACTAGTATTATCATTAAGTATTATTATTATTATTATTATAGATATTATTATTATTAGTATTAAAGTATTATTATCAAAATTATTATCTTCATTAAAAACTACTGCTATTATAATTATTATTATCAACATAAATATTATTATTACTAATATGACTATCTTTATTAGTATTATTATTATTAAAAGTATTATCATTATTATCATTTTTACAAAAATTATTATTTTTGCTATCATTAAAACTATATTATTATTATTATTATTATTATTATTATTATTATTATTATTATTATTATTTTTTTTTTTTTTTTTTAAAACGTTATTGTGATTATTATCATTTTTACTACTAGTATTATTATTGTTATTACAAAATAATACAACTCTTTATTCATTATCATTATTAAAGTCATTTTATCAAACAAATACTTATACATAGAATATATATATATATATATATATATATATATATATATATATATATATATATATATATATATATATATATATATATATATAGAAATATATAACAAGTGAAATAATATATATAAACTTATTCAATTACAAGTATATGTGTTAATATATATACTTGATATAGGTTCGTGAATCCGAGGTCAACTCTACATTTGTTCAATGCCGTCATATGCATATTTACTACAAACTATGGTATCGTATCGTGAGTTTTCATAGCTCCCTTTTTATATATATTTTTGGGCTGAGAATACATGCGCAACTTTTATAACTGTTTTACACGTTAGACACAAGTACCAACTATTAAACTGTGCTATATCTGGCTATGTCCTGCAAGTCCCCACTGTGATATTTTTAATTGCTTTTACATAACGCATTCTTAATTATTAGGGGTAGGCCTATCGGGAGTAACGTCCCCGATACATTTGACCAAGTCATTGTATTACTTAATAATGATTCAAACCGACTAGGATAGTACAACTTGTCACGGGGCAAACTTCGAAACTGTTAATCTAAATATCACAAACTTGGCACTACTTTTAGATCCCTGCAAGATCTACTTTTATAAATAAAAATCTTGTGGTCTACATCTATTACTGAAATCATTATTTATAACAAACCTATGAACGCACTAAACCTTGTGTTGACTTTTTAAGCATGTTTATTCTCAGGTACTTAAATATTACTTCCGCTGTATATCTGCTGCTTTGATGATGATTTCTTGCCATGCTTGGAGTCTTCATGCATTACTTACCAATTCATCTAAAAACATTTAATGCTTTAAATACAATGTAATATATTTATCTTCCGCTGCAAAACTCAATAAAACATCTCATATAAAGTCGTTTTCATTTATACAACTGTGATTTGATATAATTAGTCACAAATACCCCAGGCCCTATTTGGGGGTGTGACAGTAGTTAATGATGGTTAAATTGTTAACGAAGGATTTCTATCATAGCCTATTAGTAATATGAATTAATCGAGTAGTATTTACCCTTTAAAATTCACACGTAATAGCTTAGTACGAAAAGATATATTATGGTTTCCAAGATTCATATATATATATATATATATATATATATATATATATATATATATATATATATATATATATATATATATATATATATATATATATATATATATATATATATATATATAATTCTTTGGAATCAATGAGTTAATACTCCATAACTCGTTATTACAATATACCCATTGGTGATTGTGGTGTCGATATCATCAGTGGTTATGGAGCTTGTAGAGTTCGTGGTGCTGCAGATGTTGCTAGTGATATTGACTGTACTGCTGGTGATTCTTGTATACAAGTCTAGCTTGTAAATCACGCACCATTCCTGTCAGGGTTTCCTTTCATCATTTTTATCCACCCACTCATCGGATTTACGGTTAGAACTAAAATAAATAATCTCTAAAACTTTTAAAAACTACATATTCTCTGCGGAATATTTCTTCAGTGAAGTGATGAATCAATACTTCATCGTTTATTGTTGTTGGTTCTCCTTGGTATCTATGGTGCGTATGATGTTGATGCTCGAGGTACAGATTGTGATGTTGAGGCTTGTGATGCGGATGTTGTTGATGGTGGTAATGGTGCTGTTGGTGCTGATGCTGTTGGTGCTTGTAAATTTTGCACCATATTCTCCAAAGCCACAACTCGAGCACGAAGCTCGTTGACTTCTTCCATTACTCCGGGATGATTGGCAGTTGGAACGAGGGGATGAATACAATTTAGAATTCTCGATATTATATAATCGTTGCGAGATATTCTGGATATGAGGGTGAAAATGGTGTTTTGGACTGGTTCGCCGGTAAGTGCTTCAGGTTCTTCGCCAAGAGGTGAGTTTGGTTGGTGGAAAGGATTGCCTTCTTCTAGTCTCCATTGGTTAAGTCGACTACAAACCCATCCCCAATTCATCCATAATTGATGATGACTAATTGGTTGATCTATTCTGGTCACACAGCTTTCAGAGCTAGGTAGAAATCCATATCGGAAGAGCTATCGGATTATGAGGAACTCGAACTAGATACATGATCCATCTTGTACAATCAAGGAAATGATTTTTGATGTGAAATAGATTATAGGACTTAGATTAGTATTCTTCAATACATAATTTACATATGTATATATAATACCAAAATCCCATAAATTACGGAGGAATCTTCGGAAGATGTCATGCAAATTTTACAGTAACATATATGCTAAGATATGAATTCGTCTGTACACTACTTATGTAATAAATGCAGGAAAACGTTTTAGACTTAAGAATGATAAGCATGTAATTTCTGACAAGAAATGATAAGCAAAACTTTTTGACATGCAGCTAAGGTCGAAGTCCAGACTCACTAATGTATCCTAACAACTATCAGTTAGACACACTAATGCAAGACCTTGTTCGCTAGGACCAACGCTCTGATACCAACTATAACGACCCACCAAAATCGGTATTGATGTAGTACGTTATTCACCGGTTTCATTACGAGGCATTGACCTCTATATGATACGTTTTGTAAACATTGCATTCTTTTGAAAAGGCACACCATAAATGAATATCTAAATCCAAGGTTTTTGACATTTGATAATTTCTACATATAGACAATCATCGTAAATAATAGTTTACAATAATACATCTGTTGACAATGCAGTCAAAATAAAATACATGATGATGATTTTGTGAATGCAAAGTTTTCTCCAATAAAGCATGTATGACTCCATGTACATAGCTTGTATAACCTATAAGCAAACAACAGAAGACTTCTAGGGACCTGAGAATAAACATGCTTAAAAGTATCAACACAAAGGTTGGTGAGTTCATAGTTTTAATGTTGCGCATAATCTGTATATAAAGGTGAACCACAAGATTTCAGTTGTTTCATCCAAAACGTTTATCAAAATATTCTACAAAATTGAGCACCCTGGTAACTAAACTTAACATATATATAATAATTACCCCTGTTTTAACATACATGAAACCAACATGTACAATACACGCAAACCAACGTGTACTAAACTCAAATAGCATACGTCCGCTTTATAGTTCAGGCTAGGGTCTTTATACCTGGAATGAACGGGGATGTCAAGCCCTATGGATCCATATAAAACTATTCACGCCCAGCAATTCTTATAACCGGTAGCTACTAGTTACCAAAGCTAAGGAATTTTCGGTTCAAACTTAGCGTAACATTAAGTATGTACTTGTGTCCATTGCGTATAAAATAAAGTGCATGTATTCTCAGCTCAAAAATAATTAAAGCATTTAAAAAGAGATCTATAAACTCATAGTTCAATATTGGGATTCAATATTGTAGGTAAATTACGTAGACGTAATGATAGTAGACGACTGAACGGTTGGCCTTGGATTCACGAACAATACCCAGTATTTTCTTAGTTTTTTTTAAACGGTTTGAAACCCGAATTAAAACACTCGTATATCACTTGTTACAATACCATACTACTAATTTAAAATTTAAGCTAGGAAATATACGGAGTGTTTTTATGTATGTGTGTGCGTGTTTTCTTTCTCCTTCGATAGATATGGGAGTAATATATATATATGAATATCTAATGTGCCAAAAATTTAGATGTCTCATTTTTTAAAAACCTCATGACATATTATTATGTCAAAAAGCATTCACGTGAAGCAATTAAAAAGCTAGCCTCCGCACTTCTTGTTTTGATGTGCCGACAGCCATATTCATATATATACAAAAAAAAATTCATATAATATAATATAATATAATATAATAATAATAATAATAATAATAATAATAATAATAATAATAATAATAATAATAATAATAATAATAATAATAATAATAATAATAATAATAATCGATATAACACAAAAGGCAAAAAAATGTGGAAACAAAAAGTGATGTAGCTAGTCACCATTAATTTTTCAATCCGTGACTTAACATAAACCATCCGTAATTTTAAAATAATAAATAAAAAAATCGTATTTCTTAAATACTTTAGGGGTATGTTATGTAATTTATAATTAATAATTTCTATCATGTCGCTTTCATGTGAATAGTAAATTAATTAACTTCTTTTCATTTACTATTCATATGAATAGTAAACGAATTAATTTCGATTCAACTATTTAAGTTACATTGTTGTACGTTGTGCTTTACAGCTTGTACATCTTTGATTTAATTGTGTTTCTTCTTATAAATTAAAAAATATTCATCATAAAATTAAAACGATTATATACGTAAAATTTTTAATTTGAAATTGCATCATTCAATAGTAAATTTTTATCATTTCGTATATAAATATTATTCGAATGTTTCCGTATATATATATATACACACACACACACACAATTATATAACTATCACAAGTTATGACGTTCGTGAATCGTCAGATAAACAGGGTGGTCAACCGTTATATAAAAACTCATTTTCAAAAGTTTTAAAAATTGTCAAAATTCATTGCTTATCATGACGAAATATTAAATCATATATTGAATTGGTTTAAATAAGTCAAAAAATTTCGGGTCATCACACGTGTTCATGGTTGAAAGGGTAATAAGATTATGCGCTCATGGGAGTTCCTCCTTTACATGAAAGAAAGTGTCTATCCGTTGCTAACCCATGAGTTCTTAGCAACTCTCAGGGTTAATTTCAAGGTAGGCTCGCCTTGGCTCTACAACTACCTCACATTCAGGCTAGGGGTGCGGAAAGGCAAATGAACATGAGCCAATTCATGGCATGTCTAGGTCTTTACACAGATTCTCATCCCGATTCCACCTTCATGTACTTGGCAATATGTGAAACCTTCAACCCAAACGAGTTTGATCCCAAACAAGCGTGGAGTGAAAATTAGTCATGTCAAGCTAACCCCCGATAATCAAGTTCCTAGTGCGCTCAAAAGCCCCATACTTCGGTGCATCCAAAGATTCTTTACCCAATCGGTCTTCCACCGAACGGAGGAAGTTGATAAGATGACGATGTTCGATATTTGGTTGATTCATAGTATTCACAAGAAGAAGCACATTCATCTTCCCAACCTTATCGCGAGTTATCTATTTGATGCAAGTGGCAAAAAATCTGAGCTCCCAAGTGTTGGTGGTCATTACGTGACTCGAATCGCGAAGTTCTTAAAAGTCAATTTCAGTAAGTCAGAGGAGATGCCCATGGATCGTTTGGGTTATCATGAGTGCATTTGTAGGCGCATCTAGATGTCAAACCAACATTCAATGGGTATTTGGTAATCAATCTTCATTATGGTTTGTGAACAATTTATCTTTTGATTTGGCATGCAACTTAACTTAATTTGGTAATTGTGTGTGTGAAACTTGGAATTATCGATTCGGTGTGAGGTAGTATACTTATATTGCTACTCTCACACATGATCATTTCTATGTTTGTAATAATTCAACAATGAGCGTGCGTGGATATTCTTGTGGTTGTGTGTATTTCTCTTGCTTGTTGTGGTTCTTAGTCGCAGGATACACCTTTTGATGATTGATCCAAGCCTGGCATTAAGTTTAGGCATCAAGCTCATCGACTTGCATTCTTTGGTGATTAAGTTTCTCAAATACTGACAACAAAGATCGTTTGATCATAACCGATTTTTACTTTCTTTTCTCTCACCTTTTCTATTTCAAAATGCCCCTCATTTTCACTTATTTTATCGTTTTAATGCAATGAGGGCATTGCATCAAACTAATTGTATGAGGAGAGTTAAAATATCGGGCCATTTTGAACTTTTTTGGGTAAACGTATCACATACACTACAAAGATTGAAGCTTGCAATGTTGATTAATTTTTAGAACAAGTTTTTAACCATTACATTAATTCATATCATAAACACTTAAATGGTTAAAACTTGTAGAATTATTAGAAAAGTAAAGTCTTTTCCTTGTTTTTTCAAAACATAAGGAAGTAAAGTCTTCCTTTTGTTTCATTCTTGCAATTCACAAAGTGAAAGTAAAGTCTTTCACTTTTCATATGATTTTGTGCTAAAAATGATAAAAATCTTGAGAAAAATCAAAACTTGTTGTTGAAAGTTAATGTCTTTCAAGCACGTTGCTCCAAAATCAAGTGTTTAAAGCTTCGTGGTTTAACAATTCCGGATGAATCGAGTCCATCCATTATAGGGAGTCAAGTCTCCCAAATTTTGTTTTACTTGGTGTGGGAGACTTCCTAATCCACACCATTTCATATTGACAATGGTTGTCTCATCATTTCACGATGTTTCAACCGATGTATCATACCGTGGGAAGAGGAGCCACCGAGCTTCACAAAGTGCTATCCTTTTTAGGAGCAATAGCTTCGTGCTAGTGTTGCTAGACAACACACGCCATAGCCAAAATCTATGGCACACTTGTGCATTCAATTAACGAAAAGGTATTAGCAACTTCCTACCTTTTCTCAATATAAGCATAAAAGCTTGTTGTGTGGGAAGTAGATGAGTGAATAAAAGCTTCAAGCTTTGACACTCCCTGGAGAGTCAAGTCCTCCCAATGTCTCAATTTGGAAGTCAAGTCTTCCAAACTTGGAAGTAAAATCTTCCAAGTTATGTTATGTTCCAATCTTGGGAGTAAAGTCTCTCAAGTCTAGCTCGATCCTTTTTAAGCAAGTTAAAGTCTTCCTAGTGCTTCAAATCTTGGAATTGGCGTACTCTCTTATTTAGCCACGTGGGGCCCTAATTCTACGAACCTCCGTCAATGCTTTCGCCCTACTATGAGAGAAATCATAGAGTTGTGATAGAAAGCTTAATGAGTGCCGGTTATCCCGAGCCCGGGGTGACCAATAAAGGTGGGGTATCTATCCCCTTACTTTGTTCGGTTTTTGATGATCTTGGAGCCTATTTTGTGTGCTATTGAGCTAAATGGAAATTTGGGGGCTAAGGATATGATTTGGTGTAAAATTGACCAAATCTTGATCAAAAGTGGCTAAGGAAATGACAAGTGCAAAATTCAGCATCAAAAGCGCTGCTCCTCAACTAAGAGCGTCACTCCTGTGGAGCAAAAGCGCCGCACCTACATTAAAAGCGACGTTCTTATGCACGTTTTGGCTCCATTTTCCATCAGTGGCCAGAAGCGTCGTTCCTGTAGCCAAAAGTGCCGCTCCTATCCAGCTAAAAGCGGCGCTCCTAAAGCAAAAGCGCCGCCCCTGAATGTTGCCAAAAGCGGCGTTCCTGATCAAAAGCGCCGCTCCTCACTTAAGCCAAAAGCGCTGCTCTAGGGTCAAAAGCGGCGCTCCTGTCGCTGTTTCAGCCCAGATTTTCAGCACTATAAAAGGAACAAGATTAGGTTATTTTTCATATGTATCTTTAGAGAGCAGCTACCACAACTCCGAATTTCACATACAAAACCCTAATTTCATCATCCATTGGTGTTTAAGGGTGGATTCAAGGAAGCTAGCTCAAGATTCATCTTAGATTTACTCTAGATCTTCATCATTTACATTTTGGGTTGTAATCTCCACTTTTCTTCATTTTCTTTGCATTAATTACTTGTAATAACTTTAAGATGATGATTGTTTATGTTTGTATGCTTATTATTAGTTTGATCTTAGCCATGATTGGCTAAATCTCTTGTCTTTGCTTTTCTATGAATCTCTAATGCTAGTGTTTGCCCTAAAATCAATTGAATAATATTTTTTGAATGAATTACGTGATCATGTGTTATTGTGTTAGCTAAAGATCCATTGCTATGAGTATATTTTAGGCTTTACTTTGATTACATATGTTGAGTAGCTCTCTTAGTGATTTGAAAAGTGAATCAATGTGTGCTTCAGCGCCTTGAGTGATCTAGACAACTAGCTTAGGAATTTCAAGTGATTGTGTTCTTGATCTAGGTTGATTTTCAATTGGCCTTTAGTCAACATAGTAGTGCCGATTATCTTAAGTGATTTCGATAATTGGGGGTTTTAAGTAATTTCAACATAAGCATAATCTAGTAATCAAATCATGCTTAACTTGATCTTGGAATACAATGCTTATGTGAATTTGCGGAGTGTTATTTGATTTAAGGTTTGGTAGTGATGCTAAACATTTAATAGTTCAACAACTAATGAGATAGCAAAATAGGTAAAACAGGGATATCCAAGCATAGAGAGGATTAGATAAGTGAACACTTCTTAGTTAATTTGATTTAAGTCTTAATATTTCGTTACTTGTTTTTTGCTACTAGTTTACTGGTTAAGTTTAAGTTTGTTTAATTGTGCAAGTTTTAATAGTTTCAAATATTCGACTTACACCTCTCTCTTAGGACAAACTTGATAAGAATACTTACATTGAAGTGCTATAATAACCGGGTTCTAAGCGCTCGTTAGTTGTGTGTGCTTATTTGTAGTGTTTGAATCATATATAAATTTAGAGGGTAAAAGATGTATCGTTCCACAACACCATCAATAACTGAACGTGTTCATGGAAGTCAATTTGACTTGGCCATGGTGTTCTTTATAGTTGAACTCTTTTTAAGGGCCTAACTATCTTTTAAACCCAATCATTAACGAAAGCATCGAAACACATCACGTCTCTCGGATACGGTAAACCTTGTATCCTATTATGCTTAAGAAAGTTTAGACCTTTGTGGAATGTTAATACCTCACCCAACCGAGTCGCTCAATTGGATGAGCCGTCTGAACGTGTATGCTTGTAGTCAGACTGCACGGGCATTGGGGATAAGGGATGTTGCTGTCTATTCAGAATATTCAAGCCTATCGCATTACCCAGTTATTAAGGATAACACATAAGTGTTACAAATAACTTGTGCTCCTAAAATGTATCTAGACATACTTAGGATGGTCATCAAGTCCCAACCAAGAGTTGCTCCTTCCTTGTACATGTGTTGGACATTAATGTATACTTATACATTAATCTTACAAAGTACCATATTGCAAGTAAACTTACATAGCCTTAGTGTATTGCTATGTCATCACTATGTGTTTAATTCTACATTGATCACTAGTGATCTCTTGCTAATCATTACATAAAGTATTACTTGACTACTTGCTATTATTACATGAGTATTACTTGACTATGTGCTATTTGCCAACTTGCATATAATCATATAATATGTATGAATGAACTTTGTCTTTCTATAAGCTATAAGTTAGGAAATCACAAATGTATGCCTAGCCTACCCAAATGCATTAAGTGTAACTTGGATGATAACAATTTATGAATCATAATCAAATGGTCTTAATTGCTCAAAGAATTATTAACACACATATTGAAATATCAAAAGGAGCATGTTTAAGTTTAGCAACATGTCTAAGAATGGTTTAGTCTTGATTAACAAAATGTCTTACCACATGCTTAATTGAACTTACTTGCTTCACTAGGTAAGACATCATAAATACATCTAATCAATCCATGTACAAGCTTAAAGATAAATAATAACATGCTTAGTGATTAATTGAGTTATTATCATCAATGACATGTTGACCAACTAATAGAACTTAAGCAAGTGTGTTTAAAAAAACTAAATATTATGACAAATCTGAGATTACTTCAATTGGTTATCAAGACTTGTATCCAAGAATGTTAGACTTCTCTTTTTGGTCATGATAAGTCACTATCAAAAGAACACAACCAAGTAGAATCATGCACTTAATGCATATAGTACCTATATAGAAT